>NC_022024.1:26920719-26925179 GCF_000317375.1 Microtus ochrogaster | reverse complement strand
ATGTGCACAGCGACAGCTCCTCCTCCTCACACACAGCGCTCTTCTGTACAGATGTACACAGTGACAGCTCCTCCTCCTCCTCCTCCTCCTCGCAGCTATGTGGGATAATGTTCATAACATTTGCATTTTGCATAAGAACAAAACTGGGTGAAGAGATATTATCACTTGCCCTAACAGACATTCCCAGAGGCAAAGATGGGTTCCACACCCAGGCAGTCTGGTTCCAAGGCCAGAATTATACTATATTACCAGATGTCACTAGAATTCCTAGTAAGGTTTCTTAAGTGTCCCCTATGTGCCAGCAGTGAGGCAGAATTCTTTATACGTATACATCTTTAATCGTCATAAAAAAAAAACCTATCAGATAACTGTCATCACCTCACTGACGCCTACAAAGATTGAGTAACTTGCTCCTGGAAACCGGCAGTGGAGGAAGGAAACAGCTGCCCAGGTTGTGCAGGGCACACAGACTTTTCTGCCCTTGCCCACGGGCACTGTGAGCACCTAAGGAACAGATGCCCACCACCGTGGATGTGAGGGGAAGCAGATTGCTTCTCGTCTTAGAAAATACCTAGCAGGATGCCCAGAGACTGGTCCATAGATGCAGCTGCTCTAGCCTACTTCCCTGTCCCGCACCTCCTGCCTTCTGGAAAGAACACTGTTTCTTTTTTGTTGTTGGGGGTGTTGTAGTTTTCGGTTGTTACTATCATGATGTCCCTCAACGCAGTGACTCCAGACAATACAGACTGGGAAGCCTTAGAGTTCTGGAACTCAGAAGTCCAAACTGGGTCTCACTAGGCTAGCGTGAAGGAGTGAGTCAACAGGGCTCGGCTCCTTCTAGAAGCCGGGTGTAGTGTCTTTGCCTGCCCTCTTTGGTATAAAGTGTCTTTCCCACCCTCTTCGGTTTCTAGCAGCTTCCCACGTTCCTTGGCTATAGAGCCGCCCTTCAAAGCTAACACCATCCAGGCATAGTCTTTTCTCTCTCCTTTGTCTCTGTTTATTTCTTTCCACTTTGAAGGACCCCTAGGATCCCACTGTGGCTCCCCAGTGGTCCAGGACACCCTCCTCATTTTAAGGTCACCTCCCTTTGCCATGTGGTCCTCAAAGGAGTTCCAGTGGCTGGGAAAAGACCTCTGTGGGTAGTCTAGGAGACTTTGCTCTGCTTCCCATAGGGGGCTTCCCTTCCTTACTCTTACACCATATACTCCAGGTCAGAACATCAACTCAGAGGGTACGATGGTACATACCTGTAATCTTAGAACTTGGAAGGTGGAGGCAGGGGGATTACCAGTTCAATGTTATCCTTGGCTATACACCTTGTTGGAGATCAGTCTGAGCTATCTGAGATTCTGTCATTTTCTCTCTTTCTGTCCCTCCTTTTCTCCCTCCCTCCCCCTGTCTCTCTCTCCTTCTTTTCAAAGCAGATAACTCAATAACCTTGACTCAGAGAACAGGCTTGTAAAACTTTGACTAGACTTCACGGGGAAGAGTTACTTCCGTTCCCACGCATCAAGCTGATAGGGCAGGGGTGGGGCTTCTTCCTCTTCAGCTTGGACTACCTCTGTTTCAGTTGTATATGCTTGGGACTCCCCTTCCTGCTGGGAGCTGCTGTGCCCACCAGCACCCAAACATGGGATGAGCTTGCCTAAAACAAGGCTCTCTCTGCTGTTTCTCCGGGGAGAAGCTACGGGGTCTTTTTTAAAAAAGAAACTATCATATATAGTACATGACATACTATATTTTATAGCTAGATAAGGTCTCATATTTCATTGTATACATGTATGGAATTCCCGAGAGTAAAGAAAAATCATAATAAAAATAAGACCTATTTAGTGGTGCCCCACAAAAGCCTTCTCTTGGCAGGCTTGTGAACAGCAAGCAAACCAGAATCAGGCTAGCAGTGGACGTAGTCTGTGAAAATGATAAGGCTTTTCTTTAAACAAAACAAAACTTGCTTATATTTGTGGGTCCTAGTTTTTTTTTTTACAGAGACAGAAAGCACACACATATATACATGTATGCATATGTATGTGCATACGCATGTATGACACGGAAGCAGAAGGGAGATGGGGCAAGGAAGAAGACTAGGAGGGAGAGGAAGGGGGAGAGGGAGACCAAGGGGAGGAATGAGGGGCATGAATATAGTTAACGTACATAATATATTTGAAAGAAATTGACTTTGTGAAATCTAACGCTATGATATAAATATATGTATCAGGGCTTTAAAAAACAAGGAAAAATTGTGTTTGAATACATCCTCTTCAAACTCTTTATGAAACTCTAAGTTCTCTGGACAGGATTCTATAGCATTGTCAGAGACCCTGCTCAACTGTACTGACCTAGACTTGCTGGGAGATGACAAATGTCTAGATGACAGACATTTTAATACACAGACACTGTAGGAGTGGCCTTTGGAACGCACAGAGTCACCAAGGAACCTGCTTGAGGGGTATTCAAGGCATTTAGACAAGTCCAGAAAGGCGGAAGCCTGCCTCCATTTGGCATTCTGTTATAGTCTCCATTGCTCTTTGGCAAACCCCTCCCATGTCCTTGAAGCGTGGAGCTAACCCAGGATCTTCTGTGGATCAAATTCGAGGGCAGGGGCTGGCAGTTTCATGCCAGGAACTGTGTCTCTGAGCTATGCAAACAAGTAAGGTCTTCTCTCCTTTTCCTGGATACAACTCATTCTATGAGGGTGTCTTAGGTTACTTTTCTATTGGTGTGAAGAGATACCATGAGCAAGGCAACTTATGAAAGACAGCATTCAATTTGGGAGCTCCACGGTTCCTGAGGGTTAGAGTCCATGATCATCCTGGCAGGGAGCACAGCAGCAGGCAGGTGGGCATGGAGCTGGAGCAGTAACTGAGAGCTTACATCTGATCCACAAGGCTAGGCAAAAAAAGAGTCAACTGGGAATGGTTTTGAAATCTCAAAGCCGGCACTCAGTGACACACCTCCTCCATCAAGGACACAGCTTTTCGTGGAATATTAGTTGAAAATGTGTTACATTTGTTTATTCTATGGAACATGTGTTTAATGATGCAAAGATGTGCTGCATTCTTTTATGTTGCATTTGTCTAACTCTGTGAAGCTGGGTTACTTTGCCTACCTAAAACACCTGATTGGTCTAATAAAGGATGGGCAGCAGGCAGAGGAAATAAACAGAAGTAGAAATCTAGGGAAGAGCAAGCAGAAAAGGAGAAGATGAGGATGCCAGGGGCCAGAAACCCAAGGTACACAACCAGCCTCGGAGTAAGAAGGAAAGAAAGACATATAGAATAAAGAAACGTAAAAAGCCCAGAAGCAAAATGTAGTTGATGTAATATAGGATAATTTAAGTTAGAGAAGCTGGCTAGAAACAAGCCAAGCTAAGAATGAATCTCTGTGAATTTATTTGGGAGCTGAGTGACGGGCCCCCAAAGAACGGGGGGGGGGGGGGAACTACACCTCCTAGTAATTCCCAAACAGTTTCGCCAACCTGGACCAAGCATTCAAATATATGCTCCTCTGTTGACACTACACCTGAAAAATTCTAGCTGAATGCTTAGGGCTGGTAAGGTGGAGTTCAGAGAGAATTTCCGCTTGTGACGTCCTAATTTGCTGACTGCAGGGATGAGTGTGCCTTCCTATAGTGATAAAGATATTACCCGAGCTCTTAGATCACAAACATTGGCTCTAGGACCAAAACCCACATCAAACCAATCAATCCTTTTCTAGAATTTCATAAACTGTTCCATTACACCTCAGGATCCGCCAAGGCAGAGAAGCGCTATGTTATTAACACAACAGAAATCCACTCTGTTATGTTACGGATACCAGGAAACAACACTGTTCATCAGAAAACCAGAAGACGTAGATGAAGCCAGGCATGGTGGCCACATCTTTAATCCTAGGACTAGGGAGACTGAAGCAGGTAGATCTCTATGAATTCCAGGCCAGCCTGATCTACACAGTGAGTTCCAGGCCAGCCCAGACTACATAGTGAGACCCTGTCATCTACTCCACCAAAATAATAATAATAATAATAATAATAACAACAACAACAACAACAACAAGCCCCATCCTTGAGACATTACAAGAAACAGAATGTCTTGTTTTAGGTCTTCTTTTCTAATGTGGTAGCTCTCTCCAGAGAGCCTGGCAGGACGCGCCTCTGTGCAGAAAGTGGGTTTGTAGCACTTGGGTTCACTGGAAGGATTGTCATGGTCAAGCACCACAGACTGAAAGACTAAAGCAACAGCAATTTGCACTGTCATGGTCTCGGAGGCTGGAAGCCTAAGGTCAGGTTCCCAGCAAAGATGATTACGCCTGAGACTTCTCTTTGGCTTGCAGATAGCCATCTTTGTCGGTGACCTCATTTCCCTCTTTGCTAAAGACACCAGTCAGATTGCGTTAGGGAACCGCCCTGATGACTTCATTTAATCTAATCACCTCACTAGAGATGTAACATCTTCAGATAC
>NC_022024.1:26918453-26920619 GCF_000317375.1 Microtus ochrogaster | reverse complement strand
GGGGGGGCAGGAGAGGTGGGGGCTTGCAATTCACCAACACAACAGCAGTCAGTGGAGTAACCTGAGAAGAGTCAGCATGCTACCCTGGGAAGAATCTACCTCACTTCCCCATCTGGGGAATAGAGAGCTGGATGATTAGGAAGGCTTGAGAAGTGGGTTGAGTTGTCGCTCAAAAGATACGTCCGTGTTCCAGTCCCTGGAACCTGTGAATGTGACTTAATTTGGAAAAAGAATCTTTACAGGTGTCATTAATGAAAGGCTCTCTCTGGAGAAGAGCATGTGGGCTTAGGTTGGGTCCTAAGTCCACACAGACAGTGTGAAGAGAAGGGGAAAGTGGAGGAGAGCAAGACAGACAAGAAGACAGGCAGAGAAGACACTGAAGACGGAGGAGGAGTGACACATGCAAATGAGACAGAACAGGGGACTTTCGGGGAAGAGCAGACATAGGTTCTCACGCCCTTAAACCATCAAACCTGTTACCCACCACGAGTTTCCCTCCTCCTTGTCAACAACGGATGAAACACGCTTGCCGCCGGTCTTTATCTCATGGCAAAAGATCCAAGATAGTGTCAGGATGTCTTCAAGGACAAACTGGACACGGAATCAGTGTCTTGTGCAGGAAAGTCCCCTCAAATTACGAGGAAACTTTCTCGTGACTATCAAACCCTCAGACCACCCCGGAAACGGAAGAGGTTGCCTTTTCTCTCTGGGCAGCTTAAACCTCCCACATCGGTGCCGCCCCTTTTCCTCACCTTCGATTTCCTTCCAGATAAAACGGTGCCTACGCGTTCACGTTTTAGCCTCAGTTTCTATCTCAGTGGTCCCCTGGAGAAAGATCCCTGAGTCCTGGATCACAAATCCTGCAGCAGCCACCAGAGGCTCTGAGAGAGATGGGAAATTGATTCTCCCTCGGGACCTGAGAATGGATCCCATCTTGCTGGCACCTGATAGGCTCTTGGCCTTTAGAACTGTGAGAAAATAAGTTTCCATGTTTCTAAGTTACCCATTTTGTGATGATTGCTTATGACAGACAAAAAAAGAAGAAGAAGCTAATGCTTCCAGTTTCCTTTGAAAAGGGGTGGGGGGGGGTACCTGAGAGTTATAGAAAGTGGGGAGCATTTCAAAGCCGCCTCTGGACAGGTCTCGGTGACGTAAAAAGTGGTCAAGTCCTCTTCTACTGGCTTCTGGGACCCTACTCCTCATGCCGGGTCTCTTTGCTCAGCTTTAATACATGGGGCAGTGATTACTCTTACTGCGACCTGATATGCCGTGTTTTATTGATACTCATAGGAGACCTGCCGTTTCCTGGATGGAGATGGAAGGGGAGGGGTTTGGGTGGTGGGAGGGGGAGAATGGGGAGAGGAATTGGGAAGGGAGGATGTGGGAGAAGGCTACAGCTGGGATGTAAAATAAATAGTTGAATAAAAAAAAGTGGTCAATTCACCAGGGGACAGTTACTCTTTGAACAGATGGCTTACAATGTGTCCAGAAAGTAGAACCGGCTCTTTCACTTCCCAGGTTGTCAGGCCCTTGAAGCCACCCTCTTTCTGGCAGACACTTTCATTGGGTAATAAATTAAGAATACTGTCCTAGTTTCACTGAAAAGCCGCTTTCCAAGAAAGCTTAAACTTGCTCTGCACCGTAATATCCGGTAACAAACACTGATAGCAAATTTCCGTGCCCACTTTCGCGATCCCAGGGTCATCACAGAACCTCCATTGCTTCACAGCCACCAAGAACAGCTTCTTTCTGCCCATTCTTGGAGATAGAAAAGGGAAGGGGAAAAAAAGGAAGAAAGAGGAAATTCTGCATTCGACTAGTAACAGAGGAGAAGCGGGCCCATAAAGCAAATTCCCAATACTTGGCTTTATGCATTTAACATCTTTAATCTGCTCCTGTCCCTAATCAGAAAGACTCCTTATTTTCCGAAAAGTAAGGTATATATGCCAGAGCCTTTCGGGGGGTCTCCAGATGGTAATTATGGCAAAGGGTCAGAGGGGCAAAAGGTGTGTGTGTGTGTGTGTGTGTGTGTACGCACACACACACGTGAAGAGAGAAAGAGAGCAGATAGCTGCCAATTAACAGTTCAACCCAATGAACAATGAATTTCCAGGTACAACAAACCAACAGCATATATATCTCTCTCTCTCACACACACACACACAC
>NC_022024.1:26916464-26918353 GCF_000317375.1 Microtus ochrogaster | reverse complement strand
GAGATTTATTTAAGGAACTGGTTCACCAGTCGAGAGTGACAAGCCCATAATATCAGGATACATACCTATATACAACCAAATTCAAAATTCCATGTGTAGTTTCTATTGAACAATATAGTACTCACACCACCATAAAGCTAATGGGTTTTTTTCAGTCAAGCCATTGTAAGTCAGGGACTCTGTGTATAATAATGAAAAATTGGAAACAGCTTCAATGAACTGCTTAAAACTGTTTCCATCTAACCCATTAATGAGCCACACATGCACGCACACACACACACACACACACACACACACACACACACACACACGAGTCCATTCATTGCTCTTGGAGTGCTTTCTTGCCGGGCTTTCTTTAGGTTGCTATTGTAGAATTTTATTACGGAGCGAGGGAGTGTTGTCATCGGATCTCGAAAGTCTACCCAAGTCCCCATGTTTGTTAAATCTCGGTGCCCAGCCTGTGCCGCTGTTGGGAAGCAGTGAAACCTTTAAAAGGTGGGACCTGGCGGGAGGTCTTAAAAAGCCATCTGGGGCTTCTCACTGATTACCAGTCTTGTCGCTCCCCCCAAAGTGGCAAAGGGTTAATTCTGGCTTAAGGGTTTGAGGATAAGGCTCACCATGGTGGCAAAGTCGTGGAAGCAGGGGTCCACAGCCAGCAAGCAGAGAGTTGTTAACCCTCGTGGCCAGCCAGCTTCCTCCCTTTAGGGAAAGACATCAGTCTAGGGAATAGTGCTGCCCACATTCGAATGTCATCTTGACTTAGGATAATTTTTAAAAATGTTAATCTTTATTTCTCAGGCCATTTTTTTCATTACAAATAGATAGATAGATAGATAGATAGATAGATAGATAGATAGATAGATAGATAGATAGATAAGAAAGAAAGGTCTGGAACCCGGGAAAGGATTCTTGACCTCTAACCCTTAGATGCCAGGATCTCCAGACATCTGGGGGCTTTCAGTCAATGCATCAGGAAAGATGAGGGCTCGAGGTGGTTCTTAGGGGCAGGACTGAGAGGGGTTCAAGTCACTGTCAGGAAGAACCACCTCGTTCCAGCCTGCTTCTCCACAGAAGCCCATCCTCGGAGGAAGGAGAGACTTGTATGTGAGGGATGTTGATCCACTTCGGGGCAGACTGCAGCAGGGAGGCACAGCCCTTCAACCAGCCCAGACAGGATGTCGTAATCATCACGTGATCTTTGCGCTTCCAGAAGATCCACTGTGGTCCTGGGGAAATGTCTCCCAGATTATAATCGCCTGGCAGTGATGGCTGGGGACACTCAGCTGTTTTCAGATTCTTTTGAATAAGAGAAAAAGCACATTAGGTGGGATGCTTTTCTTCCTGTCGAGGTATTAAAGTGTTTCCTTGTCTTGTTGTCAACATAAATGATTCCCCTACCACATTTCCACACCTCTGATACTCCTGACCACTTCCATCTTCCTACAAAAGGCTCTCTCGGTGGGGACCACGGGCTGGAGGTTCTTAATCACCAAACTCATTAAAGAGAGAACACCTGGCACTTGGTCTTGTTAGGAGGAACCAGGGCCTGTAGCCTGAGAAGCCGGGAAGATGGAACTTGTCTTCTCTCCAGCTAATTTTAAATAATTATTTCTGATTATAAAGTGATATACATTCATGTTGGTTCCTTATAGTCAGTCACAGTCCAAAAACATTAGATGGAAATTTCTAGAAGTAAATAATTCGTAATTTTGAAGTAACTTTTATTACAGTGTATTACAATCATTCTCTTTATTACTAGTTATTGTAGTTAATACCTTATTTTGCCTAATTTATAAGTTAAACTGTCATAAGTATCAATGGATTAAAATATGACTTGATACTATGATGGAGGAAGGTCATTGGTTAATTAAATAAAGAAGCTGCTTGCC
>NC_022024.1:26909502-26916094 GCF_000317375.1 Microtus ochrogaster | reverse complement strand
TGCTCACAGATTATTAGAGATGGGTTGATCGGGATATCAGAATTAGCCAGTAAGGGCTAGAGCTAAAGGGCCAAGCAGTGTTTAAATGAATACAATTTGTGTGTTGTTATTTCGGGGCATAAGCTAGCAGGGTGCTGGGGATGCAGCCCCGCCGCTCCTATTACTACAATACTATCTGCAATTTCAGATGATACTGGAAGTATTGGAACATATCACCTATGATAAGCAAGAACTGACTGCTATAGACCCTGTCTATATTTATTATTCATTTTTTAGAATAAGCATGCAATAATAGAATTACTGAGGTAGGAGAGATGGCTCAGTGGTTAAGGACACTGTCTGCTCTTCCAAAACAAATGGGTTCAATTCCCAGCACCCACATGGCAGCTTACAACTGTCTATAACTTCAGGTCTAAGGACCTGACACCCTCACACAGACATACATGCAGGTGAAACACTAATGCACATACAATAAAAATAAAATTTAAAAAAAAACAAAGAATAGAATTACTATCTGTACTAGTTACTTTTCTATTGCTGGGATAAAACACTACGACTAAAGAAACTTGTAAAAGAAAGTTTAATTTGGATTGCAGATCCGCAAGGTTAGAGTCCACAATGGCTTGGCGATGGCATAGAACAGTTAAGAACTCACCTCTCAAACTACACTAACAGGACAGAGAACTCACTGAGGGGACAGAGGATGGCAGGACACTTCTGAAGCCTCAGAGTCCACACCCCTCCCTTGTGACACACCTCCTCCAACAAAACCAGTCTTATGTCCCAAAAGTTTTATTAACTGGGGATGAAGTGGTCAAACACATGAGCCTCTGTGGGCTGTTCACCCTCACCACCATACTCTCTGTATTAATAGATCTGAGAAACTTAGACTGTTTGGGCATGGCCGGGCAGTGGTGGTACACGCCTTTAATCCCAGCACTCAGGAGGCAGAGGCAGGTGGACCTCTGTGAGTTTGAGGCCAGCCTGGTCTACAGAGTGAGTTCTTAGACAGGCTCCAAAGCTACACAGAGAAATCCTGTTTTGAAAAACCAAAAAAGACAGTCGTGACCCAGCCACAGAAGAAGCAAGACGTGACTGGCTTGCTGAATACGGTACCAAGCCATGTGGCTAACATAGATAAGAACAATGGGCTCTTATAACAATAAATTATGCCGGGCGGTGGTGGTGCACGCCTTTAATCCCAGCACTCGGGAGGCAGAGGCAGACGGATCTCTGTGAGTTCAAGACCAGCCTGGTCTACAGAGCTAGTTCCAGGACAGGCTCCAAAACCACAGAGACTCAAAAAACAAAAACAAAAACAAAACAAAACAAAAAAACAATAAGTTATAAGAGTTAATAAGAAGTCTGAGCTAATGGATCAATCAGTTTATAACTAAAAAAAAAGAAAGAAAGAAAGAAAAAATTTTTGGAAGATTTTCTAATGTATATCATCAGTTTTGACTCCCTCCCTCAAGGATTATATGTCCCCGAATAAAGGCTAGGCAAGCATCCTTCTATTCTTTCTATAAGAGTTTTCAAAATAACCCATTTTCTGATGTGAGTCAAAGTAATTGAGGGGTGATAAAGATTGGCGTTAGCCTCTTTCACATACTGGTCCTTCCTCTGCTCTGTCCTTACCAGAATCACAGTCACAGCTAAAGAAGGAAGACCATCCTCATGTCCTTTTGTTCTTTATAGAGTCAAGCGGGGAAGTGGCTTCTTTTTCTTCTCACTGTCTGTTAAGTGGATGGATGTAAGATTGGATTAATCATCTTTTAAATTTCTTAATTTACTTCTTTTTTTTTTTTGGTTTTTTTTGAGACAGGGTTTCTCTGTGGCTTTGGAGCCTGTCCTGGAACTAGCTCTGTAGACCAGGCTGGTCTCGAACTCACAGAGATCCGCCCGCCTCTGCCTCCCGAGTGCTGGGATTAAAGGCGTGCGCCACCACCACCCGGCTCTTTTAAATTTCTTATTTCACTTTATTTGTTTGGGTATTTTGTTGGCTTCCATGTGTGTACCTGGTGCCCACAGAGGCCAGAAGAGGGCATTGGATCCCCTGGAACTGGAGGTACAGACGATCATGAGCCAGCAGGTGAGTTCTGGGAATCTAACCCGGGTCTTCTGGGAATACAGCCAGTGCTCTTAAGAACTGAGTCATCTCTCCAGTCCCTAGATGAATCATTTCACCACCGTATGCACGTGGAGGTTTGAGGAGGAAGTGTAACCGAAATATCCCTGAACAGCAGTAAAAACAGTTTGCTTGTTAAAACAAAACCCTGAGCACCTCACTCTGGTCAGTCAAGCGGTGAAACGCCTCATAGTGATGCTTTTCATTCCAGAAGCCTATTTTACTGCAGAGTGTTCCTCCGCTTCTTTATTCCTCTGTCTGCGTGCATGTGTGTGTGCGTGTGTAGAAGTGCCTGGTGTCTGCACGTGTTGGGGAGGTGGGTGGGAGTGAAGGCCAGGGGACATTTGGTTTCCTGCTCTATCACAGTCGGTCTTACTCCTTTGAAGCAGGAGATCTTACCTGGCTGGAGCTACGCCGGCAGCCAGCAAGCCCCAGCAGTCTCCTCCTGCTCTACTCCCAACCACGCTGGGGTTACTGATACCTGCAAGGCCACGCCCATCTTTTTCTGTGGGTGAGGAGGGTTTGAACTCAGGCTCTCGTGCTTGCATAGCAAGTGCTCTTACCCACAGAACCTTCTACCCGGTCCCTATTGCATACTATTGCATCTTCTAGCTCCATCTTTTCTTCTGAAACAGTTCTCAGAAAGATACCCACTTTCCAAGAAACCCAGCGCTGTCAATCTTGGACAGCGCTGTCAGTGCAACGTGCTCCAAGGAAGCAAACAGTTCTTTGGCCCAGTGCAGGGTCGAGGATTCGCTGAGTACGATACATTGTTTGGATCTCATGTTCTGATCGGGAGCCGGTTTGGCACAAATTTTTCTTTACACAATGGTCTGATTTAGATGAGAAGTATTAAGATGGAAATGACTTGGGCTGGAGAAATGGCTCAGTGGTTAGGAGCATTGCCTGCTCTTCCAAAGGTCCTGAGTTCAATTCCCAGTAACCACATGGTGGCTCACAACCATCTGTAATGAGGTCTGGTGCCCTCTTCTGGCCTGCAGACATACACACAGACAGAACACTGTATACATAATAAAGAAATATTAAAAAAAAAAAGATGGAAATGACTTTTTCTCTTCCCACAAAGCTAAATAAAACTGATTGTCTGGTCTTTTCCTCAGGACTACATGCAGTCTGGAGAAACCCATAATGAGAGCACACAAAGGTTCCTTTCTGGATGACCAAAGAGATTTGAGCACAGCAAAAAGTAGAATCAATAGCAAGATACAGGGGCAGTTCACTCGCTCATCCAAAATGGTACTGTATATCTAATTTACATTTTAGTCTGCCTTCCATCGCCCTAACAAATGGCTGAACAAACCAGCTCTCAGCTCTGTGTGTGTGTGTCATATGGGTCCATGTCTGTGGAGGCCAGCAGAAGATATTAGATCCCCTGGAGCTGAAATTACTGGTGGTTGTGAGGCAACAGATGTAGGTGCTGGGAATCAATCTCTGGTCTTCTAGAAGAGCAGCAAATTCTTGTAACTGCTGAGCTATCTCTCTAACCTCAACAGTGGACATTCTTGAAAAGGATAATAGAATCTTCTCTCGTCTTCCTTTTCATTTCTTTACTACAGGGGAAGTGATTTTGCTCTACAGTAATCTCTTTCCATGAGCCCACCATGGCGTGGTATCTTCCCTGTGGTCCAAGGGAGTGAGGTGGATCCATCATAGAACAAGACTTCCAAAGCTTGGAACCAAAATAGCTCTTTTCCTGGGCTGAGGAGATGATTCAGTGGCTGAGGTTTTATTGTGCAGACATGAGAAACTGAGTTCCATCCCTAGTACTCGTGTAAAAGCTGAGCATCATGGACACGGCCATACTTCCAGAGTTAAGGCAGATCCCAATGGCTTGTTGGCTAGCCAGTGTGGTTGAATCAGTGAGACCCAGGTTGTAAATGAAAGTTTCTGTTCTGCCCAGTCCCACAGCAGTTCAGTCCCAACAAAACACACAGAGGCTTATATTAATTATAAACTGGTTAACCTATTAGCTCAGACTTATAACTAACTAGCTCTTACAACTTAAATTAATCCATGATTCTTATCTATGGTTAGCCATGTGGCTTGGTACCTTACTCAGTGAGGCATTCTCATCTTGCTTCCTCTGTATCTGGGTAACAACTATCAACTGAGGCTTTCCTCTTCCCAGAATTCTCCTAGTCTGGCTGCCCCACCTATACTTCCTGCCGGGCCACAGGCACAATAAGCATTTTATTAAACCAATGCAAGTCACAAATCTTTACAGGGTACAAGAGCATTATTTTGTGTGCATTGGTGTGAAGGTGTCAGATCCCCTGGAGCTGGAGTTACAGACAGTTGTGAACATGTCTGAACCCAGCCATGTGGGTGCTGGGAATTGAACCTGGGTCTTCTGGAAGAGCAGTCAGTGCTGTTAACCGCTGAGCCATCTCTCCAGCCCTCATACCTGGACTTTTTTTTGTGGGTTCTGGAAATCAAACTCACTTCTTCTTCCATGGCAAGCCCTTTACTAACTGAGCCATCTCTCCAGCTGTGGTTTGGTGTGGCCACTTGAACAGGCAACTCCAGAGTCTTCATCTTTGAACACAGACGTCACCAATAACAGCCTAGAGTGGTGGTTCTCAACCTTCCTCATGCTGCCACCCTGTAATACCATCCCTCAGGCTGTGGTGACCCCCGACCATAAAATTATATCTTTGCTACTTCTTAACTGTGATGTTGCTACTGTTATGAATTATAATGTAAATATCTGATATGCAGGGTATCTGATATGCGATCCCTTGTGAAAATCATCCAACCCCCCCAGGGGGTCGTGACCCAGGTTGAGAACCACTGATCTGGCAGGTTTTAGGGCTCCAGCCTTACATGCGCTGTCCCATTCATTCCAAGGCTTGCAGTTTTTGAGCAGCTATGGTCTCCCCTCTCTGCTGACTGCAGATGGCCGCTGTGGGACGTTGGGCGTCTGCGCATGTCAGCACATCTAACGAATCCTGTTAGGGCTGTGTGTGCACGCCATCAGTTCTGCTCCTCTGGAGACGCCTATTACAACTTTGCAGTGGATTTTCCTGGTGTCTCAAAGTCACTAATCGGGACGGCTGTCTCATTGGAACAGATTGTTGCCATAGAGATCGCAGCAGACTGGGTCCTCCCTCTCACGCTGTTGCTATCCTGACAGCTTACTGGGTTTTTTACGGGAGGAAGAGCTCAGGCCTTGTTTCTGACACATCACTCTCTTATAGACAAACGGCACGACAAGCAATCTCTTCTGGTTCATTAGTCCAAAAGATTCTGAGTTTTTATTTGACTATGGGAGCTTGTTCCTTCAAAAAGAAAACCACAAAAGTGTGTGTGTGTGTGTGTGTGTGTGTGTATCCAAATTTTCCTCTTGTCCAAGTGACTTGCCCATGATTTTTTTTATGTCAGTTAATATTCTTTCGATTGTAACACTAAGATGCATTTAAATGTATTTGCAAACTAATAATGATAATTATTTTCTAGCCAAGTAACCAAGACTTGGTTTCTCTGTTCACATACGGGTGACTTATCTCCTCATAGCCTTAAAATGGCTACAGAAAGGCCAGCCTTAACATGTCTTCAAATTCACAGACAACAGAGACAGAAGACTTGCCTGATGGTGGCATTAGCAAAAGTTTTGAAGCCTCCTCTGTTGCACTGGTTTAATTCATGTGCCTTGAGGCTGGACCACGACTCTGCTCTTGATGGAAGAGTTCCATGTTGCTGGGATCTAGACTTGGAGTTGAGGAAGGGGAACTTCCCCGGGGAGGAAGCAGGAAGTTCGCTCTCTAAGGCAGAGCAGGCTGAGAAAACCTCTGGTGGTGGTGTCACTAACGTTGCCCCAGACCCAGGGCTCTCTTCTAAGAAGTCAAGTGTTAGTCATCTTGGACAGCTGTCCTTGAAATCCGTGTGCATTTGGGTAAACACCAAGATCAGATTTCCTTTCAGCCCCAAGAGCTTGGCCAGCAGAAAGTAAACAGGGACAGCCGGACCTCTGCAAACAAGTCCTGGTTAGACAAAGCGTGAACTTGAGGAGGCCCTTGGAACATTGTATGTATGGAACAAACAGGAAAGAAAGAAAAAAAAACAAACAAAAACACCAAAATAACAAAATACTTACTTTCTTTTTACTGGAGATGCCTTTCTGGCTTACAGAAAAAAGGTTTGAAGAGTGTGAATAGTGAGACAGAGAAGGTTTCAAGAATGTGAACAGGGGCTGGAGAGATGGCTCAGAGGTTAAGAGCACTGGTTGCTCTTCCAAAGGTCCTGAGTTCAATTCCCAGCAACCACATGGTGGCTCACAACCATCTATAATGAGATCTGGTGCCCTCTTCTGGCATACAAACATGCATGGAAGGAATGTTGTATACATAATAAATAAATAAATCTTTAAAAAAAATGTGAACAGTGAGATAGAGAAGGTGTGAACAGTGTGAACAGTGAGATAGAGAGGGTTTGAAGAGTGTGAAC
>NC_022024.1:26905538-26909226 GCF_000317375.1 Microtus ochrogaster | reverse complement strand
GGTGTGAAGAGTGTGAATAGTGAGACGAGAAGGTGTGAAGAGTGTGAATAGTGAGATGAGAAGGTGTGAAGAGTGTGAACGGTAAGATAGAGAGGGTTTGAAGAGTGTGAACAGTGAGACAGAGAAGGGTTGAAGAGTGTGAATAGTGAGATGGGGAAGGTTTGTAGAAGAGCATGAATAGTGAGATACAGAAGGTTTAAAGAGTGTGAATAGTGAGATACAGAAGATTTGAAGAGTGTGAACAGTGAGACAGGGAAGGTTTGAAGAGTGTGAACAGTGAGACAGAGAAGGTGTGAAGAGTGTGAACAGTGAGATGAGAAGGTTCGAAGAGTGTGAACAGTGAGACAGAGGAGGTTTGTAGAAGAGCATGAATTGTTGTGAGATACAGAAGGCTTGAAGGGTGTGAATAGTGAGACAGAGAGATGAGGAATCAAACCACGGTTTAGAGCAGCGGCTTTCAGCCTGTAGGTCAAGACCCCTTTGGGGATCCAACAACCCTTCCACAGGGGTCGAATTTCAGATATTTACATAACAAGTCACAGCAGTAACAGAATTAGTTATGGAGCAGCAACAAAAATAATTTTATGGCTGGGGGGGGGGGTCACCGCAACATGAGGGACTGTATTAAAGGGTCACAGCATTAGGAAGGTTGAGAACCACTGATTTAGACTAAGGCTGTCCCTATGAAAAAGACACTTGGAACGCGCCTGGATAGATATAGACCAACACAACATGTAAAGTAAGAGGCGTTTCAAACATCTGCCACTTTTATTAGGGGAAAGGCAAGTCATTTGTGGTCACTGTGCCTTATGTCATTTTGAATAAGATGTTGGGGACACTTACGAAAATGAAGTTAACTTTTAACAATAAAAACAAAATTAGCTCTTGGCTGTGTCAATTAAAGCCAGACTCATACAAAGTCACCGCAGGCAGGAGTGAGATTTCTCTCTAGGCCAAATGTAACAGAAACTCAAGTCAAGCCAGCATAGGCGGAAGGGGGTCTCTGTAGGGAGATTGTGGGACCTGCAGACAAAGAAGTAGAGTTGTCTACAATATCTGGAATCTCCTCTCTCTTCTGTATGTGTGTGTGTGTGTGTGTGTGTGCACATGCACATGCACATCTGTGTGTGAATGTGGGTGTTCACGTGTTGCGAGGGTGCGAAGGTCAGAGGACACGCTCAGGCGTTTGTGTTCGTCTCCCACCACCTCTCAGAGACTAGGTTCTCTTGTTAAGTTTTGTTGTTGTTGCTGCTGCTGCTATATAGAACAGGCCAGGGCCTTCAGGGAAGTGCTGGCCCCCATCTCCCATCTCTCTGAAGGAGCGATAGGGTTATAGATGCATGCATTCCTGAGTCCGGTTTTATATTGGTTCTGGGGAACCTGACCTCAGGCGTGTGTGACAAGCATTTCACCCACTGAGCCCTCCCTCTCCCCAGAGTCTTCTTGTTTCATCTGGTTCCTTAGCACCTGCTTTCTTCACGGGGAATCACGCCACAAGTAAGTCGGCTCTACCATTCCCCCCCCCCCCCACACACACACACAATTGTCTCAGATGGAAAAGGAGCCTGTTGACCCAGCTCTGTCTTTTCGAATCTGGAAGGTGGGTTCTTGGTGCTTGCTCAGCATCAGACACTGGAGTGTGCTTGGGCCAGCTGTAGGCTGTGTTTACTTCTCTCCACCCTAGTCAACTATGGTAGGAGGTAAGGGATCCCCTCGACATGGGTGCTAGGAAAATGGGTCCTTTCTAGAAGAGTTGGAAAGTTGGGTCCTTTAGGGATGATGTTCACATCAAACCTCAAGTTTATATTACTACTCAGTAATAGTGTATAGTAAGTAAGTCAGCAAAAAATGCTTCCTTTAATAAGAAAGCTATCGTAGCAAGAGGAGTGTGTTGGCGCTAAGATAAATTCTTGGCACAGATGCCCCAAATGCTGCCCAGGTGACTACAATCTTTCAAAAACAAAATTTCACTGTTCTGAGACCTCAGAGGCTCCCTTAGCTGCTCTGGAACTCAGATAGACTCTGAGCTCTGAGTTGGACCTATATTTTGCTAGTCAAAAAACAAACAAACAAACAAAAAACCGACAGGACTTCGCATCTTGACTGGCTTTGATCTTGCTACAGTTTGAGGATGACCTTAAACTGCCAATCCCCTTCTTCTTCCTGAGATTTCAGGTGTGCATCACCTTATCTGGCTTATGTAGTCCTAGGCTTCACCCAGGCATCCAGTCTTTCAAGGCAAACCCTCTGCTAACTGAGCTATATACCCGGCCCTTGCTGTCCTTTGTCCTGGAACTTGTTCTGTAGACCAGGCTGGCCTCAAGCTCACAGAGATCCGCCTGTGTCTGCCTCCTGGGTGCTGGGATTAAAGGCGTGTGCCACCACTGCCGGGCCACAACTCTCTCCTTTCATACCTGCATGATAGAATATAATCATAGCTGCTTTTTTTTTCTGACCCGGTCTGGCTGTCCTGGAACTCGTTATTGTAGACCAGGCTGGCCTTGAACTCATAAAGCTCCACCTGCCTCTGCCTTCCAAAGCACCACATCTGATAATACCCACAGCTTCTTACAGGGAAGTTTCTTTACAAGAAATAGGAAACAGGTTCCTGGTTTCTAGATGTTGTGCTCCACTCAAAGAAAGCAGAACTCCATAGGAGAAAGGCTGATTCCAGAGCTAGGGCTGGAAGCTTGTCTGCTCCAGCGTGCTGCACAGCAGGAGAAAGGGAGACCCAAAAGTGATAGCCGATGTGCCAGGCAGCTGCAGGAAAGCCTGCGTCTGAAGTCACCAATCCCATCCTCCTTCTAGAAGCTCCATCCTTTACCTCTTAGCCGCCACCTTCAACCCCCATTCTTCAGACATCTCCTTCTCGAGCCTTCCCTGTCCCCTAAATATATGGGCTTTTTCTTGGCTTTCTGACCTCAGCCTTTTCAGCCTTCAGCCTTTTTTTTTTTCTTTTCTTTTTCTGCTTCCTCTTAGGCAATCCTGGCCAATCCCAGCCTCGGTTGTTGTATGAAGACTCTCAGCGACTGTTTCTGGGTACATTTGTGTGTGAGCTGTAGTGATAACAGGGACTTAGAAACTGCTTTGGCTAAAAGCACCACTTCCTCCCTGGGCCTACAAAGAAACTAAATGCAGGGCACAAGCCTGGCGTGGGGCCTTCGTTTTGCATCAGCCTTCTTCATCTTGAAACTGTGGGTCAGGCTTCTGCCTAACCTTCATGTAGGTATTCCCCTCATCTTAAGACCTCTTTGAAAAGTTTCTGCACCCCAATAAGCCTCCCTGCCGACGCAACAATCCAAATCAGACCAAATCAAACTGATTTAGAAAAAGCCCAGGTTTAATGGATACAAACACTCCCAGGTGGCGTTCCAGTCTGCCCCCAGAGAGGAGTCGGAAAAGGAAGATTAGAAAACCACACGTTTGTTCTCTGGGGAGCGGTTTAAATACCCTGTGGGAATGGTCTTGAGCATCTCTGGGGAGGGTCAGCGTTTGACAGGCTTTCTCAGGGGCAGAGTCTGGACTGAGGCAGCTCCAGGGGAAAGAACTTGGGGTGGGACTTCCATCTGAACAGTCCAGACTCTTTGGATTTCTGGATGCCAGGGGCTGGGGTGAGGCTTCCATCCAAACATTCCAGACCCTTTGGATATCTGGATGCCAGGGGCTGGACTAAAGTTTCCATCCGAAC
>NC_022024.1:26898541-26905438 GCF_000317375.1 Microtus ochrogaster | reverse complement strand
TGTAGACCAGGCTGGTCTCGAACTCACAGAGATCTGCCTGCCTCTGCCTCCCGAGTGCTGGGATTAAAGGCGTGTGCCACCAACGCCCAGCCTCCTTTCTATCTTTATGACCTGTACCCCCTGTGCAGAGACAGATATATACATAAAAATTATAATTTGGGGTTCATATATGAGAGAGAATGTACAGAATTTGCCCTTTTGAGTCTGGGTTACTTTGCTTAATATAAAAGAGTGACGTCACAGAAAACTGTTTACTGTCTGTCACACATCAAGACTGACTACATGCCGGGCGATGGCGATGGTGGCGCACGCCTTTAATCCCAGCACTCGGGAGGCAGAGGCAGGCGGATCTCTGTGAATTCGAGACCAGCCTGGTCTACAGAGCTAGTTCCAGGACAGGCTCCAAAGCCACAGAGAAACGCTGTCTCGAAAAAACAAAAACAAAAACAAAAACAAAAAAAAAAGACTGACTACAACCAGGTCAAAGTAACTCCGTATCTCACTCTCACTCAGCCTTGGGACAGCCCTGTCTCACACCCTTTACAAAGTAATTGAAAGTTTCCCCGAAATCTTCTTCCACGCCCCATTCCTGGACCAGCAGAATCTCACAGAAAGATCACCCTCCAATCAATAAGGACCCATTCGAAACACCTTGCAGAACCAGATCTGAGACAACCAACCAGACACACTTTGACAAGCACTGCCCCCTGCACTGCTTTTCCATTTAACCCAAAAATTCAAGATGGACTGAGATGCTTAATATCCATCCTCCCCCAACATCGCTTAGCTGAGCTGATTAACATCACTTCACCCAGACCCCCAGAGTTGAGCATTTGCCCTAGGGTGGTGAGTTGCATAGTATCTTAGTGACTGTTCTGTTGCTGTGAAGAAACATCGTGACCTAGGCACCTTATAAAAGGAAACATTTAACTGGGGGCTTGCTTAGTTTCAGGGCTTAGTCCATGAAGGCCATAGCATTGAGCACGGTGGCAGGCAGGCAGGCATGGTGATGGAGCAGTAGCTGAGAGCTCACGTCTGACCTTCAAGTTTCAGGCAGAGAGACAGACAGACAAGTGTGAGCACACACCACAGACACACACACACACACAGAAGAAGGGAGGGAGGGAGGGAGAGAGACTAGGCCAGGGTGGGCTTTTGAAACCTCAAATCCCACCCTCAGTAACTCACCTCCAACAAGACCACACCCCCTAATCCTTCCTAAACAGTTCCATTGACTATGGACCAAGCTTTCCAAAATATGAGCCGATGGGACCATTCTTATTCAACTACCACATAGATAGTTTAGACAGACAGACAGACAGACAGTTTCAACACCGTAGTCTCCTTAAGCTCCAGAACTACGTATCCACCCAGTTGCCTCTTCCCCATCCCTAATTGCTTTAACTTGCTGTTATCTCAAAGATAAACGGAAGAAGTTCCCTTCTCCTCCAGTGAACTTTTTCCCATTATTGGCACTACCAACATCTGCTTGTCCAAGCAAGTATCTCAGAAATAATCATTCCCCTTTCAGCCCGGTCCCCACAGCCTCCCTTCTCTTCTTGTCTTCTTTTGAGACAAGGTCTTACTATGGCTGACCTCAGCCTCCTAACCAGCAGGAAACTATACTTAGTGCCCATGTTCTTCAACCAGACACTACCAGGCACACATGTGAAGCTGAGTAAGCTGAGCTCATCACCAAACACGGCGAAGGATAACACTCAACATGGGCAGCCTGGAGGTTTCCCAGGAGAACAGGGGCAGGAAATCTATTGGAGCATTTAGGATGAGGCTGGGTAAAACATTAAAGGAAGCCGACTCAGCTCCAGATTGGCTACAGTCAGGGACCAGGAGGATTTTATGACTGAAAAATCACAGACTTTATCTCCAAGGAGAGCAGTGGTGATTTGAAAGAAAATGACCCCCAAAAGGAGTGGCTCTATTAGGCAGTGTGGTTTTTGTTGGAGTAGGTGTGGTCTTGGTGGGTAGGTAAGGAAGTGTGTCACTGTGGAGGTGGGCTTTCAAATCTCACATAAGCTCAAACCGTGCCAAGTGAGCCTCCTCTTGCCTGCTTTGTCATTAGGATTCTCAGTTCCTGCACCAAGTCGGCCTGCACGCCACCATGTCGCACCAAATTGTGACGTGGACTTACACTGTCTTCGTTCATTCAGGTCCCAGAGAAGTTGCTCGGATGGTGGAATTCTATAAGATCTTTATTCTATAAGTGAGGAAAGACATGACCCTCTCTGTGAATGCTGGGTCATCTGGATGGGAAGAGTTGTGTGCACGCACGTGCGTGCATGCATGCATGTGTGTGTGCACGCGCGCGTGTGTGTCCGTGTTCCCTGTCTCACTAATCATCACTCACGTTCCTCCCCATACAAATCAATCATCAAGTCCTGTTCAACCCGCTGTGTATCTCTGAAATCAAGCTCTCCTTAATTCTTTGTGCTGGTTCCCTAATCCAGGCCCTTGTCAGTTGCCACCCTAAGCGCTCCCTCAGCCACGTGAGGGTGCCTCCAGCATTCCCTCTAGCTTCTGTTCCAGCCTGTCCTCCTCTCTCCACCCTTTAGGCCAGGACGAAGCTTCTAAAAATGTCAACCCTCGCTAAAATTCCTCCTTGGTGGTATCGACAGCTGTGTTCTAGCATTGCATGGCAAAAATAAAAATCAGTGTGGTTAGCAATGCAAATAAACTTTCTCTTTTCTTCCCAGCCAGGAATCGGGAAGGGCAGAAAGTGTATTTGCATAAAGAACCCTCTGAATTCAGAGCCTATTTTGATATTCTGATTCACTCTTAAGAAATTATGACTCATTGAGAATCCACTGGATGGCATGACTGCTAAAATAAAAAAAAAACTTGAATGTGTTATTGGCACCATTAGTACAAGTAGAGTGTCTTGAGCAAAAAAAAAAAGTGCTCAGTTCTAAGTAACACATTTTCAGAGAGATGCTATTAAAAGAATGAATGAATGCATGGGCCCAAAGAACGGCAACCAAGAGAGGAGAGGTTCGGAGAACATGTCATGTGGATAACCAGAAAAAAAAAATCAATTAAAAATATGAAGAAATCTGACAAGGGTTTTTTGAATGTCTAAAGAGTTGTCATGTGTAAAATGGAGCCCACTTAATCTTGTAGTTCTAGGGGTGGGATCAAGTTTGAGAATGACAAGCCATGGGGACACTGTCCTCAACACTTTCCAGTAAGACTCTAGTAACGGAGTTAGCTTCCTATAGAGGGCAGAGACTTCTAACGATAGAAACATTCATATTGCTAGACAAAGGCAGGGTAATGTGTGCAGACGATAACTTTCTCTGTGGAGTCGGTTGCCTCCTCCCACGTCGACGTGGGAACCACAGTCAGTTTCCTTGAGCAGAGCAGTGTGTGCCTTTACCCACCGAGCCCCCTCACTGGCCCAACTTTCTCAAAGACTCCAATAGCTGAGGCAATAAGAGGAAGAACGGATAAACGGACTAAATCAAATGAAAATATTCTACACAGCAATCAGCAGCATGGAGTCCTAGCCCACAAAATGAGAAAATAAAACCTTATTCATCTGGTAAGGAGCTAATATCTAGAATATATAAAGAACACCAAAAAAAAAAAAAAGAGCAAACGAGAGAACAATTAATCCAACCAACTGGTGAGCAAATGAACAGAAGAGACAAGGATCAACTAAATTAAAGTGCATGCCTTTAATCCCAGCACTAGGGAGGCAGAAGCAGGCAGATCTCTGTGAGTTTGAGGCCAACCTGGTGTACAGAGCTAGTTCCAGGACAGCCAGGGTTACACAGAGAAACCCTGTCTTGCAAAAAGAAGGAAGAGGGAAGAAGGAGGAAGAGGAAAAAGAGAAGGAGAAGAAAGATGAGCTAATAGGTCAATCAGTTTATAATTAATGTAGACCTCTGTGTAGTTCTTTGGGACTGAATGACGGTGGGCCAGAAAACTCGGTCAACAAATGGCACCCGGCGTGGCCAGTTGATGATTAATGTAGACCTCTGTGTGTTTATTTGGGACTAAATGTCTGTGAGACCTGGTGGGACAGAAACATCAGTCAACAATTAAGGTTTTAACAATATCATACAGATTAATATATCTAAGTGCTCAATTTATATCTTTCTTTTTTGTTTTTTTGAGACAGGGTTTCTTTGTAGCTTCAGAGCCTGTCCTAGAACTCTCTCTCTAGATCAGGCTGGCCACAAACTCACAGAGATTCACCTGTCTTTGCTTCCCAAGTTCTAGGATTAAAGGTGTGCGCTGCTACTATCTAGCCAATTTATATCTTTAAAAAGCTGGGCTAAATTGGTTTCTTGCAGGGCTGTCAAATGCACCCGACGGAGTTTTCCTTCACTGTAAGCACCACCCGTCAGCTTGCAGTCCGCTGTTTATCTTCCAAATTATCACATAACAAAGAGGATGGCCTCAAGCTCACTGCATTAGCCTTTCCAAAATTTATAATTTTTACTAAATTCACTGAGAATACTCCTTGGTATACTAAACTGTTAGTATGCTTGAACCAAGAACATAATGACTGACATTTTGGGCAAGCTCCTGAATTTTGATAATTATTGAACATTCTCTTTTTTAAAAATATTTATTTATTTATTATGCATACAATATTCTGTCTGTATGCCTGCAGGCCAGAAGAGGGCACCATACCCCATTACAGATGGTTGTGAGCCACCATGTGGTTGCTGGGAATTGAACTCAGGACCTTTGGAGGGCAGGCAATGCTCTTAACCTCTGAGCCATCTCTCCAGCCCTGAACATTCTCTTATCATTGTGGCTGTACATTCAGTTGTGTTCCTATAGAATTCAAACCATGTTGGCTGTAATGCAATTTGTTTTTTCAGTTTTGTGTTGCTTAAAGTTAGTTACAGTTGGGGCTGGAGAGATAGCCGAGTGGGTAGGAATTCTTGCTGTTCTTTCAGGGATCCTGCATATACTTCCCAGCACCCACATCTGGCAGCTCACAACCACCTATAACTCCAGTTCTAGGGGATCCAGCGCCCTCATTGGGCCTCTTCCGGGAATTCATGTGTGCACATGTGCACATACATATACCCACACACAAATAAATAATTGGTTTTTGTTTTGTGTGCATTGGTGTTTTACCTGCATGCATGCCTGAGGGTGTCAGATCCTCTGGACCTTGATTTACAGACAGTTGTGAGCTGCCATGTGGGTGCTGGGAATTGAACCCAGGTCCTTGGGGAAACCAGCCAGTGCTCTTAACTGCTGAGCTTCAGGCATGTAAAGTCGGGGAATGATACAAAAGACATTTAGTAAACAGTTTAAAGACTGCAGATTCAGCCGGGTGGTGGTGCAGGGACCAAGTCCCCAGCTGACCTTACCCAGGGCCCTTTCCCACAGTCGTGAGCTCCACCTCCAACAAATTCCCATTGCTGGGCTCGGTTGCTGACAAACGGCTTCCGTCCCTGGCATCAAGTCTTAAGTGACACGTCCTCTTCCATTTCCTGACTGACTAGATCACGCTCAGGCAAGTCCTCCGCTTCCTAGGGTGTGCCTAGGGGTTTGGGTGACGGATCTCTGTGAGTTTGAGGCCAGCCTGGTCTACAAGAGCTAGTTCTAGAAAAGCTCGGGCTGTTACACAGAGAAACTCCGTCTCGAAAAACAGAAAAGAAAAAGAAAAAAATAGCCCCCTTGACATTACCATGGATCTTACAGAGAGCTTGGCTGTTGTCCAACTAAAAAAACTAAAAAGCAGGTTTTTCTCCCAACTAGCAGTTATATAAATATTTAATGACAGACTAGTAGAAGGACTTCAGGCAGTGATATTTATTGAACCACTCCTTCTCAAGTAGGAATATTCAAATTCTCTGCCAATCAGGTTCTTCAAAGTCACAAGCGCAGGGTGAGCGGTCAGGCTGAACGCTAGGTCACAGTGCCCTCTGGTGGTTTGTATCGGGAATGTGTTCTGCAGGCTGGGGCATCACAACGCACTTCGCTTCACAGGCTCTTCAAAGAGCTGCATTGAAAGGAGCATCTCACAACCGTAACGCCCACTAAAACCCACAAGTGGTATTTCCTGGGAGGGACAGTGAGGCGATAAATGAGTCTGTCCCTGCTATGAGAGAGAGAGGAAGATACAGGGAAGAGAGGCCGGAGATGGAGAAAACCGGCAACACGTGAAAATTAACATTGCAGTAACTACTTTAATCTACGTTTCCAGTGCATTGACAAGCGACTGTGTGCTCCTGGAATTCTGGAGTTCTGCACTGTCTAGAAGTCAAATATGAACTCACAAGAGCATGCTTTTTAAAATCATTTTATCTGAGCTACAAGTCTTTTTTTTTTTAAAGATTTTATTATGCATACAATGATCTGCAGATATGTATACTCCAGAAGAGGGCACCAGATCTCATTACAGATGGTTGTGAGCCACCATGTGGTTCTGGGAATTGAACTCAGGACCTCTGGAAAAGCATTTGGTGCTCTTAACCTCTGAGCCATCTCTCCAGCCCCTGACCTTCAGGTCTTATTCTTCCACATTTATAGCATATATTGAACTTCGAAAATTTTTCAGGAGAAATCAACATAATTTGGAGGAGGGTTCGCGACAGGGTTTCTCTGTGTAGCCCTGGCTGCTCTGAACTCACTCTACAGAGTATGCTGGCCTCGAACTCAGAGAACTGCCTGCGTATGCCTCCTGAATGCTAGGATTAAAGGCATGCGCTGCCACAGTCCAGTATAAATTTTGTCAATATAGTTTTGTTCAGTATCAAAGTTAGCAACACAGTTGGCAAGTATTTTCTTCCTCTTCTTCCTCCTCGTCCTCGTCCTCGTCCTCGTCCTCCTCCTCCTCCTCCTCCTCCTCCTCCTCCTCCTCTTCTTCTTCTTCTTCTTCTTCTTCTTCTTCTTCTTCTTCTTCTTCTTCGC
>NC_022024.1:26887076-26898441 GCF_000317375.1 Microtus ochrogaster | reverse complement strand
TAGACCAGGCTGGTCTCGAACTCACAGAGATCCGCCTGCCTCTGCCTCCCGAGTGCTGGGATTAAAGGCGTGCGCCACCATCGCCCGGCCTCCCTCCCCCTTTTTTTTGCACATGGGACCCCTGAAATTTAAAGAGGCCAAGTGTCTGCTTCTAGAGGTTCCATCTGCAACAAACCTGGGCTTGACCCTAATGCTTTTTTCTTCCATTATCTATTCCCAGGGGCGGAAAATCGTGTTTCATCATGGCTTCATTACTAACTGTGGGGCCCCAGAGAGAGGGTGGAGGGGTGTGGAAGCCAGTTGCTGTGACCCACTTCCTGGAGGTGTTAGGGACAGGTCTGCAGACACCCACGGCTCAGCTGTTTGGAAAGGCTAGCTGGGGTCAGGCTCCCCAACTTCCAAACAGCAGGGGATGGATGCTGACCTGAGCCGCCTGTCCTCACTTACCCAGCCTCAGGTTGAGCCTGGAGCCCCATTGTCTCCAAGACTCTTATCTCCCTCCATTTCTCTGGGCCTGGGAGCTTCCCTTCCCACCTCTCCTCAGTGAGACTCCTCCTTGACTTCCTTCCCCAAGTGCCTCCCCACCCACTGTCTTATCTCCACTTCGTTCCTCCTGATTCAAGCACAGCCTCCCCCTCCTTGGTCCCTCCCTGCCTAACCTCGAAGGCCACAGCCCTCCTTGTGCTTGGCTACCAGGTCCTGAGGTATTTGAATTTGTTTACTTACTGGTTTGTTTTAGAGACTTGGGCGGCCACCTGGAGTAGCTGGAACTACCAGCAGGCCAGTACACACGGCAAGTGTGTCAATCAAATCCTCATCAGTTGCGTCCCAGTTATATTTTGGATGTACATGAAGTTCAGAGAGGGCTGGACCTCTGCCCCATGGCTCCTCTGCCCTCTCAGGGTTTTTTGTTCCAATGTATCTATCTTCCCTCCAAAGCTTATGGGTGCTCACTGCTGCCCCCTAAGGTTCCCATCCTGCCAAGAGCAAGGCGTGGTCATTGTCCTGGGTGGCAGCAAGGCAGTGTCTCTGCACCCGGTGCTGGAAAAGGATGTGGACAGCCAGGCAAACCCTCTACTGCTGAGCTATAGCTTGGCTGCACAAATCTGTTTCTTTTTAGATATAATTCTACATTGTACCCCAGACTGACCCTGAACTCAGTGTGTAGCCTGGGTTGGTTTTGAACTGGGGGCGCTCTTCCTACCTCAGTGCCCAGAATGCTGGGATTACAGGAATAAATCACCACACCTGGCTACAATTTTTGGTGCTAAGGTTCAAACTCAGTGTTTGGCACACACTAGGCAAGTAGGCATTTGAGGAGCTGAGCAGCCACGTAGCTGGTAAGAGATAGTTTTAAACTCTGGAGGTTTCTTTAAGTATACCAACTTGTAATCAAAGCCAGCATGAAAGCCAAGCATTCCAGTGGTAATTTTAGGCACAGGGACACCTAGGTATGGTTTGATCATATCTCTGCAATGCTGAGATGGGCTTCAGGAAAGGCAGGTGCTGATCTACTGAGCCCCAGCCCAAGTCTTGATGTAGATATACGCTAACACACATATTCTAGAAGGGCCGCTCCTCCCCTCCAGCCTGACCTTTTGAAAACCACACTGGGGTCACAAGTTTTTTCTGACTGAGTAGCTGACCTAGCCCAGGCTAGTCCATTTGCTGGGTTGTCTTCTTTCCCCCACTCCTTCCTCTGTTCTCCAGGAACCCATCTACCCAAGGCTCGCAGGAAACTTTCTTGTTTGGTCAGTCTTCGTGTCCTGGTACAAACAGGTTGCTTTGTGTCTGTACTTTGGACCAGGTCCCCTGCAGTGCCTTCTTCTTGGCCATCTTTTTTTTCCTCCGGCTCCTCCTCTTCTTCTTCTTCCTCTTCTTCTTCTTCTTCTTCTTCTTCTTCTTCTTCTTCTTCTTCTTCTTCGCTTTGTGGTTTTATTTATTTATTTATTTTTATTGAGTCTATGGGAATTTCACATCATGCATCCCAATCCACCCATCTCCCAGTCCCCCTCCAAAGGAAAACTAACAAAGAAATAATAAAAATAAAATAAATTTTTAAAAATAATACCTTTTAAAAAATACAAATAGGAATATCAATTTCAATTTAAAAACAAACCAACCAAAGGGGGAAAACAAGCAAACAAAACAGAAAACAAAACAGAAAACCACTTTGCTCTTGTCTTTACGTCTCTATCACCTCTCCAGTCATCATAACGGCACCCTGAGCTGCTGTGTATCATGGAATAGACCCTTTTGCCTGAACAGCTTCACTTACAAACGTTCACTGAGTAATGTGTTGTTGGTCAAGGCCTCTGACCTTGGCAGACCATCAACACTGAACCCCCCACGGAAACTCTGGGGACATCCCAGTGTTGCCCCGAGTTATGTAGACCATGCAGTCGCGGTTTTGTGCGACCAGTCCCTTCGGCAGTCCAGCGTGTCATAGTGTGGTAGATATTGGGGTGTGCCAGCTCAAAGCCCTGGATGGATACCCGGGAGACTGCTGAGTTGGGTCTCTGGGAGGCCTCCCCTCAGGCGAGGGATAGTAACAACTCTTCCACTCCTGTGGTGAGGGATGGGGCCATCTTTCCCAAGTATGGAGGTACATTATCCCAGGACCAGAGAGGGACAGGGTCAGTTCTCCCTGGGCCAGCTCAGCTCATGGTCCCTGTGGTAACACGGACAACAGCCACCAACACAGACCCCCAGCAGGATCATTGACCCAGACACTGCCAGCAGCAGCAGCTTGGCGTGGATGTCACAATGGCCCTGGGTGGCAGCTTAGGCCTCTCAGATCCGCATGGGCCCAGTGACAACACGATCCTCTGGCACCAACATGGCTTCAGGTGTTGGCCCAGACCCCAGGTATCTGGACTGCCTTCAGTGGTAACCTGAGCCACAGACATCAGTGCGGACCCTAGCCACAGTGGGGCCACAGACCCAGACATGGTCCTCAGCAGCCTCTTAGGGAGGCCGTCACCATGGCCCTAGGTGACTAAGTAGGCCTCTCAGATCAGCATCACAAGGTGGCCCTTGGATATCAGCACAGACCCTGGGTGTGGCCCCAAGCGGCGCCCCAGACCTCAAGCATCGGCAAGGCCTTCAATGGTACCAGGAGCCATGGACATCAGCACAGACCCTGGGTGCGATAGGGACACGGAACCCAGACATGGCCCCCAGCTGCAGCATGGGCCAGGATCTCTCTGGGGCTCCGGGTGGCAGCCCAGGCCACTCAGATCGGGATAGCCCCTGCTGTGGCACAGATCTCGGGCACCAAAGAGACGACATGTGGCGGCCAAACCCCAGGCATCCTCACAGCCTTCAGTGGTCAATAGGATCGATGGATAGAAACACAGAAGACAGCTGCAGCAGGGCCAGGACCTGGACGTGTACCCTTGCAGCAGCCCAGGACCAGACATCGCCATGGCCCCAGATGGCAAGCAGGCCTCCCACATCTGCCCAATCACATCCCCTTCACCTCTACAGATGGGCGTACCTCTACAGATGGGCGTACCTCTACGGGACAGGGTCCCCTCTGCTTCTCTCCTACCCATATTCGTCCATGAATTTGCTCACCGTAATGGCGCCGGGGTCTTTAGCTTCTTCCCGCCCACCCTGGGCAAACCACCCTGGGCAGCATGAATATATTAGTTAAGTATTTCTGACTGACTGTATTGGACTTACTTTTGTTGCTGGTGGCTTTCGGAGACAGAGTTTCTCTGTATAGCCTTGGTTAATCTGGACCTTGCTCTGTAGACCAGGCTGGCCTCAAACTCACCTGCCTTTGCCTCTAGTCCCAGAGGATCCATGCCCTTTTCTGGCCTCCACAGGAACCAGAAATGCACATTGTAGACAGATACACACGGAGACAAAACACACATATAAAATAATGAGTACTATGGCAGCACATACAAACACTCGCAAATACATAAATAAAAATGCCTTTGAAAAAGATTCGCGTCAGGCGATGGTGGCACGTGCCTTTAATCCCAGCACTCAGGAGGCAGGGGCAGGAGGATCCCTGTGAGTTCGAGGTCAGCCTGGTCTACAGAGCGAGTTCCAGGACAGCCAGGGTTACAAAGAGAAACCCTGTCTTGAAAAGTTTAAGTCTGGATGCTGGCCCTTCCATTTGCTGGTGGGGTTCAAGTCATCCAGCCTCAGCCATATAAAGAAGGTGAAGCTGCTCCTCAAAAGGATCCTCTTGAGAATTTAAAAACCTAGCAGACAGATGATCAACCTGGAACTGCTTCCTATCTCCAAGCAGTAGCATCTTTTTCAGGTGAATTATGTCCTAAGTTTCCTCACAAAACTCAAGCAGGATGTGCCCATGAGTACAACCATGGCGTGACTGTTAAAAGGATAACCACTTTCCAACGGGATCCGAGGGCCACTGCCCAGGATGGAATTCATACTGGGTACTCTAAACTTGGGCAAAAGCCCACAGCTAAGGTCACAGACTCTAGGGAGAACCTATTATTGTTTTGCTAAATGTCCGTGTGGTCCAACTACCTTCTAAATACTGACGCTGACACCTATATCCGCTTCAGTGCTGCCCTCAGCCTCACAAGTTTCATTTACAGTAGGCAACGGTTAATACCAGGCCTTGTGACTGATCAGAGTTCTAAGATCAAGAGCCTGCTGAGTGCTTATCCCTAAATGTAGCACCTGTAACTCGCCCCCCGAGGCTCAGGAAATATTGAGAATGGGGCAGGAAGAATGTAAGAGCCCAAAGATGCAGACAAGTGCTGCCTTTTTAGACATGACGGAGCCATTGCGCTCATGAAGTCAGAGCAGGTGAGATTATCTGCGCAAAATCAAGCCAGTCAAAAACTCCAGCATCGGGGAGGAGCTTGGGAAATAGCTCAGTGGTTAAAAGCACTTGCTGCTCTTCCAAAGGATCCAGATTCAATTCCTAGCACCCATATGGTGGCTTACAATCAATCTGTAACTCCACTTCCAGGTAACTTGATGCTATCTGGCTTCCAGGGACACCAGGCATGCGTGTGGTATACAGACATGCATGAAGGCAAAACACCAAGACACTAAATAATTAAACAAATTAAAACCAACTAGCACGGATGGGGGATGAGGCTGCAGCCCACGCTGAGGAGCTATTGGCAACTGGTGGCTGCTGGAGGGAGAGGAGTCATTTTCATCAGTGGTGTGGCCAGCTAGCAAGCTGCCCATGCTCCAGTACCTCACTTCCCAACAGAGTTCATGCAAGCAACCCTGTCGGACTCAGTGGGTCACACACTGTAAAGTAGGACCCGAAAGTAGGAAGCAGACCTGGGAAGATGGGGTTCGGAGGGAGTGGGATGAGAGGGGAAAGGGGAAGAAGGGGAATGAAAATGACCAACATATACATACTGGTGTGTGCGTGCATGCATGTTTATGTGTGTATGAGAGAGAGAAATAAAACTCAAGAAAATCATGTACACTTTAACTATACTAACATATTAACAATATTTTGCTGATGATGTAAAAATATTTAATTATACTGGACTTATGAAAACAATGATAGAGCCAGAGGGTGGTGGTGCACACCTTTAGTCCCAGCACTTGAGAGGTAGAGGCAGGCAGAACTCTGCGAGTTCAAGACTACCCTGGTCTACAAAGTGAATTCCAGGACAGCCAGGGCTGTGACAGAGAAACCCTGTCTCGAAAAATAGGGCTGCACATGGTGGCTCGTTCCTGCGATTCCAGTACTTGAAGTTCAGGTAGAAGGAGTATGTGAGTCCAGAGACAGCTCACGCTATATATTGAAACTCTGTCAAAAAAATAGACTTTAATCCCAGTACTCAAGAGCAAAGGCAGGTAGGGCTGAAGGGATGGCTTAGCGTTTTGTTGTTGTTACTCTGTAGACCAGGCTGGCCTCAAACTCAGAGAAATCTGCCTACCTTTGCCTCCTGAGTGCTGGGATTAAAAGCATTGCCAATATACCCAGCTAGATGGCTCAGCTAGAAGCATGAACTTCACCTCCAGAGGACCCGAGTTCAACTCCCAGAAACCATGTTGGGTGGCTCACAACTGCTTGCACGTCTAGCTGCAAGCCAGAGCCACCTGTATTCATGTGCATACATATTTACACATCATTACAAATAATTAAAAATAAAATAAAAAGAGGTAGACGCAGGCAGACCTCTAAGTTCAAAGCCAGCTTCATCTATATAGACGGTCAAGTCAGTCAGGGCTACACAGAGATAGACTCTGTCTCAAAAAATCAAAATAAATAAATGAAACAGGGAAAAAAAGACTTCAATGTTTCAAAAGGAAAATAAGATCAAGTAGGCTTCTCTAATAAGAACTTCAAATTCACAATCATGTAATGAGGTACACATTTAAAAATATGAAGGGGTACTTTTATTATTGTCTTACATAACATCTTAATGAATACACCAGGTGCATTTTCTCAGCTGGCAAATAAGACACACAGCGAAACTTCCTTATGCCTGGGAAGTCAAGAGACGTCACCTGTCTCTGGGAGGATTCGGTTTCTTACGACGTCTGTGATACCTGGAGAAGAAGAAAATATTAGAGGTAAGTACAATCTTGTCTGTGTGTGTAAACACACAGATACTAAGCAAATGTGTTCCGAATGATCTGAAAGAACAATGATTCCAGGCTAGATTTTTTTCTTTATGCATACAAACTAGTATCTGGGGTTTTCTGCTGAGTTCTTTACTGAGAGAAGAATTGGGACAATCAATTCCACCTAATTAAAGTCTGCTTACAATTCAAAGTGCTTCACAATCCTGATGGGAAAAGATATACTAGAAGATTACATTAATTAGCAGCCAAAAGCTAATTACCAGCAATAAGATGAAATAAGTAAATAAGATTAAACATAGGTAAGATCCTAGATAACATGCTTGGTTGTAAGGCTCTGAATAGTCTCCTTGCCTTCAGTCTGTCCCTTCCAATGAATACAGTCAGGACTTTCACAACTTGAGTGACTTGGTTATGAATAATGTTTATGAAGATTAAAGCAATCTGGAGTGCACAGGAAGGACGCAGTAACGATAGCTGGTAAGGAAGTACAAAAGAGGCTTGAATTCAGGTCACTGGATAATGTGCAAATAAAATGTGCAATGATAAGAGGCTGGGAAAAGAGCTCAGCCAGGAGAGCATCTCCTTTCAAGCACAAGCACCCATGTAAAAACCAACCACGAGGGCACATGCTCGTAATCCCAGCAGTAGGCGGTAGAGACAGGTAAGACCCTGGGGCTTGCTGACCAGCCTAGCCTAGTTGGGGAGCAAGCTGTCCAACAACCTCTGCACGCCTGCGTACATCCCTCCACATAAATAAACTAAAGTAGATACATAGACAAACAACAGAGCTGGTGAGATGGCACAGGCAGTAAAAGCACTTGCTGTGTAAGTCCGATGACCCGAGTTTCAATCCCTGGAACCACGGCAGAAGACTGACTCCTGACAGCTGTCCTCTGCCATCCACATTATCAGCACGGCACGCACACATCCACACACTTGTACACACACAACACTAATAATAAAATAAAGGGGCTGGAGAGATGGTTCAGCGGTTAAGAGCACTGACTGCTCTTCCAGAGGTCCTGAGTTCAATTCCCAGCAACCACATGGTGGCTCACAACCATCTGTAATGAGATCTGGAGCCCTCCTCTGGTGTGCAGGCATACACACAGACAGAACACTGCATACACAATAAATAAATAAATATTAAAATAAAAGAAAAACTTCTTACGTAAAATGAAAATAAAAGACAAACAACTTGCTTATGCAAACACAATAAAAATTACTTATGACACTTTTAATATTAAAATAAATGTAGACTGTGTTGGCCAAAACCTCTAACTTTTTTCTTGGAAAAGAGACAGACATTATCACCTTAGGTTGTAATCCCAGCATTCAGAAGCTGAAGCAGGATTGTGACAAGTTTAAGAGCTACCTGGACTACAAAGAAGTTCCAGGACAGACTGGCCTATGAGTAATAACCTGTCTCAAAACAAAGCATGCAACAAAGAAAGAAACACACACACACATGTTCTTACAGAGAGGTAATTAAGTGAGGAGCTTGTTTAGACAGGGAAAAGGAAGGCTGCTTTATTACAGAGAACCAAAAACTTTGGGGAAAGTCTAAATAAAAAAAAAAAAACTAACAGGCAGTGATGGCATACACCTTGAGGCTAACCTGGTCTCCAGAGTATTACAGGTGAGCCAGGGCTAGCTACATAGTGAAACATTGTCTTTAGATTCAGTTGGTAAAGGCACTTGATGCCAGGTTTAACAACAGAGTCCCATCTCTGGGATCAAAATGGTGAAAGAAGAGCACCAGCGCCCGTAAGTTGTCCTCTGACCCCCACCTGCTCAGTACGGTATGTACCCATTCCCTTTTCTAATAAAAATAATGTCAGGCCAACCTCACCAAGAAGTGTAGTGTGAAGTAGTAACCGTGGGAAACCTGTCTACTGAAGAAGAGAGAAGGGACCCCCTGAAGAGAAACTGAAGCAGTTAACAGAGCTCCGGGAGCCAGAGTCACCTAGGTGCTTAAATGATGACCACACTCTTCAGATCCAACACACACAACGGCTTCATCTTCCTCCTTCCCCATCCATATGAATGGTGCCACCACCCACCAGGACACCCAGTCACAACTGCCTCCTCTCCCCCCATGCTCCCCATTTCCTTGTCCCCCAAAACACACACTGGGGTCAAATGATTGAGAGAAGCACCTAAGGGAAGAGGTTGCTTTGGCCCAGCTGTAGAGGAACTGGTTCACAACAGTGAGGAAAGCACAAAAAAGCCGAGGTAGCTCCGGTCCAAGGGGGTCAGGCTTCACTCCCGGAGGCCCAGACAGACCCCATCTCCTGAAGGGTTGAGGACCAAGTGCGGAGACAGAGTGTCAGATCCACATCTACCAGCACTCCGCCCAACCAGAGCTACTTGAGTTCCCTGCACATTTTATGTGCAGGCTAGTCCTTCATATCTAGAAAGTTGTTAGCATTTCCTGTATATATCTCTGAACCACCTTTCAAGGTTCACTGACACTTTTAATAGTTTACATTCACTGTCCTCACCCCTCAACTCTAACAACTTGCAAACAAGGAACAGGTTTTCATAAGCTAGCCCGTACTGGGGCAGTCTGGTGCTACACTCAGGAGCTCTATGGACACAGCCTGCACCAGAGTCAGCTCAGGGGTGGTTACCCAATTGCACCAGGGAATGAGAACAGAGCTCGCGCAGACAAACATAAATAACAAAGAACACTTCATGGCTTGGTTTGGAAGAAGAAAAACATGAAAGATGATTCTGGGCTAGGAGTATAGCTCAACATGAAACACACTGTGGGGCCCTAGGTTTGATCCCTAGCATTGCAAGAAAGGAAATGAGGACTTGATTGGGGGTGGAGGAAGAGAGAGGGAATGTATCTCAGAATACAGAGATTGCCCCTAATTCATAAGGCCCTGGGTTCAATTCTCAACATTTCAGGAACCAAAAAATGAACAAATAAGGTAAATATGCTTTTATTTAAAAGGAGGGTGGGGGCTGGAGAGATGGCTCAGTGGTTAAGAGCATTGCCTGCTCTTCCAATGGTCCTGAGTTCAATTCCCAGCAACCACATGGTGGCTCACAACCATCTGTAAAGAGATCTGGCGCCCTCTTCTGGCCTTCAGGCATACAGACTGAATATTGTATACATAATAAATAAATAAATAAATTAAAAGAAAAAAAGGAGGGTGGCAAAATGGCTTCATCGGTAAAGGCACTTGCCACCAAACCTCAAGTCCTAAGTTTGATCTTTGGGACCCATGTGGAAGGTGATCATCAACTCCCCCAAGTTATCCTCTGACTGCCACATGCCTCCCAACCCCAAACAAATAAATAAATATAATAAAATTTTATTTGAAAAGAAGAGAGAAGCCAGGCTGTGGTGGTGCACATCTTTAATCCCAACACTTGGGAGGCAGAGGCAGATGGACCTCTGAGTTCAAGGCCAGCCTGGTCTACAGAGAGAGTTCTAGGACAGTCAGAGATACATAGTAAAACCCTGTCTTAATAAAACAAAACCCAAACAAACAAAAAAAAAAAAAAAGAAAAAGAGGGCACAGCATGCATGTGGTGCATAAAGATGAAAGTAGGCCAAACACTCATATATAATATAAACTAAAAATAAATAACAGGAGGTGGGGGAGAAAACCAGTTAAGTGAGGGGAGGAGAGAGGAGACGGAGGAAGGACCTGGACACTGACCTCTGGTCTCCATGCACTCACACGGTAGCATGAAAATACATAAACACACACACACACATACAAACACAGACACACAAAGAAAGATTAGTTCAAAACAACCACAAAAGAGAGCTGGAGCCGCGATCAGACACAAGCTAAGAACAGCACAGTGTGAGCACTGTAAGCAGAGCAACAACGGGTTTCTTAAAGATTCAGGGACGCTATTTACTGACCAGTCAGACCCTGCACAACTATTTTTTTGTGTAATAATTAAAAATTTGTTAAAAGAGGATAAAGGGAGCCTGGGGAGACAGCTCAGAGGTTAAGAGCACTTGCTGCTTTCAGAGGATGCAGGTCTGGTTCCATTACATGGTGGCTCCCATCCCGTGGGCTCTGGGCTCCTCTGTACTCCACGGGCACCAGGCACATGTGTAGTGAGCATGCTTACACAGACAAATCACTCATGCACATAACAGAGAACTATATAAAGGAAGGGCTGAAAACAAGGCCTGTTGAAGAGCGGAGTGAAACTTACTGTCCATGAGGGTACCAGCGGTGCTTCGTGGTGAAGAACACCTTGCTGAGTTGTTCTATCATGGGCCCTTGCTCAAGCTTCTCACTTTTTATTTCTAATTTGGTTTTCAGCACTTGTTCGTGTGTTTCTTCATTATTACACAAAATGTCTGGTTGAGGGATAGGCTATAAAATAAGCAATAAAAAACAGGTGTAGAAATGTAAGCCAGGATGGATCATCGAGCACACTCAGCAATTGATTAGACTTCCTGACATCGGGGAAGTAGCCAGAGCACTTTCAGTTATATTATTCAAATTAGAAATACTCTTCGACACACAAAAAAATTGTGCGTTTCTTTTCCAATAATAAAAGTACTTATTCAATTCTTTCCCACCAGTAATAAAGTACTTGTTATTTTTTTTTCTATTTCCCCAAAGTACATTCTAGGATCCATATTACTTTTTAACTTGAATTTGACAGTCTACCTTATATATTATTAAGGAGAGAACAATGAAAAGCATAAAAGACCTCTTTGGTGGTTTGACTAAGAATCGCCCCTGGGCTCGTATACTCATATATACGTTTGCTTCCCAGGTGGACTGTTTGGGAAGGGTTAGGAGGTGTGGTCTTGGTGATGAGGTGT
>NC_022024.1:26881738-26886143 GCF_000317375.1 Microtus ochrogaster | reverse complement strand
TGGAGGTGGTCTCTGAGGTTTCAAGAGCCCATGCCAGGCCCAGTTTCTCCCTCTGCTTGTGAATACAAGTTCTTAGCTACTGCTCCAGCATCATGCCTGCCTCCCTGCTGCTACGCTCCCTGCCATGATGATCATGAACTAACCCTGTGAAACTGTAACAAGCTCCCAATGAAATGCTTTCATTCTTTTTTTTTGGGGGGGGGGGGAATTTTCGAGACAGGGTTTCTCTGTAGCTTTTGGTTCCTGTCCTGGAACTAGCTCTTGTAGACCAGGCTGGCCTCGAACTCACAGAGATCTGCCTGCCTCTGCCCCCCAAGTGCTGGGATTAAAGGCGTGCGCCACCACCGCCCGGCCTGAAATGCTTTCTTTTATAAGTTGCCTTGATCAGGGTTTCTTTTCACAGCATTAGGAGAGTAACTAAGACAACAGAACCTTTGGATAAAACTTTTCTCTTAGATTCTGCTATTTGTTGCTAAAGGTTAAATGTCTGAAGCCAGGCATGTTGGAATTCACCTGTTATCTCAACACCAGGGAAGCTGAGACAAAAGGGTTTTCATTGAGGACACTGAACAACAGAATGAGTTCCAGGAGAGCCTGGATAATAAAGAGATCCAGCCTGGGTCACAGTGAATCTTGTAAATATTATAAGCGAGGGCGTTTGGGGCCGGCAAGATGCCTCAGTAGATAGAAGCGCTCGCTGAGAAAGCCTGACAACCTGAGTTTGCTCCCCAGTACCCACATAAAGACAGATGGAGAGAACAGTCTACAAAGTTACCCCCGGATTCCACCCTCACGCTGTGTGTCTCAGTCAGTGTTCTATCGCTGTGAAGAGACCCATGACCATGACAACTCTCATAAAGGAAACATTTCATTGGGGTGGCTCACAGTTCAGAGGTTTAGTCCACTATCGTCAATGCAGGAAGAATGGCAGCATGCGGGCAGTAGCTGGGGAAGGAGCTGGGAGTTCTACATCTGGATCTGGGCAGCAGGAAGAGACACACTGGGACTGCCTTTGGCTTTTGAATCCCCAAAGCCCACCAATGACACACTTCCTCCAACAAGGCCACACCTCCTAATCCCTCTCAAGTAGTGCCACTCCCTAATGACTAAACATTAAATATCTGAGCCTATGGGAGCAATTTTCATTCAAACCACCACAGAGCAAACACAGGAGCCAACCACGCCATAAACGTGCAATAAAAAATTAATAAAAAAACTAATGTCAAGTGTTAATAAACACTGGCTCTCATTCCCTAGCAGTCTTAATTCTAGAATATTCCAATTCTGACTATAGCTTAAAATATTTGCCAGGAGTGACAGTACATGTCTTTAATGCCAGCACTTGGGAATCAAAGGCAGGTTGATCTCTGTGGGCTTGAGGTCAGCCTGGTCGACAGCGAGAGAGCTACAGCTACACAGTGAGACCCTGTCTCAAAAAACAACATACACATTTATTTTCAAGTGTACAGATAAAAAGGACATGGGAATAAATTTTGAAGTCTACACCAACACCACTAGCAGACTCAGAATTTTAAAAGCAGTTCTCCTTGACCAGCTTTAGAAGGGTGTGTCTCAGGAAGACGGAGAAGCTAACATGAAACTAAGCAGTGAAGCACTCAAAGCTCTCGGTCTGAATTCCTGTGTTTCCCTTTTCCCTTCTATTTTGTCACATTTGTTTACATCTTGTGTGCATGTGTGTGTGTTCCACCATGATGATCACATGGAAGTAAGAGGATAACTCAGGGACCGGCTCTCCCCTTCTAGCGTATGCGACCATCTTACTGACCTCTGTTTCTTGAGGCAGTCTTACGTAGCTCAGGTGCCTTTAAATTTGATGTGTAGGGGCTGGAGCAATGGTTCAGGAGATAAGTGCACCAGCTATTCTTCCAAAGGGCCTGGGTTCAATTCCCAGCACCCACACAGCAGCTCATAACTGTCTGTAACTCCACAATCTGACACCCTCACATAGACATACATGTAGGCAAAACACCAATGCATATAAAATATAAATACATAAGTAATTTAAATCTGATATGTAGCCGGAGAACTACCTGGCTCTATCTTCCAGGTGCTAAGATTACAGGCATATACCATTTTAACTGGGCTTCCTTGTTTTAGTTAGGAAGTTCGAACACTGGGCTGGAGAGACGGTTCAGTGGTTAAGAGCACTGGCTGGTCTTCCAAACGACTTGGATTTGATTTCTAGCATCTACATGGTGGCTCACAACTGTCTCTAACTCCAGTCCTAGGGAATCCAATGCCCTTTTCTGGCCTCTGTAATCACTGTTAGTGCATAGATATATATGCAGGAGGAATATCCATATGCATAAAATAAAAATTAAAAAGTTTTTAAAGTAAAAAAAAATTAATTTGATTTTGAGCTGGGCAGTGATGGTGCACACCTTTAATTCCAGCACTCGGGAAGCAAAGGCAGATGAGTTCGCTGTCAGCCAGGTCTACAGACTGAGTTCCAGAACAGCCAGGGCTATTACAGAGAAACCCCATCTTGAAAAACAAAACCAAAAACAACAAAACAAAACAAAAATAAACAGAAAAAGAAAAAGAATTCTGTTTTCTAGACCCAAAACAAAGGTTACCAGACAGTTCCTCACATACTTTCGTGTGTTCGTACGGGATGTCCACAGAAGGGTGGTAGCACACTATGGTCCGGCCATCGGATGTCAAAGCGAGCTCTACCTTGCTGGGAAGGGACATTTAGAAATACGGTTAGACTATACTCAAGGAAGCATGAGTACTTTCAGGGGTGGGTTTTAGGTTTTTGGAGACAAGGTCTTCCTGGAGTCCAGGTAGTCACAGAACTCACTACATAGCCCCTGTTGGTCTCAGACACACGGCAATCCTTTTGCCTCTGTCTCCAAAGTGATTGGACAAGAGATACATACCATCATACCTGGCAGAATGACTTTTGTTTTGAGACAGGATCTCATGTGCTCCAGGCTGGTTTTGAACTTACTATGTAGTCAAGGATAACCTTTAACTCTCGATCCTTAAAACTATACCCAGCAAAAATAATTTAACCCTTAAAGAGAATAATTATAAATCAACCCAGACGCCACACTGAAAGCTGCTAGAGAAGGGCAAGGGCGAAGAAGCAACGTGGCAGTGGTGCAGGCTCCAAGCACATGCACCAGCGTGCTAAAACAGCTTGGGTTACAGGAGCAAGGGCAGCCCCGAAGATATGGCTACTGCTGCACATGACATCTGAGGACAAAGCAAGTGTTTCTAGGATGACTTTTACAAAGCCATGGATGACAGCCATCCATCTGCCACCCCAGCCAACCAATGTGGAAGTTCCATATCACAGAAGAGGCTGGGGCATTTAGATGACACTTTCTACAACTTCCAGGAACACATCAGCCCTAAATCCTGATTTCAAGATGCTACTTTAAGCCAGGGACAGTGGCACGCACCCCTAGTCCCAGCAGGCCAATCTCTAAGCTCCAGGCCCAGTCTGGTCTATAGAGCAAGTTCCAGGACATCCAGGGCTACCCAGAGGAAACCCTGTCTCAAAAAACAAAAACAAACAAACAAACACAAACAAAAAGTTTTAAGCTTAAGACAGACTATTCTAGACAAAGAAAAGTACTGAAAATAGTTACTGAACTTTTCAGACCTAACTGAAATATTAACTGACAATTCTTAACAACTGAATCTAACAGTGTTAATTTGAATTGGTTCTGAGCAAGTTTGTGTGTAAGATAAAAGAGGTTCATGCACTATAGAACTGGAAGTTTAAAAGCTGACTGGGGCTGGTGTGATGGCTCAGTGGGCAAAGGCGCTCGCGGGCAGGATGACGACCTGAGTTCGATCCCCAGGACCCACACGGAGAAGAGAGTTGTCTTCTAACCTCTATATGCATGTCACAGCCCGTACGTGCACACAGACGAATAAACAAATGGATAAAAAATGTATTTACATAAGGTTGCTAATTACAGGTTGAGAAACTATGCTGAATATACTTTTATGCTACAATAATAAAATATTTCAATTCAAATGTAAAATTAATCACAAATGCTAAAGGGGACATGGTGTATAACAAGTGACAACCAGGACTACAAGAGAAATTTCCAGCTTAACCACCGTAAGAAACAGTAGTGAAACTATAAACTGTATACTGTATTGTTTTACTATGATCTTACCACTGAACTCTACACATAATTGCAATAACATTTCTGATATTAGTTAATTATCTATTTTTCATTTTTTTTTTTACATAAGGAAAGTCTCACTTTATACCTCTGGCTAGCCTAGAACTCAAAGCTTCACCTGTGATGTGGGAATGATTTCTTATTAATAAAGAAACTGCCTAGGCCCATTTCATAGGCCACCCCTTAGGTAGGTGGAGAAAACAGAACAGGATGCTGGGAGAAAGAAGCTGAGTCAG
>NC_022024.1:26862090-26878728 GCF_000317375.1 Microtus ochrogaster | reverse complement strand
TCTTGTAGACCAGGCTGGTCTCGAACTCACAGAGATCCGCCTGCCTCTGCCTCCCGAGTGCTGGGATTAAAGGCGTGCGCCACCGCCGCCCGGCCCAAACAAGTTTTTAATACCATTTTAAAGATTCATTTTAAGTGTCTGAATGTCTTGCCTGCATGTATGTATGCACACCATGTGTGTTCCTGGTGTCCTCGGAGGTCAGACGAGACTATCAGATTCCCTGGAACTGGAGATATGAACGAGTTACAAGTCATCACGTGGGTGCAGGGAACCAAACCCAGGTCTTCTGCAAGAGCAGCGCTTTTAACCACTGAGCCAGCATCTTTCCACCACCATCACTCCTTTTTGAGCCAATGTCTCACTAGACAGTCCAGGCTGGCCTTGAACTCATGACCCTTTTGCTTTAGCTTTCCAATGTGCCAGGATGACCACGACAGCTGGCTTTAGGGGGTTTTGCATAATATACACACTGACATCACTCAATCTGTTCAGGTTCAAAGAAACATAACCCAGTCTTATTCATCACTAGCTACTTAACTTAGTACTCATCAAATGTACAGTTAGAACCAGTATCAGAAAGTATGGCTGTAGAAAAGGCTTGTTGGTCTTGCAAAGGACCCTGGTTCAGTTCCCAGGCCCACAAGTCAGTAGCTCCAGTTCCAGATCTGATGCCCTCTTCTGACCACCTCAGACACCAGGAACACATACATACATGCAGACAAAGCACTCATCCACACAATAAATTTTTAAAAAAATGTAAAATTCCTTGGCATGGCGGCACATATCTAAGCACTAAGAAGAGGATCAGGAATCCAAGGCCAGACTTAGCCATTTGGTGAGTCTGAGCCTAGCCTGGGCTGTTTTTTGTTTGTTTATTTTTATTTACTAAAACTTGCGATAAAACACACATAACTTAAGAAAATAAATTCCATTTTTTGCACATCCATTCTGCTCAAAAAAGCAAAACAAAACAAAAACACGAAACCACATTATATGCTATTCTAGTTCTCAGAATAATGACTAAGTTGGATAAACACCACACAAGCGGTGCTGCATTCAATAGTGCAATTTGGAATTATTCAGTGCCAAACAAAACACAGATAAATACCTAATCTAATAGATATAAGCCCTAACATAAAATTATAAAAACAAATTAGCTTTTACAAAAAGTTAAAGCCTGCTGCAGAAAAGCAAGTCTGTTCTAACAAATGTGAGCCTTTACTGCAAAACAATAGCAACAGACTTGATCTAAATGTAGAATGTTTATACACATTTAATCCATATACACAAGACACAATCTTAAAAACAAACTTAAAGAAAGACTGATCAGGAGAGCAAACACGAAATCATTTTAGATGCAGATGTGACACATACCAGTTGTAGTCATCGGGAAGAGAAGAGCAGGTAGACTTTCGACAAACACTAGATAAGGTTCCATCTGCGAAAACCACAGTAAAATAGTTCAGTTCAGCATAAAAGCAAATTTAAACATTAACCAATATTTGTTTCTTTTTGTTGCTGTTTATTGAGACAGGATCTCACTATGCAGCCCTGAGTGTCCTGGAACTCACTCTGTTCTCTGACCAGGATGCCCTTGAGGTTAGAAATCAGCCTGCCTCTGCCTCCCTAGTGCTAGGATTAAAGGCATGTGCCACCACATCTGGCTTAAATGCTTTATATTTTCTTTTTATTTTTTGGTTATTTTCAAAACAAAGTCTCTATATAGTCTTCAATTTACCCTGGAACGGTCTTTGTAGACCGGGCTGTCCTCAATCAGAGACCCACCGGCCTCTGCCTCCGCGTGCTGGGATGAAAGGCGTGCACTGCCATGCTGGGTGTGACAACAATGTCTGCTGCTGGCTATAAAACAGGCTTGTGCTCGTGCTAGGGACTCAACACGTATGACCATTTCTGCTTCACATAAGTAATGAGCAGGTCTGCTCAGGGAGATGGACAAGAATCTTCAGTACACAGGGTCTGTCCGTCAAGCTGGGTAAGCTCTGGGGGAAAGGCGAGCTTGCACATTCCAGAAGGCCTTTCTAGTGCAGCTGTCTCCGCTGCCCTGAGGATGAAGAAATGAGGTGGTGCTAAGAGGGGAATACAATGTTCCCTACAGACGAGGAATAGCTCAGACCAGGGATAAAACATTTGGATAGTCCAAACTTTCCAAAAAAGAACATAAAGTATTTGGGCATTCTAAGGAGCATGGTTTATAAAGACTGTTTAAGTGATGAAATACAAATAATTTGTTCAAAATTACCTTGTCTTAAAATGCTCACACTTCAAAGAGTAACTACATTTTCAGACGCAATAGCTGTGTTTTGTTCTCTTAGTTGTTGTTCTTTTTCAAACGGGGTTTCTCTGTGTAGCCCTGGCCATCCTGGAACTTGCTCTGTAGACCAGACCAGCCTTGAGCTTACAGAGATCTGCCTGTCTCTTCCTCCCAAGTGCTAGGATAAAGGCCAGGCAAGCTATGCACTTTTTTTAATCTGCAAAAAGTTTTTTAATGTTCAAATAAGGATATTCCTCTAAATACAAAGGAAAAATTCAGAGGCAGCTCATATGGTAAAAGTTCTGAAGCTGGGTGGTCATGGTGCACGCAGTGTTCATACGACCTTACTCATATAGTCTCTGCTATCTTTTTCTGCCCCTAAGTTATCATGAGATCAAACAGCTTCATAAACTTTAAAAAACACCAAGTCCTTATCTGATGCTGATTACATACAGGAGTTTTTAATGTTCCCTCACAAGGAAGGGCTTTTCCTTTTTTCTTTTTGGTTTTTTGAGACAGGGTTTCTCTGTAGCTTTGGAGCCTGTCCTGAAACTTGCTCTGTTAATCAAGCTGGCCTTGAACTCACAGAGATCAGCCTACCTCTGCCTCCCAAGTGCCGGTATTAAAGGTGTGGCTGCCACCACCTGGCGGGAGGGCTTTTTCTGGATGCTCTTTTTGTACTTTCTCTCTAACTGTTGGTTTTGCTTTGCCAACAATGTCAATATCCTACTTTTTCACATAAAATGTCAAAAATAGGACAATTTAAGCTAGCTCACAGTTAACTGGATAGTCTTACAATCCCAGTCAACTCGAATCAGTTAACCATTTCCAATCTCCTGTTGGGTACAAGAGGGCCTGAGGATATCAAATGTGGACTAGGGCCACAGTATAAATGTAATGAGCAATCTAACAGTAAAAACATCATTTCAGTAAAGAGGGCCAAAGAAGTAGTCCCATGTTAACTCCTGTGAAGACTGAGGACTGGGCATCACTTAGGGAGAAAGGGGTCTAGGTAGCAGGGATCTTTCTCTCAACTTGCTTCCAAGATTGATGACCTAAGTTCCATCTCTGAGACCCACATGATAGAAGAGAACCAATTCCACAGACAAACGTGCAATTTCTAAAAACACATGAAAAACAGACCAACTAAAAGGAGAATTATCAAAGCTGGGCATGTGGTTTTCATATAATCCATGTCAGAGCCACAGGGCCACATGAGGCCCTGTCCTAAGACAACAAAACATTAACTAGCACCTGTACTGCTTTGTACTGCTTTGTACTCCCCTTGTACTGCTTTGACACTGACCCTAAGCCATTGGGATTACAGGTGTACAATTCCACAATTTGCTATGAAATTATTTTGAAATAAAATATTTAATTAATGAAAAAAAAGAAAAGTGGGATTTAGTAAGTTTGAACACTGTTTTAAAAAGGAGTTAAGTTGCTCCAATGCCCTTATTCATTGCTGGGGGTTGAGGGGGATGAAAGCAGAGCGCTGTGAGAATCAGGACTTTTACATTCTATTATTTGTGTCAACAGATTGATATTAAGCATTAACACACTTTTGCGATGATCTTCAGAAAGAAAGCACATTTATTTGTTTAATGGTTATATCCATAAGGGAAAAAACTTCCCACAGTATTAACAAATGATTGTCTCTGAGAGATGGGCCTGTGGATTTGTTTTTTATTTCCAAATCTTGAGAACTACTGAAAAAAGTAACAGCTGTAAAATATGCTAAGTATAAATGTTCCTCCTAAAGGGATGTTACCTTCTACCAGTTCACCTAAATCCTGCTTCCAAAGCCACAGAGAAACCCTGTCTCGAAAAAAAAAAAAAAAAAAAAAAAAGGGCTGGAGAGATGGCTCAGTGGTTAAGAGCATTGCCTGCTCTTCCAAAGGTCCTGAGTTCAATTCCCAGCAACCACATGGTGGCTCAAAACCATCTGTAATGAGGTCTGGCGCCCTCTTCTGGCCTGTAGGCATACAGACAGAACATTGTATACTAAATAAATAAATAAATATTAAAAAAAATCCTGCTTGTGGTTTAATGACGGCCAATGATTACCCTCGATCTTTTACTCAGCACTTATGTATGTACACACACATACACACACACACACACACACACACACACACAAATCATCTTCTAAGCCCACAACAGGATCATTCTCTGATATATCAGGTTCTTTTCTCTATCTATCTGGTGATCTGTTCATGTTGGTAACAGCCTTACGATATTTAGTTAAGATGTAGCAAAATTTATCCATTCCCCTTTTGACTGACATTTAAATCCTGTCACTTTTTATTGTTGCAAACAACAGGCATGTAGAATAACCAAATATTTTAAATATTCTATACTTGAAGAGGCATAAAACTTTTAAAACATTTTTTTTCAGAAGCTTCACTTACTCTGGATTGGAAATAAATGTTTCCAGACAGTCCTGCTTGATGTCACCCATTTCACCACGGCAGCCATGATCTTTAGGAGGTGACGTGAACAAAGATATGGTGAGGAGAAACCGCTTCTCACATCTGTTTCTAGGCACACAGATGTTCATCCCTGCTTAAGAGATAAAAAAAAAATCACGTAAAGGTGAATGTAAACACTACAATAGGATAGGCATTATTAACTAGCACTAGTCTTTGGAAACACGGCTGTTCAACTTTTCAGTTCCACACAGTTCAACAACGGGACAAAGAGCAATGACATCAAACTATAAGAAAGGAAACCCAGGCTGGAGAGATGGCTCAGTGGTTAAGAGCACTGACTGCTCTTCTAGAGGACCCCGGTTCAATTCCCAGCACCCACATGGCAGCTCACAGGTGTCTGTAACTCCAGGAACCAGCACCCTCACACATTTATACATATAGGTTAAAACACCAATAAAATAAATAATAAAAAAAGAAAGGAAACCCAAGAACTAAGTCCACTATCATTCCTCTTGACTGCAACCTTCTCAGCACTCAGTGCAGTCTGTTGCAGTTCAGCGGTCAGTAAAGATGCAATTACTTAGGAAGCCATTCACTCAGAATACTTCTCAAACACTAGTGTGTCTGCGTACTAACTCCCAAGTACCACATAAGATAAGACCGTATCGCTTTCAGTAATAGTGTTTCTGATGAAATGAAATATTCAACAAGACCTATCTTTTGGCCCATGAAAAGTGTAAGAGGAGCCGGGCAATGGTTGGCGCACGCCTTTAATCCCAGCACTCGGGAGGCAGAGGCAGGCGGATCTCTGTGAGTTCGAGACCAGCCTGGTCTACAGAGCTAGTTCCAGGACAGGCTCCAAAACCACAGAGAAACCCTGTCTCGAAAAACCAAAAAAAAAGAAAAAAAAAAAAGTGTAAGAGGAACCACCTTACAGGTTTTAAATAAAGTGCCCTCGTCGCCATTTCATCTTACTGTCACCTAACATTTAAAGACATGTCAAGGCATATTTATATTAAACCATGAAAATTTAAAGGACTTGCTTCCAAAGACTTCGGAGCTCACTTAGAAACTGGAAAATCTGAGGCAAGCCATTAATTAATTAATAAATTAATTACCAAGTATTCCGTGGTAAATTGAGGGAAACAATCACAATTTTTATGAATGTTGTAAATAAATCGTATATAATGACCGTGCCCCTACTTTCAATTTGTCTCAATGGCTATCTACGCCTTTCCCTAGCTCAGTAGGCATCAAAGGGAATAGGGCACAGTCTCTCATTATTTGCCGGTTGATTCCTGGCACTGTCAGAACAGGACGAATTGCTAACCTGGAGTTCACCTAGCGTGCGATAGTGGTGTGCAATAGTGGCTTGCGCTATAGTGGTTTTCCCTACATTCTGCGCTCTATCAGGCAGGTGATAGGAACAAAGGCCGAGAGAAGTCTAATGATGTATTATTTTAGTAGTCCCCTGTATTACTGGTGGCATGCATGGGACACAAACCCACGTCTTCCGATTACAGGTCGAAAACCAAAACATTTGTGGGGGACAGCAAGTTTCCTCGGCTCGATGCTGATATACCCGGCAGAAGGTCCAACCACTGCTGCATAAAGATTCTCGAGGGTGAGCCCCTTGGCACCGAATTCCGTTCCAAATCAAACACCCTGGTGGGTCTGTTGGAGGAACTGGTGCACAGGGACTATGACCCATGAACCGACAGAAAGACTTGGACCAGGACGGGTCTCAGGAGTCACAAGAGCAGGGTGCAGCCGAACGCGCACCAGCACACGGGTTGTGAGCTACGGAGGAGGCGCAACCATACGCCAGCCCTTCTGCTGGACACCGGCAGCCTCGCCCTGCGGGCAGCGACAGACAAAAAAAAGCCTCAACGCCTACGGACAAGCCTTCTAGGCCTGTCCCAAAGGAAGAGAACCAGCGGTTGTATACCCAGCTACTCACCGCGGGGCCGCCATCTTGCTTCAATTCGCGTCCTAAAGAAGGCGTCCAGCGCGCGCGCCACAGGCCCACAGGGTATTCTGGGAGTCGTAGTTTCTGTGGGGAAAGTAGCCCTGGTCGCAGGTGGGGAGGGCCCTATGGTCAGCATTTGTTCTGGCTTCTTGGGTTGTAACACAATCGCTACCCTCCCGTTTCTAGTAGCAGGTAGTGTTTAAAATAACAACAGCAAAAACAAGTTTATGTTAATACTAAGAGAGACACTAGACTATTACCCCATGATGGATGAATTAAGTTTTCTCAGGGGAGACAAGACGTCTGAGAATTCAAATGTGGACGTTAAGACATTCCGGGTGTGGCTTTGTTGACTAGCTTGAAGGTCAGTCAAAGCACGGGACAGAAAAGACTAAGAGCAGATTGGGAGTTGTCTGATAACGGTGGGAGTGAATTCCATATGGGGGTTATTGAGTTGGGGAGTCATCTGAGATGCCCAAGTGGTGATATAAAGCGAAACAGGCTGGTAGATTTGTTTCGAGAGGGGAGGTTGGGCTACAAAGGAATATAAAGCCATAGGAATGAGGGCTGGGTGTGTAGCTTGGTGCTAGAGCTTGCCTGGGGCCCTGGGTTTGATCTCCAGCGCCACAAAAACTTAATAAATTATGGGCTGGTGTAGGAAGAAGATGTAGATAAAATGGAAGGTGGCTCCAAACTAAGCCAAGGAACTCCCAATACTTGGAGACCAAATGTAAGAGGTCATGGGAATATCTGAAAAGAGACATTCCAATAAATAAATAATAAACTCAAAACACTAGCAAATAGTTTACATTGGTGCACCTAAAAGTAGTTTGGCCTAGAATAGCGGTGAAACCTTTGATCGAAATACCACTCAGGAGGCAAAAGCAGATGGATCTCTGTGAGTTCAAGGCCAGCCTGGTCTACAGAGAGTTCTAGGAGGCAGGGCTGTACAGCAAAAGCCTATCTAAGAAAAAAAAATAGTTTGAAGTTCAGAGTCATAAAACGGCAAAATAGGCAAAAAAAGAAAAAAATCATAGAACCAGAATGAGGTAACTGCCCAGGAAATGATGGGCAAGTTATCCAGTTTGTGATGACTTGGACTTCCTGCCGCAAAACTTTACAAAGTAGAGAAGTGCCAGGTGGGTGGTACAGACCTGTGGTCTCGTCACTTAGGAGGCTGAAGCAGGATTCCTGGGAGGTCAAGGCCGGTCTGAGCTAGGTAGCAAGTTCCAGGCTAGCCAGGACTACGCAGAGAGACCCTGCCTCCAACAGGCAACACATTTGGGTTGTCAGTGACTCTGACCATGGTCCAGATATATTAACCAAGATAATTAATGTTTGTATAAACTAAATGTAACTAAAATAACTGGTCAGGGTGTAAATCAAAATTGTCACATTGTGTCTGAAATAACTATGTTCTACCCGAACAGATATTGCAACTTCGCTCTAACCTTCATCTAACATTGATACAATTCTGTTGTGTGGTCTTTTCCCTTTAACAACACTGCCCCCCTGATCTTTGGCACAAGACTGTTTCTGAGGTAGCAGCCTGCTTTTGGTCACCGGACAAAAACAAAGGACTACAATTTGTGTGGTGATCAATAACTTCCTCACCCACACTGTGATGGTACATCCAAAAAAAAGGGGGGGGGGTCAGATTGAAATTTAAATGTTTCCATGCTTTTAAATTAAATGCAGACCACCAGCTATACTTGACTCTCCCTCTAGAATTCTTACGAGCAATCCACGTTATTTTTGCACTTCTTTCTTTTCTACCTTTTTTTTAAATAAATATTTATTAATTGTGTATACAATATTCTGTCTGTGTGCATGTCTGCAGGCCAGAAGAGGGCACCAGACCTCTTCTGGCCTGCAGATGCTTGTGCTTGTGAGTCACCATGTGGTTGCCAGGAATTGAACTCAGGACCTTTGGAAGAGCAAGCAATGCTCTTAACCACTGAGCCATCTCTCCAGCCCTTCTTTCTTTTCTTCCGTGTTGCGTGTGTTGCAGCGTGGGTGTGGGTTTAACAGTATGGGCTCTCCTTTCTGATGAGTTCTCCTCGAAGCTCTGATAACTTGCTTCCATACGTTCAGTTTCAATTGAGCACGAGGAGTTAGTTGCCCGAAACCGTTGGCAATGCTGTTTAATACCAGTAGCTCTGTAATCTGTTTTTCCTTCGCCTTCATTCCATTTCCTTTTAACAGGCATTTTAATAACTGCACAACTGTTGTTCCTGGGATGGGAAGTTTCCCATGACCCTTCTAATCCTGGAATCCCCTTACCCTGAGGACGCTTATCCTTCCAGATCTCAAAGTGGCAGACTCCCTCTTGTCCTTCAGAGTATCCTTCGTCCTTCTTCAGACCCACACTGGGCACCAAAATGTAGCATGTGTACCTGTGTGGATGTGGGTTCATGGGGGTCCATCAAAAGAAGACTCAGAGACACTTTAAGAATGAACTTAAAAAAAAAAAAAAGAATGAACTTACCCTTTTGCAGCAACAAAGGGGTCCAGCCCCAATGGACTGAAGCACTTTCCCCTTGCCCGGGGCAATTTTATTTTGCTCCATATTTACAATTTAGCCAGTTGGTTTCCATATGCTCAAAACGATCAATACAATGCCAAGTGCAAATTCTCGATTCATCAGGTACCACAGTATTCCAGATTTCCAGAACCAAGTTTTGCGTAGTCTTTCGTGGAGGCCAAAAAATGCAGGCCCATTTCCACCTTGTCTGCCAGTCAGAGAGTCTGGAGATTTGGCAAGCATAGTTGCCTGTCCTAACTCAGGAGGTGAGTGCTTGGTTCTTTCGAAATTAGTTCATGCCATCCTGATAGGCAGTCAGGCTATGCAAATGTACTTCTGTTTCTTCTTTAGTAACTGTGAGGTCACCTAGGGAAGGCCATCTACAGAATACTGACCTGGAGCACCTTGGCTACCCAGACAACAGAATGCTAATGATTTGATGTCTCAGAGTGATAAAGCCATTGACTGTGTGAGTTATCCTTTTGTATCATGTTAATGAAGTCTTTGGTTACCCCCCCCCCATTTATGTTGGGTATAAAAGTTGTGGAAAAATAAACATGGGTGAATTTCAGAATTTCAGTCACTGGAATGCCCCCCCCAATACTTTCTATGTTTTCTGTCCTATTATGTGTCTTGATAGTCTTATATTTTTTCAATTCCCACGCCCCTACCCTGGTAACAAGTATTTTTGTCGAGGTCGGTCCTCGACAGTCTTTGTATCCTTGGGAAATTCTCAGCAAGATTCACAAAGGGGGACAAGAGGAATCTGGATTAGAGGTGGGTGCAAGCACACTGGAGCTGGGCCAGGTATAGCCCAGTGGGGTTTAGGGCTAGGCACTAACACTCTGATGCTCAGCCAAGTGTAGCCCAGCTGGAATTATGCCATACTTAAAGCCTTTAGAAGCCAGGCATGGTGGCATGTGATTTTAATCCCAGCATACAGAGTTAGGGACAGGAAGATCTCTGTGAGTTCCAGGCCAGTCAGAACTACATAGTGAGATCCTATCTTAAAACAAACAAATAACAAAAATAATCTCAGGCTTTCTAAATCAGACCATCTTCTTTTCCATCTGAATAGCTACTAGGGGGTGCTGAAGGTTAGAGAGTTAGCAGTGGAGCGAGTTAACTAGTGGGTTCTGGCCTTGACTATCAATTTAAATCCAAGTTAATATCCTAAATTTAAATCTGGACTCTCCCACTCCTTAACTAAGTAATTTGGGTGAATTAAATTATGTAATATTTTAAGTCTCCGTTTATTCTGTGAAAAAGGCAGACAATTATGTTGTTGCCTATTTCTAGACCCAAGGGGCAGACTAAATAACAATAAAATGCTCAGCACAGGGCTTGGCATTGAGCAATTTCAACCTCTGCTGGCTAAAGTTACACCACATGGGTACTTAGAAGAAATATGCATAGTAAATTTGTGACCACCTACCCCAAGGAGTTAGATTATTTCCTATGCCCTAAAATACTTTTTTTTTAAGATTTATTTATTAATTATGTATACAGCATTTCCCTACATATATGCTGCAGACCAGAAGAGGGCACCAGACCTCATTACAAATGGTTGTGAGCCACCATGTGGTTGCTGGGAATTGAACTCAGGACCTCTGAAAGAGCAGTTAGTGCTCTTAACCTCTGAGCCATCTCTCCAGCCCTAGTTTTTCTTTTTGTATGATATGATGAATGTAATAAAATGGGGGGGATAGGGGGCATGCCTTTAATCCTGTACTCAGACACACAGGCAGGAGGATCTCTGAGTTCGAAGCCACCCTGGTCTAAAGATTGAGTTCCAGGGCAGCCAGGGTTACACAGAGAAACCCTGCCTCAAATAAGAGGCAAAGGAGGAGGAGAAAAGAAAAATGAAAACAGAAATGTCTTAATCTATGGAAATATGATTTTTAGCTTGAAGTTGGTGTATGTGTTAGGACTTACAGAAAGCAGAAGACATACCAAAACTGGGATATAACTCAAGAAGGTATTATTCAGATGAGGTACGGCTGGTTTAATAGGATTGCAGGCAATAGTATTTCTATACCTCAGGCTCAGTTGCACTAAGCACACATTCCTTTATGTCCCCATAGGCCAGGAAGTATGAGAGAGGCAATTCCCAGCCCCCTTGAGAGGAGCTGGCCTTTAGCCAAAGCTGTGAGCATGAGGTGACCTTGGAAGAGTGACCACAGACAATAACTACTCTGACTTCTCCAGACTTCCTGTTCCTTACAAACGAAGACTTAGTCTTACAAGACTGCCCCTTGTTTCAGACGCCAGTGGGAGGTTTAGATTGAGCCAGTGTGTGTTTCTGCTACAATCTCGGACCCAACTAGACAGCCCTGTTACTAGATGGATTTGACTTACTTTTGTTCCCAAGACAGGGTTTCTTGGTGTAACAGCCCTGGCAGTCCAAGAAGAACTCACTCTGTAGACCAAGCCAGCCGTGAGCTCACAGAGATTCTCCTGAATTAAAAGCGTGTTCTCCTGAATTAAAACTGTGTACCACCACCACCACCACCACCACCACCACCGGTCTCCTTTCTTCATCTTTTTTCTCTTTCCAGTGCTGAGTTTGAATTCAGGAAGTCATAACTATTAGAACGCTCTTCCAGTGAACTATTTTCCCATTGAAGAAAACAAACCAAGGTTTGTCTAGTCCTTCTAGAAGTGGGCCATCTCCTGAAGGCAGTGATGCAATGAGGGATGGAGAGCACTGGGGACAGACTGGGGATGATCAGGAAGTCTGCTAAAGTGGCTGGAAAACAAAGTTGGGTGGGGCGTGCCAGGTGGGAGGAAATGACAAGAGCGGTTAGGCTGGGTGAGCTGAGTGTGTCAGTCACAGGCAGACCTCAGGGAATGGCATGCAGGACTTCTGGGAACCTGAAAGGGTGGTGCACAGAGACAGTTGGGAGGCTCTGCTGTTACCTGCTCCTGCCACCCTTCTTGCCAAAAGCTGAGTCACTGTCCAGTGGAAGGCTCTCAAGAACACCAGTGTCTTAGAAAACAGAAAGCACCAACAAAGGCAAGTGTTCTGCAGCAGAACCTCCTGGAATGTATCTCCTCTCATTCAGGACCACTGAGATAATGCCGTGAGGGACTAGGGATGACCCGTGATGACTTCTCTCGCATTCATTCCTCAGGCCCTCCCTGGGTTGCTTAACAGTTTGGCTTCTGATGTTGGAGGCAGGCCTGTAAGGCAGCAGGCATGTCTCCCTGTCTTGTTTTGTGTTGGTATTTAGCCTTTTCTTCCTCCCCACCCACGGCTTGCCTGAGTCAGCAGCCATGAACCCTTCTCTCACAGACACTTCTGTCTTGACCACCCACGAAACAGTTTCCCCAACACTGCCAGAAACAATAAGGGACCTTGTAAACAAATACTTCTTCCCGAAGACTGCTGTGGGTTGATACAGGGCTTCTGTTGAAGGTGACGGGTAGACGAGTATTTTCCAAACGAATTTTCTTTTCTTCCGTTCTTTCTCTCTCTCTCATTTTTTGTAAACAAGGCCTTGCTATATAGCCCAGGCTGGCCTCTAACTGCCTTCTGAATTCTAGGGTTATAGGTCTGCACCATCATCTCGGGTCCCCCGCTTGTCTTTTTTTGAAGCACTCGATCATGGAAAAGCTGTTATGGTTGGCCATGTCTAGCTTTTTACTTATATGAGTATTGGAGATTTCAACTCCGCTTCTCTTACTCTCGCAGCAAATGCTGTACCTCACTGAGCCATCTCTCTAGATCCTCTACGGGAGGTCTTTTGATCACAGGACACCCACACTGGGACACCAGCTACTTGTCTTTATTGCTTCTCTGACACCATAGGTAAGTGGTTTCCTGTCATGATGCCCTGCCCCCCTCTAGAAGCCCAGAACAACTTCGAACAGCTCAGGAACTTAAACCTCCCCCTCTCCTCTTTTCCTCTTTTGAGGGAGGATCTTTCTCTGTACACACTGACTATGTAAGCCAAATTGGCTTGGAATTCAAAACAATCCTCCTGTCTCAGCCTCCTGTTTTAGAATTACACGTGAACACCATCACCTCTGGCAACCTTCCGTCTTTTTAAATCATGTCATAGATTTAAAATAGAACCATCTATAAAGGTAACAGCCTGTACAGAGGGGGATGCTGGATATCTGTTGTGGCATGTCTAACTATTTTGGTTTTTTGAGTGGCTCGCCAACCAGCTCCCAAATAAATCATGGGAGCGTATTATTATTAGCTATGAATGCCCTGCCTTAGCTTGGCTTGTTTCTTGCCAGTTTTGCTTATCTTACATTCTCCTGTCTACCTTTCCCCTCCGGGCTTTTATCTTTCTTCTCTATATCTTTCTTTCCTTATTCCGTGGCTGACTGGGTGGCTGGCCCCTAACGTCCTCCTCTCCCTGTTCTCTTGTTCCTTTTCTTTCTTCCTCCCAGATTTCTCCTTCTATTTATTCTCTCTGCCTGGAATCCAATAAAGAGGGCATTCTTGGGAAATTCAAGGATGACCCATGTCTCTGTCTGTCTCTGTGTGTTTAAATCAGGCCCCTTTCCCAGCTCGCGAACCGTACTGTAGCCAACAGTACACATGACATGTATGGATGTGTTACAACCCAGCATAAAACATTTCTCATATTCTTCCTTGATTTTCTGTGCTCATATTCTGAGTTTTCCTTATTGCATTTTCTCTTCTTCCTCATAGTAAAGGGCTGCTTTACAGGCTATTCCACATCCCACAGACTCTAACTCACCATTTAGGACAGCCATTCTCAACCTGTGGGTCATTCGACCCCCCCCCCCTCAAAGGATTGCCTAAGACCATCGGAAAACACAGATATTTACATTGTGGTTCATATCAATAGCAAAATTGTAGTTATGAAGTAGTGATGAAAATAATTTGAAGGTTGGGGGCCGCCACTGATTTAGAAGCTCCTTTAAGATTTTGACAACCTTCTTGAATTCTAAGGCAGTTAATGCTTCTCTCTGCTCCAATAGCGCCTTGGGAAAGCCTGTTACAGCTTAACACATTAGACTGTAATCACCGTCTTTCCTACGATGGACTCTTAAGTGCAGCAGGGTGTGATCCACCTCTTCTGCAGTCTTTTACTGTAACCCTGCACCGAGCTGTGTCAATCCCGCATGCATTCATCATCTCCTCTTTGTGTTGTAGAATATTTGTGGTGATTATTTTGTTTATGATCTAACAAATAAAGCTTGCCTGAGGATCAGAGCGCAGAGCTCCTCATGCTAGCTAGCCAGAGAGGCCAGGCCGTGGTGGCGCACACCTTTAATCCCAGAACTCGGGAGACAGGGAGATGGATCTCTGGGCTACGCGAAATTGGAAATTGATCCAGTCTGAAAGAGAAACAGCTCACACAGAGGTGATCCCAGCACTAGGGAGATGTAAACAGGAGAAATGAGACTGGGTGGTGAGAGGAGACAGGAGCTCAGTGCAGTCAGTCTGAGGACAGGATCACCCCTTTGGTCTGAGCATTGGTAGAAGTAAGAACTCTCTAGTTGCTGGCTGCTCTGCGTCTCTGGTACTTCAGCGTTCACCCCATAACTGACTCCAACTTTTTATTATTAATACCAGGTAGAATTCATGTTACAAATTATTATTTTAAGATGTGTTTCATTTGTTTATGCTGTGGATCATTTGTTTTAATATTTGTTTTTTTTTAAATATTTTTTAGGTTTACTTAACTTTATTTCATGAGCATTGGTGTGAAGGTGTCAGATCCCCTGCAACTGGATCTTCAGACAGTTGTGGGTGCTGGGAATTGAACCTGGGTCCTCTGGAAGAGCAGTCAGTGCTCTTAACCATTGAGCCATCTCTCCAGCCCCCCGATATTTGTTTTAGTAAAGATGTGTTGCATTCTTTTTTGTTGTTTTGTTTTGTTATTTGAGAGAGGGTTTCTCAGTAACTATGGAGCTAGTCCTAAAACTTGCTCTGTAGACCGGCCTGGACTCAGAAATCTGCCAGCCTGCCTCTGCCTCCCAAGTGCTGGGATTAAAGGTGTGCGCCACCCACCGCCTGGCATGTGTTCCATTCTTTTATGTTGCATTTGTTTAACTCTGTGAAGTAGTGATTCTCTGCCTGTCTAAAACACCTGATGGTCTAATACAGACCTAAATGGTCAATATCGAGGCAGGAGAAAGGACAGGCAGGCAGAGAGGATAGACAGAAAGAGAAGGAATAGACAAGTGGAGGAAGACGCTAGGGCCCAGCCCAGGAGTAAGAGTGAAAGGAAGATATACAGAAGGAAGAAAAGGAAACGGGCTAGAGGCAAAAGGTAGATGGGATAATTTAAATGAGCCAAGCCAAGGCCGGGCCTTTATAAGAAAGAATAAGCTTCCTCCTGTGATTTATTTGGGAGGTGGATGGCTGACCCCCACAAAAAGCCAAGAGTAAGCCAGGCGGTGGTGGTGCACACCTTTAATCTCAGCACTTGGGGGGGGGGGCAGAGGCAGGTGGATCTCTGTAAATTCGAGGCCAGCCTCTTCTACAAGAGCTAGTTCCAGGACAGGAACCAAAAACTACAGAGAAGCCCTGTCGCGAAAATCAACAAAACAAAACAAAACAAAACAAAAAAACCAGAATGTACCGCCCGCCTGTACTACATGAGAGTATAGTACTATTCCTGTATTGCGGCGCCTGCACTACAGGACCATTCACGAGCCCCGCAAGAGCCTGGAGATTTAAACACACAAAGAAACACAGAGACTCGTCTTTCAAACAAGAATGCCCCCTTTAGTGTGTCCAGGGGCAGCTTATACAGGGATCCTTAACACCCCAGCGAGATGCACCAGAAACCACTCCTCTGCCATCAGGAACTCCTGAGGGTCTCGTGCACAGAGCAGCTGCAAGCATAATAAGTTTACAAGCAATTCAGGATCTGGAGGATCATAGCTCCCAACACCAGAAGAGTAAAACAACAACCGGTGTGTGCTCCTGCGCTGGGAGCCACTGTTAGGTGAGGCCTGTGTTTGTTAGACTTGCAGGGAAAGCAGCTACACCGTTTTGCTATAATCTTAGGAAAAACCCCCATCTACACCGCATGTTAAAATGGAAGCAGCAACATCTTGAGTGTCATGAACAGGGTTGGAGAAATGGCTCCATTTGTTGCTCTGGCATGGTGGTATCCTTGGAAGGCACCAGACAGTGTTGGTTAGTGTTATCAACTTGATAGAATCTAGCAAACACCTAGAACAAGGGCCTCTGGGCTTGCCTGTGGAGGACTGTCTTGATTTAACTGATTTATGGACAGCCATCTTAATCGCGGATGTGACCTGGGCTGTCCAAACAGAAAGGTGAGCACTAGCATGTAAAACTCCTGATTGTGCCTGCTGCTGCGACTATCCCCTTATAACGGGCTGTAGCCTGTACTTTTTTTTGCTGAAGACGGCATACGAGATTAAGCATGGTGACTGGAGTTCAGAGGTGTGCTAATCAAACTGGAAATTTCTTTTTTTA
>NC_022024.1:26857104-26861990 GCF_000317375.1 Microtus ochrogaster | reverse complement strand
CTCCCTTGGTAGACCAGGCTGGCCTCGAACTCACAGAGATCCGCCTGCCTCTGCCTCCCGAGTGCTGGGATTACAGGCATGCGCCACCACCGCCCAGCTTGTAGCCTGTACTTTTGAGCTGAAATGAACCCTTTTTCCTTTAAGTTGCCCTCGTGGGGTATTTTGTCATAGCAAAAGGAAATGAAAACACCCAGCAATGTCTCTTGGGACACCTCCACTTTTAGGGCCTTCACTCTATAGATAGTACAACTCCTTTAGGGATTACTGAATGCTCCAATCCTCTAGGTGGATCATTCTAGCTAGGAAATAAGTCTCGAGTGCTAGGCTCAGCCCTAAGTGGTGCCACAGACCTACAATCCCAGCACGCAGCGGGCAGAAGCAGAAGAATCACGGGTTCAAAGGCAGCTGAAGGGGTATAGTAGAGAGAGCTCCAGGCCAGACTGGGTTCCGTGGCGAACCCTTTCGCCGAAAAGTCAATAAACCCAAAGGATAAAAATCCTGCTAGGGGGGCTGGAGAGATGGCTCAGAGGTTAAGAGCATTGCCTGCTCTTCCAAAGGTCCTGAGTTCAATTCCCAGCAACCACATGGTGGCTCACAACCATCTGTAACAGGGTCTGGTGCCCTCTTCTGGCCTGCAGGCATACACACAGACAGAATATTGCATACATAATAAATAAATATTTTAAAAAAAATCCTGCTAGGCCCAGGCACATAGTGAAATTCCTTTCGCCTCTTCCTTTTTTTTTGGGGGGGGGGATAGAGAGGCCATCCCCCTCTTAAATGTGAAATTTAAACGTTTAGAATTATTTGTCAGGGTCTTGATAATTAGCGAATTTCCCAGTTAGAAGCTTTGCCATCAAGTTCCGGTCCGCTCCTCGCTTGGAACGAGCGCGCGATAACGCAAACCGCGGTTATGGCGACATTGAATGAACAAACAGAACGAATGAATGAATGGGCTGCGTCGGGGACCGGGTCTTTATGACGTCGCCCACCGGCGCAGGCGTGGTCGGCCGCACGTAGCCGCTGGTGGACGCCGGACGCGCAGTCTCGCGCAGATTCCGCCGCGGGCGAAGAAGCAGCTCGGCGCCGCCTCCCCCAAGTCCCTGCCCCGCCGCGGAGCGTCACTTCCGCCACCCCCGGCTGGGGTTGGGGCGGGGAGTGCGGGGGAGGGGGCCAGCAGGTCGGAGGGAAGGCCGTCCGAAGCCCGCGCCCAAGCAGGGACTACATTTCCCGAGGGGCCTCGGCGGAGGCAGCAGCTGCGGCGGCGGCGGGCGCGGCGACGTTCCCCGGAAGTGGAGCCCGGGACTTCCACTCGTGCGTGAGGCGAGCGGAGCCGGAGACAAGAGCAGAGGCCGAACTCGGGTTCTGACAAGATGGCCGGGCTGCCCCGCAGGATCATCAAGGTAACCGCCCAGGCGGGCTTCGGGCCTCTCGCTCGGCTCCCCTCCGCCAGCGCGCCGGGCCGTGCGGCCATCTGCTTGCCTCGGCAGCTGCCGAGAGGCCCGAGGCATCGCGGAGAAGGGTCTGGCCTCGGCGGCGAGGAAGTCGGGCGCTGAGGAGGGGGCGCCGGGGAGACTTCCGGCCGTCGCTGAACGCCGGACACCGGGGGCTCCGGGGCCGTGAGGCCGCGGCCGGGGAGGGAGAAGCCCGGCCCGGTGCCGGGGGGGAGGGCGGGGCTGCGGGCTCCGGGGCTGGCGCGGGACCGGCCGCGGGCCTCGGCAGGCTTTCTTCATCCGCGGGCGGGAATCGCGGCGTGGCCTGGGCTTCGGAGCGCGGGTTGTGGCCCGGGCCGTCCGCTCCGCCGCGGAGCCACGGTTCTCGTCGGCGGCTGCCCCGGGTGCAGAATGAATGAACCGGTACCGGGCGGGGCCGCTGGCGAGAGGCGGCTCCGGGAGAAGGGCCGCGCTCCCTGCCGCCGACCGCACATGTTCGCCCCGGCTGCCCGCACTCAGCGCCGCTGGGGGCTTGGCGCCCGGTTGCCCCGGCTTCCGCGTTCGCTTCCCGTGTCTTTCTGCTGGTGATCACCGCGAAGTGATTTCATTCCGGTTGGCAAACTCTTTTTGTGCCAAGTGTTTTCTATTCCGAGGCGCTAGTTTCATCCACGGCTTCTGGAGGGCCTCGGTTACGGGGATGATGATGAGCGAAATAGTTTGCCTTCGCCGTGTTCCTGCGCCTTAAATATTAAGCGGTTCCGTGGCTCTTGAGGAATACTGTGTTTTGATAAGTACGCCTGGAGCCGTGAAAAGAGTCGTATCTTGATTTTTCTGAAGTCTTTACATCACACCATTGAGTCTTCAGACTCGATAGGTATTGCAATCCAAGAAGACTAAATCTTAAATGTTTGAGGGGCATTTTTTTTTAACGAAGGGTATTAAAAATCTGCACCGCTCAGTGTGCCAGTGAGTTGCCCAAATTGAAGCTTCATCTTGCTTGCTGTAATCTAGTGAGCATGTATTTATAGCAGCGTTCACTCTTAAAAGTTTAAGGCGAGATTTGTACTATTTGAATCGACGGCCTCTTTGGAGGATGTGATGCACTGTGTAGGCCGTCCGGCAGTCACAACTGTGTGTGAGTCTGACAGAAGGTGCTTGAATTAGAAAAACAAGACCATTTGTAAGACAAAAGTCCTTAGGAAGAAAGAATAAGTTGTCAGCACTGGAGTCTTAACATAGACCTTTACCTCTGTATTATGCTGGGATTAAAGGCATGCGCCGCCACAACCCGACTCAGCAATCATTTTTCAAATAGAATCCTGATTAACACGCTCACTAGTGGCCATGTGTCTATCAGAATTTAACGACAGTCAGGATCTCCCCGTGCACGACCTAACAACTACAATCTACGTGGGAAAACGCCGAGATTCATAATACTACTGTACAGGGGTTTATGTGACTAGAACAGTGGGAAGGGTAGCTGAGGCTTTAGGCCATACTTTCTTCTATTGGATTATTATTGTATTTCTTGGTAGCCTTTGGCTTTCAAAGGATAAGGTTTATTAATGCTAATAGTCTTTTTTTTTTTTTAAAGACAGTACCTCTTCCTGTAACTCCTCTTGGTCTCAGACTCAAGAGATCTCCCTGCATGTGCCTTCTTGTTGTGGAATTAAAAGTATAAGCTATACCTGGCAGTATTACTATTTTTATCTCACAAATGCTTAGTAGTTTGATTTAGACACTTTGCTTTGGGCAGTTATTAATATATATTTGTGTGTTTCTAAAGCCACTGATCCTTGATGACATTTTGCGAACTAGTTAACATATTTCATAGCCTAGTGATTAAAATGACTTTCCTATGGTCTTAAAATTGGAAGTGTGACCTTTTTGTCTCTTTTTTGGAAATGACAAAGAATGTACAGATACCTTGATGGCAATAAGGTGCAAGATAATCTCTCCTTTGCTTTAGACAGGGTCTCACTGTGTAGCCTTAGTTGGTCTCAAAGTGCTCTGCTCACTTTGGTAATGTATTGTGCTCTTTTCTCATAAATCCTGTCCTAAGAGAGGTCTACCTTAATTTTAATTGTCTTGTTTCTGTGTCCACATAGTCCCCTTTTTTCTGCTGTATGTTGTATTATGACTTGGGGTGATTCTAGCATTGCTGCTTAATGTCAAGGCATATATATGATAAGACACTGCAATACTAATTGATATATTGAATGAGATTTATTTGGAAAATGTTTTAGAGCAGCTGTGATGGTATAATTTGATGTTGTTGCTGTGTTTAGTAGTGTTCATTTGAACCAGCAGTGTCTGAAAAGATAATATATGTGCACATATATACATACACACATATGTATGTATACTCATTTATATTCATATATATATTCTTTTTTCTTTGTACCCAAGATTTCATATTAAGCTAGGCTGGCCTTAGACTTCTTTTTTTTTCCCCCGATCTTCCTGCCTCCAAATGTACCACTGCACCTAGTTTTCTGTGGTGCTTCCATGCTAGACAAGCCCTTTTACCAATTGACCTGTCTTTTGTGTTCCACACCCAGTTCATCAAAAAACAAGACTAAGACCAAACAGGTGAAAAGCTCTAAAGTGTGCAGAGAGATGGTTAAAATTCACCCATCTACCTTTTAGGATTTCAGTTCTTCACTACAGACACTTGTGTCCTGTCAGAAAGACCACAGTAGTTCAGTTCACGAGTGTTCTGCTTCTTCCTCTACTCATGCAAATGCTTGATATCCTCTCCACCCACCAGTCAACAATTTAGCTTCAAGTTGAATCAGTCTTTATAGATCTGCCTGTAGGATTTTAACTACTTGCTTGTTGATAGCTTTTTAAACTGTGCTCTCCAATATTAATAGTTTTGTTTATATGGCATTTTTTGTGGGTGATACTGGGTATTGGTAGTTGTTTTTTTAGCTATTAATCTCTACTCCCACCCCTTGCTGCTCTCCGACAAAGTCTTGCCTAACTATCCTGAGCTGTCCTCAAACTTGAGATCTTGCTTCAGCCTCCAGAATGTTGGGATTCTAGGATCTAGACCACCACATCATTTTTTTTTAAATATTTATTTATTTATTATGCATACAATATTCTGTCTGTGTGCAGGCCTGAAGAGGGCACCAGACCTCGTCACAGATGGTTGTCAGCCACCATGTAGTTGCTGGGAATTGAACTCAGGACCCTTGGAAGAGCAGGCAATGCTCTCAACCACTGAGCCATCTCTCCAGCCCCCCACCACATCATTTGGCATTGGAATTTGTCTCATTTTAAAGCTAACAAAGGCCACTCAAAAGTATTCCTAAAGTGAGAGATTTATCTCACCCTTTTATCATAAAGAAAAATTGGCTATATCGGGAACAGATAAAATCTATTTCAGCTTTATGTTACACTGATAGGATACTCTTATCTTAAAAATCTTAATTTTTATTTATTTTT
>NC_022024.1:26852320-26857004 GCF_000317375.1 Microtus ochrogaster | reverse complement strand
GCCTGTCCTGGAACTAGCTCTTGTAGACCAGGCTGGTCTCGAACTCACAGAGATCCGCCTGCCTCTGCCTCCCGAGTGCTGGGATCAAAGGTGCGCCACCACCGCCCGGCTAAAAATCTTGGATCTCTGAGTTTTGGGCCAGTCTGATCTATAGAGCAAATTCCAGGACAGCCAGTGCTACACAGAGAACCCCTGTCTTGAACCCCCCCCCAATCTTTTCAAGTAAGTGTGTGTGTGTATTTGCTTGTGTTTACATGGACCGTGGCACATTGAGAAGCTCAGAGGACTGTTTATGGGAGTTGGTTCTCCTACCATGAGTTCTGTCTTGGGATAGAACTCAGGTTGGTAGGTTTATGCTTTTACTCACTGAGCCATCTCTGATCCCATTTGTTTTTGAGACTAGGTTGGTCTTGAATTTGATGTCTTGCATCAACTTCCAGAGTGTTGGGATCATGAGTATGCTGAAACAACCAGAGTGACATTCTTTAGTCTTTTAAAAGTTAGTCATGGATGAGAAAATACTGTGATAAAATGGTAGCTGATTTAAGGAGTTGACTTACTTGATTAAAATCTAGTAAGCTGGTGATGTGGTTGCTTGCCTAGCATGTAAACGCCCTGGGTTTGGTGGCCTATGGGGTGTTGTTTGAGCACTGAGGATGTAGATGCAAGAAGATCCTGAACTTCAAGGTTATCCTCTTCCATTGCATTTCATCCAGCTTGGAATACATAAGGCTATCTCAAAACCAACCTGTCAAACAGCTAACCTATAGGTTTAGCAAGCCAGTTTCTTGAGATTAGCTATTCTTTTTCCCAGTTCTGCTTTCCTGTTTGGTGAGTGTTTTGCTTCTCTTCTCTTCCTCTTTTCCTTCTTTTATTTCTTCTTGAGTCGGGGCCTTGCAGTGTGTCCCAGGATGGTTTCTTCCTCCTGATCCTCTGTTTCAGCCTCCTAAGTGTTGATATTATGGAGGTATGTCCTGCCCAGACACATTCTTGGTTTTTATTTTTTAGTCCTGCAGCTCACTATGTAGTTTAGCCTCACTTTGCACATTTTATACTTGAGCTCCTACTGCTGATCCATAGCCAGTCCCTAAAGTACTTTGAAACGTTGACTTCAGCATCTAATTACTGATACATCTTGGTTTAAAAAAGAAAATTGGCTGTTCAGGTTTGCACGCTCTCCTTTAATTTTCAGTGCTATCATTTGTCTCTGTCAGTTTGTTTAATTTTAGACAAATCAATTTGTATTCTCAGTCTTTACAGATTTAGGGATTACAGCTATTGTAGCTAAGAAAACTTAAGCTAGTAAGACTCCTTGGGCACATTTCATTTTCTCATAACTGATTTGTCTGTCTTTCTGTCCTCTCCTGGAAAGTCATATGGAATAAGGTAGAGAGAGAGAGAGAGCAGTGGTCCAGTATGCGTGATTGTTGTGTAACATCTTAAAAGCTTTAGGGTTAGGATTTGTTGAACATTAATCACTGTTGAGCAGCCAGAAATAGTGGTATGTCACTGCTGTGTCTTCCAGGAGGCTGAGGAAGGAAGATAGTGAGTTTGAGTACTACCTTGGCTGTATAAGGGGTGTATGGGAAGGTGGCTCAGTGGGTATGGTATTTGTTTTAATGTGTGAGGCCCTGTATTTGATCTCTGTTTAGTACTACAAAACTCTTTGGCAGGCAAAGCTTTGTCAGTTTTTAGATTGTTAAATTCAGATTTAGTCTGTGGATAATGTTCAGTAGAGAGTTGTAGTATATAGTGACTTTTTCTTTTAGATATTGTCTTATACTCTAGCCCAGGGTATTGGTTTCTTTTCCTGTTGCCGTGATTAAAAATTTCACAAAAATGCTTGACGATGGTGGCTCACGCCTTTAATCTCAGCACTTGGGAGGCAGAGGCAGGCAGATCTCTGTGAGTTTGAGGACAGTTAAGGCTACACAGAAAAACCCTGTCTCAGAAAACCAGATCAAAAACCAAAAACCCCCATAAAACTTAAGGAAAGAGAAAGGTTTCTTTTTTTTTTAAATTATTTTATTTGTACAGGTGTTTGCCTATGTGCATGTCATGTGTTTTGTCTGTATGTATGTTTGGTGTCCAAGGAAGCTGGAAGAGGGCATCAGATCCTCTGGAACTGGAGTTAAGCATGGTTTTGAGCTGCCACGTGGGTGCTGGGAATTGAACCCAGGTCTCTGGAAGAGCAGCCAGTGCTCTTAACCACTGAGACATTTCTCCAGCCCAAGAAAGGGTTTATTTCCCTCACAGTTCAAGAGTACATTTCATCCTGGTACGGAAGCTAAAGGCAGGAGTTTGAGGTCCCTGGTCAAGTCAAGTTGTATGTGCACAGGAAGCCAAGAGCAGTAAATGTTCATGTTCCGTTAATATCCCGTCCTTACACAGCCTAGAAAGCAAGCAAGCCCTTTCTTTAGGGTGAGTCTTCTCAACTAAATTAAACAAATCAAGGTAATACTTCATAGGAATGCCCATGTGCTAACTTAATCCAAATAATCTCTTGTAGGTATAGCCTAGAGGTTTGTCTTCTAGGTGATACCAGATACTGTTGTAGTGGTAATATTTATTTGTCATAATCATGCTGTCCCAGAACTTACTGTGTAGCTGGCCTTGAACTCTGCAGCCCTCCAGCGTCAACCTCTCAAATAATGGAATTAATAGGCATGAGACACCATACCCAAAATTGTGGCAACTATTTTTTTAGAGATTTATTTAATATGCATACAATGTTCTGCAGATATGTGTACTCCAGAAGAGAGCACCAGATCTCATAGATGATTGTGAGCCACCATGTGATTGCTGGGAATTGAACTCAGGACTTCTGGAAAAGCAGCCAGAACCTCTTAGACATCTTAACTTAAACTTTTGAGACATCTCTCCAGTCCATTGGCAACTATTCTTGAAATGAGGTTGACCATACAGTTTTTTATTCTATATAATAGTGGTATCTTACTGGTAATGAACTAGTCATTGTTCTAAGCACACAGTACATACATTAATTTAATTCCAGCAATAATTCTGTGACTGTTATCCCTTTTTATAGATAACTGTCCTGCACAGTGGGTTCAGGGATTTATGGAGTATTAATTTAAACCTAAGTGGTTTAGTTCCCTGGGCTAAGTACTACACATGTATTTTTATATGTGGACTAGTGAAATGGAAGCATGTTCAAGTGAAGGATCTAGGTACTTCGTTTTCTTGCTTTAAAGCAAAAATCTTAGTTGTGTGTGTGTGTTTGAGTATTTTTTCTACATGTTGTAGTATGTGCACCTCGTGTGGTGTCTATGAAGGCCAGAAAAGGGTACTCGATCCCCTGGAACTAGAGTTAAGGACAGTTGTAAATTGCTCTGTGGGTACTAGGTACCAGATCTGGCTCCTCTGTAAGAATAGCAAGTGCTCATCTGCTGAGCCATTTCTCCAGGCTCTGTCTTTTTGTGTGTCCCCCCCCCCCCATCAAATTCTTTACTGTTTAATCACAGGCTTTTACCTAATATAGTATTGAAGTTTGTTGTAGGTTTGCTCAAGTTCCCTGCATTCATTCAGTTTGTGGTTCTTTGAGACTGGGCTAGAAAACAGCTGTCACCGGATCACTCGCTATTTCCTGTCTTCTCTTTGAATCCCTTCCTTCCCCACTAGAAGAGGTCTTGCTGTGTGGCCAGTATCCTCAAACAAGGAGTCTTCTTGACTCAGCACTCCCAAATGCTAGGATTCATTGCAGCCCTGTGATACCAGATTTGACTTTGTTTTTAATAGGAAGATTCAAATGTCATATCACTATGGGACCATTTGAATATTAGCTTTAAACAAAACTGTCTTTGGCTGGGTGTTTAATCCCGTTACTCTGAGACAGAGCACTCTGATCCCTCTTGAGTTCAAGGCCAGCCAGAACTGTTGAAAACCTGTCTTGAACCACCCTCCCATCCCCCCAAAAGCAAACAAACAAACAAACAAAAAAAAACACCTTTGTGTTCTACTAAATCTAAAAGTGGACTCAGATTCTTTTTTTGGCCGGGTGGTGGTGGCGCACGCCTTTAATCCCAGCACTCGGGAGGCAGAGGCATGCGGATTTCTGTGAGTTCGAGGCCAGCCTGGTCTACAAGAGCTAGTTCCAGGACTGGCACCAAGCTACAGAGAAACCCTGTCTCGAAAAAAAACAAAACAAAACAGCTTCTTTTTTTGTTTTCCATTTTGTTAACTCCAGAGAAGGTATTTATTTGTATCTGACTTCCATTTGGAGAGAATAAGAAAAACTGCATTCCTTATAATTTTCTCCTGCCTGCAACTAATTCTTGTTATTAGCCTACAGATGATTTTTTTCACAGTTGGAAACAGTGATTCACAATTATAAAACTTGGCTTTTCTTGCCAGGCAGTGGTGGCGCACACCTTTAATCCTAGCACTCAAGAGACAGAGGCAGGTGGATTTCTTTGAGTTTGAGGCCAATCTGGTCTACAACAGCTAGTTCCAGGACAGGCTCCAAAGCCATAGAGAAACCTTGTCTCGAAGAAACAAAATTGACATTTCTTACCCTTGGCTGTAGAAGAGCTATTCTCATTAAGCCCCCCTCTCCCCCGAGTCATGTCTGTGTTTTTGTTGTTGCTTTTTATTGTGCTAGAGTTAAAGCTAGGACCCCATGAATGTAAGTATTCTATTGCTGCTCCTTTTTTTTTTTTTTTTTTTT
>NC_022024.1:26850278-26852029 GCF_000317375.1 Microtus ochrogaster | reverse complement strand
CATTACAGATGGTTGTGAGCCACCATGTGGTTGCCGGGAATTGAACTCAGGACCTTTGGAAGACCAGGCAATGCTTTTAACCACTGAGCCATCTCTCCAGCCCAAAGATTTATTTATTTATTATGTATACAATGTTCTGTCTGCGTGTGTGCCTACATGCCAGAAGAGGGCACTAGATCTCATTACAGATGGTTGTGAGCCACCATGTGGTTTCTGGGAATTGAACTCAGGACCTCTGGAAGGAAAGTCAGTGCTCTTAACCTCTGAGCCATCTCTCCAGCCCATGGAGACTTATTAATTATAAATGCTCAGCCAGTAGCTCAGGCTTGTTAGTAGCTATTACATTTTAACTAACCCACGTTTCTTAGCTACGCCCTGCCACATGTCTCGATACCTTTTCTCAGTATAGCAAGTTAATTTCCCATCTGCTTCCTCTGCATCTCTTCACACACCTCTTCTCCATTTCTTTGTCTGGCAGCCCCACCTAACCTCTACCTGTTTAGCTATTGGCCAGTCAACTTCTTTATTAAACTAGTCAGTCATAGTGACATGTATTCACACAGTGTAAAGGAATATTCTTCACAGCTGGGTTTTTTGTTATTTTGTTTTTAAGACTGGGTCTTAGTGAGGAGGTGGTGGCACACCTATTCAATCTCAGCACTCAGCCAATGGATCTCTGAGTTAAAGGCTACACGGAAACCGTGTCTCAAAAAAAAAAAAACAACAAAAAATCCTCAATCTCATATCTCAGGCTGGCCTAGAATTTGCTGTATAGAAGGACCTTAAATTTCTGATCCTCCTGCCTCCAATTATGTACGTTGGCATTATAGGATTACACTGCCACTACATTCAGATTTTAATTTAAAAAGTTCTTTCATTTTATTTATTTTTTTTAAATATTTTTATGGTTTATTTAACTTTATTTTTTATGTGCATTGGTATGAAGTGTCAGATCCCCTGAAACTGATCTTCAGACAGTTGTGAGCTGCCATGTGGGTGCTGGGAATTGAACCCGGGTCCTCTGGAAGAGCAGTCAGTGCTCTTAACCACTGAGCCATCTCTCCAGCTTAAGGTATAATTTATATAATGTAAAATTCAGTACTTTCAAGTTTTGAAATGTAGTGGTTTTTTTTTAAAAGATATATTCAGAGCCATGTGAACGATACCACTAATTCCAAAAGAAATATTTCCATAACCTGCAGAAGAAATCTCTACTAGGACTGGACATGTATGTTTGCTTGCCTAGCTTGCACAACAAGGCCATGAATCCAACAGGTGCTCATATATTTACTGGGTGTCGTGCTGCATGCATGTGGTCTCAGCACTGAGGAATTAGAGGCAGAGGACCAGAAAGAAGTTCAAGGTAATCTTTGGCTGTATAGTGAGTTCCAGACCTTGGTTATGGGTGACTGAACAAAACATAGAACAAACTGGGTTTTAGATTTATCTCATTTCCTGGTTTTTATCTTCACATAGAAGTCTTGTATATTTCATCCAACTTTGTTTTACAGAGAAAAATTTACATTTTCTGGACTTCTCTCTGATATGTCTATCAGTACTGCTAGTGTTTCTTTCTTTTGCCAGCCTCACCAGTGCCAACTTAGTTATCTGAAGTCCATTGCTCTTCCAGATTTTTTTTTTGTTCGTTTTTTCGACACAGGGTTTCTCTGTGGCTTTGGAGCCTGTCCTGGAACTAGCTCTGTAGACCAGGCTGGTCTCGAACTCACAGAGATCTGCCTACCTCTGCCTCC
>NC_022024.1:26844447-26850178 GCF_000317375.1 Microtus ochrogaster | reverse complement strand
CTGGAACTAGCTCTGTAGACCAGGCTGGTCTCGAACTCACAGAGATCTGCCTACCTCTGCCTCCCGAGTGCTGGGATTAAAGGCGTGCGCCACCATAGCCTGGCGATATTAAAGACTCTTAATGTAATCCATATTCCACCGTTGTAGATGTGTTTGTGTACATTTTTGTAAAATGTTTTCAGAGATGGTTTTGATGATTAAATAACTTACTTGAAGATACAAGCCGGCTTCAAGGTTTAAACCAGCTTCAGTCTCTTTAAGTAGCTAAATCTAGCTAGCTTTTTTGTATTGTTTTTTATATTATTTCAATTTTTAAAAAAAAATGTTGTTTTGGATGTTCTGTTTGTGTGGATCTGTGGGAGAAACCGGGTTCACTCTGGGATGATATTTAGCCTTTGGAGACTGGTGAACTGACTGTAGTTTACAAAGGCTTTTTTTATTGTTATGCAATTTACACCTTGGCAAGTCAATTTCTGAACACCATAACCTCTTATCAGAAGCTCTTCAAAGAGACAAATGCTAAAGCAATTCCCAGTCACAGTAGAAAAAAAAAATCTGTTTTCTGAGTCCACCCACAACCAAGTTTTGCATAGACTTTGAACCTTTTAGGAACCGCTCTGGTAAGATTTACATACTTCAAACAGAAGGTGGGTTGGGGGGGCACACCAAAAGGTAGCAGTTACAGAAGCCATCAAAGCCAGGTGCTAACACTCCAGAGTCAAACCTGCCGCAAAGCTCTGCAGGAACAACTGCTACGTTTTAATTTTTTTTATTTCATGTTTATTGATATTTTGCCTGCATGTATCTCTGTGTGAGGATGTTTTGATCCTCTGAAACTGGAGTTACAGACATTTATGAGCTTCCATATAGGTGTTGGGAATTGAATCTGGGTCCTCTGGAAGAGCAGCCAGAGCTACTTATTTTTGTTATTGTTTTTTGAGACAGGATTCTCTATGTAGCCCTGATTGTCCAGGAAATTGCTATGTAGACTAGGCTGACCTCAAACTCGAATTCACCAGCCTCTGCTTCCTGTGCTGGTGGGATTAAACGTGTGTACTGTCATTGCCTGGCTTAAATCAATTATTCTAAGGGTTTTTTTTTTAATGACTTTGTAAAACTAGCATCACGAAATGAGTTCTACATTTATATTTTTAATATTGTACATTTCATTGACTTTTGTATGTGTTTGCATGTACACATTCTATAGTGTGCATGTGGAGAGCAGAAAAGAGCTTTTGAAAGTCAGTTCTCCCTTTCCACCCTGTGGGCTCAGGGAATTGTAGTTAGGTCTTCAAGTTTAGTGGTAAGCACCTTTTATCCATTGAGCAATGCTACTGGTCCGTTTTTTTTTTTTTAAATTATTATGTGTCTGTGAATGCAGGTGTGTGAGTGCGATGGCGTGTTTGTGGAGGTCAGAGAAGCCTTTGGGAGTTGGTGCTTTCCTTCCTCTGAGTTTTGAGGATCCAGCTCAGGTCATGAAGCACCAGCAAGTGCTTTTGCCTGCTGAACCATCTCATTGGCCCCACATTCATTCATCTTTTGATGAATTTCACCGTTGTTGTTTGTTATTTTTAGGCTGTCCACATGCCATGATTGAATTTAACCTGATACTTTAAATGCTTTTCTTTTTATTTTATTGTGCATGTGTATGTGCCCTGTGTGTGCCTGGTGTACATGTGGGACACAGAAGGCAACTTGTGGGAGTCATTTCTCTCAACCTTGTGAATTTTCAGGGTAGAACTAAGTTGTCAGGCTTGATGGCTTGTGCCTTTGCCTTTAAGAGCTGAACTGCCTCACTGGCCCCACCTTTGTCTCCTTTTACTTTGAAGGAGGATAGTTGCTCAGGTTGGCCTTATTCACTGCCATCCTACCATAGTTGGAATAGAGCAGATAGCTCCGTGTTCCAAATTTTCTCATGCTGTTTCATTTAAATTCTTTACTTAAGGTTTATTTTTATTTTACATGTATGAGTTTTGCGTGCATGAATATATGTGCACCATGTGAATGCAGGATTGCCTTTGGGGCTATAAAAGAGCATCGATCCCCTGGAACTGGAGTTATAGATGCTTGTGATCCACCATGTGGATACTGGGAACCAAACCTGTGTCCTCTATAAGAGAATGCAGAGCCATCTCTCCAGTCCTTCATATTCTTAAAAAAAAATATCAAAACAAAAAGCCCAAACAAAAACTTTGAGGTAGAGAGTACACACATTAACGGTGATCTGTGTGGAAACAAGGGGACTTATCTTAAGGATCATTCCTCAGGAACTGTCCCTCTTGTTTTTTGAGACAAGCCTTATTGTTACGCTAGGCTGGTTGAGAGAGAACCCTGGAACCTGCTTGGCTTTAGTCTAGTGCAGGAGATCAAAGCTGTCTCCCCATTCCTAAGATCTTTAATAAGATAAACAGTCAATATTGAGGCCATGTTTGTTATTAATTGAGGAGACTCCTGAACTTAGGAGATACAGGAGAAGGACCAACCTAAGTTTGAGGCCAACTAGGGCTACATAGTGAGCTAGCTTAAAAAAAAAAAAAACAAACCAAGGATGGTAGAAGGAAAGAGCTAAGTGGGGAGAGGGATAGAAAGAGAGAAAGTGGACGGATGCTGTGGGACAATGGCCTTTTGTCCTGTCACTTGCCTTATTTTTAATAAAATGCTTCTTGACCAGTAGCCAGGCAGGAAGTATAGGCTGGATGATGGCAACCAGGCTGGAAGTAGAGGCAATAGAGGCTTGGCAATGAGAATTAGGGGAAGGAGAAAGCTCAGTCCTCAGCCTGAAGCAAGAGAGCCAGCACAGGCTTTACAGTTGCATTTCTAGTATAAGAGATCATGCACAAGTGGGCTGGTATCTTAAAGGCTATTGGCTGAAGGAGCGGAAGGAGCTCCTACAGCAGACGGATTACTAAAGCTGCTGGAAGAGCAAAGAACAAATTGAGCCTGGTTTTGTTGGCCCTTGGATTTGGTTTTTGTGAAGTTAGACTATAAAAAGCTGTTGAGCAAAAGTGTAAATTTGTGAAAGTTGGAACAATGTCCCATTGTTCCTGCCGCCCCCACCACCACTTTTTCTACCGTTTACAGCCACTGTCTGGCTTCCCAAATTCTTAGACTTACATATAAGTTCTTGAACGTCACCTACTCCTAGTTGGTCATTTTCTTTTCCTTATGGAGATGCTCATTTCTTCCACTAGTATAGGGTTGAGACACATGTGGATACTGGGGATTGGGCCCATGCTGGTTGGTGGAGATAAGTAGCTAATGTGTAAGGGGTGGTCTATAGAAGGTGCACTCAGTGGCACCCAACAGCACTTCGGGTTAATTTTAACTGTCATTAGATTTCCAGATAGTAGAAGTGTTCTCATTTGTGGACCTAAAATACTCCAGCAAAATGCTGATTGTAGGGAATATGATGTGTGGTTGTGGTTATGTATAGTAGAAGCACAAAACCCAAGACCAGCCGGGCGATGGTGGCGCACGCCTTTAATCCCAGCACTCGGGAGGCAGAGGCAGGCGGATCTCCGTGAGTTCGAGACCAGCCTGCTCTACAAGAGCTAGTTCCAGGACAGGCTCAAAAGCCACAGAGAAACCCTGTCTCGAAAAACAAAAAAAAACCCAAGGCCAGATTATTTTGGCTTGACTTTTGCCTCTGCCAAGTAGTACTTGAGTAACTTTATTTGACCTTTCTGGGGATGGATTGACTGACTCTCAGAGTCTGTCTGTCTGTCTGTCTCTTCTCTCCTCTCTCCACTTCCTTCCCCTCCCCTCCCCTCTTCTCTCTCGTTGTTAGCTTTATGGTGGTTAGAGTGCAAAAACAAAGCCTAACACAGTACTGAGCGTTATGTGGTATTGGTTCTTACTATTAACTGACTTTCTGCAAAGATTCTACTGCGCTCTAGACATACACTGTATCCTACTGAGTGAAAATTTTGAATCAGTTAACACAGAATACATAACCCTAACTTTTAATTCTGAAATGAACCAACCATTTTGAAAACCAGTGATACCTGTTTACCAATAATGGTTAGGAAAATGAGATCCTTTGTGTAAAAATCAGCATGTAAAATCTATTTTCATGTATTAAACTATAAAAAAGTTGACTTTGGAACCAGCAAAATGGTACCCAGTAGAGGCTGCCATTCATGCAGACTACATTGGCACTGGCCTGAGGTTGTACAGCCCTTCCAAGGGGGCTTGTCTGGAGAGAGACATCCCCTTCCTGCATTATCTTTTATTATTTTTATTTATTTAATTTTTTTTTGAGACAGGCCTTCTCTATAACCTTTACTGTAAGTTGTGCACCGCCACACTCAGCCACATTACTTTATCTTTAGTGTGACATAGTCTTTGCTTTGGGTTTTATTACATTTATTTTTGGGGGTGGGTGGATATTAGAGGAAAATTTATAGGAGTTAGTTTTCTCCTTTTATAAATCCTGGAAGTCAGATTTGAGCAGATTATCAGGCTTGATGACAAATGAATTTACCTTTGAGCCATCTCATTAGCCCATGGGCTCTTAATTCTTTTCTGAAACTAAATTATGCTGTTGGCATAACTGGATTCAGTGCAGATCTAGACCATTGTGTCTTTTCATGCTTCACCAAAAAATTGAGCTGCCCTACTTCTTTTGTTCTGTTTGTTACTAGAAGCATAGGTCGCATCTGTTAGGGACATCTGTAGGCACGACATTGTACTGTGGTTGCTGCATTTGAGATCCAAATTGAGCTGAGAGAACTTAACAATACATTATGCTGGCATTGGTAGCATATAGGCTGAAACTCCAACAGTACAGATGTGCTTAACGTCACATCGTCCCTGCTCTACCTGTGAAAGTGTGATCACTAGCTTCTAAGCTAGAAAAATTTGTTTGTGGTACAATTTGCAAAAAATGTCAGTTTATCAGTATGCAGCCAGCCTTGAGGAACGAAGCTGGCAGAGTCGCAGTCGCCAGCAAGTGCACACCTTAAACAGTTCTGGGGATTTTGTCTGTGTAAGAATAACAACGTTCTCAAATGTGACTAGAGTTTGGTGCTAGGAATATGACTGATTGTATTTAAGTTAATTTTGTATTCTATGAACAAGTTAATAAAACAAAAAATTTGGAAGTTGGATGTGGTGACATGTGCCTGTAATCTAGTACTTCACTTAACTGAAGCAGGTTCAGGATTTAGAGAACAGCAACTACAAACAGCAAAACAATTTTCATTGGCAATAAATTATTTACTTGTTTAGATATTAAACATTTATGTATATGTACTGGGGGTACAATCTATATATGATATTCTTCCTCTTGGCAGAAAGACTATTGAACAGTACTTAGCTTAAGAGATACTACAAAAGGGAGTGTCCAGTAACAGTAATATTTAATTCATTCTAATAGTAGAACGCTTAGTAAGTTTAGTGCTGGGGAGTCTTTGTTCAGGGTAGACCTCAATTTTAGAAGGTGGTTGACTAGTGTATAAGGTTTTGTAACAAACATGTCCCCAACTAAAATTGGAATTAAATTAAGGTGTTTTGGCTATGACACCCTCCCCTTAATACTTCAGATTACCTAGATGATTTCAGCTTTGTACTATGAAATTAGTACTATCTTAAAAGGGTTTTAAACTATGTAGAAGGTCTTTGACTAGAGTCTGTAGCTGAGCCGGGCGGTGGTGGCGCACGCCTTTAATCCCAGCACTCGGGAGGCAGAGGCAGGCGGATCTCTGTGAGTTCGAGACCAGCCTGGTCTACA
>NC_022024.1:26832714-26844347 GCF_000317375.1 Microtus ochrogaster | reverse complement strand
GAGTCTGTAGCTGAGTCTGTTCTTTTCCATTCAGTTCCACAGGAGTGCTTTCTTTTCCCAGTCTGTTATCCTCCCGTCCTACTTTGGTTTCTGTTGCTGTGATGAACACCGTGGCCAAAAGCAACTTGAGGAGGAGAGTGGGGAGCCAAGGCAGGGACCATGGAGGAACACTGCTTACTGGGTCCCTTCCCACGGCTTGCTCAGCTTGCTTTCTCACACAACCAAGGACCACCCACCTGGGATGGTATTTAAGCCCCCATCCCCCAAGGTGAGCTAGGCTTTCCAACAGCAATCCTTATTCAAGAAAGAGTCCCCACAGACCTGCCCTCAGGAAGTCCGAGGGAGGCATTTTCTCAATTTAGGTTCCTCTTCTCAGATAACTCGTTTGTGTCAAGTTGACAAAAAAACTAGCCAGCTTGTCCCCTTTTCACTTCTCTAATTTTAGACTATATCGTTACCAAGCAACCAAGGCAGCTTTATTTAGGTAATGTAAGCAGGAGCAGCATCCATTGCATTAGGCATCTCAATCTGCAGGAGAGTCAAAGAGCTAGTAACAGGATTTAGAATTAGAAATGAATGTGATTTCATTGAGTTGATGTATACAGTGTGTGCATTAGATTGCTGGTGTCCAGTACAGGATGCTCCTACTAGAACTCTTCCACTCTTTGTTGCCGTGGTGGTAATTATTGTTACTCTTTTTTTTTTTTTTTTTGATTTTTCGAGACAGGGTTTCTCCGTAGCTTTTTGGTTCCTGTCCTGGAACTAGCTCTTGTAGACCAGGCTGGCCTCGAACTCACAGAGATCCGCCTGCCTCTGCCTCCCGAGTGCTGGAATTAAAGGCGTGCGCCACCACCGCCCGGCTACTGTTATTCTTTCTACAATGGATTCTTTTGAATTCTTAACTTCTGTCACACAGAGGTTTTGTTTTTAAAACAGGATCTTATGACCCAGGTTGCCTTAAATTCACTGTGTAACTGAGGATAACTTTAACCTCTTGATCCTTTTACTTCTTACTCAAAGTATTCTGACAGGAGAGTGCCATCGTGTTCAAAAGTGAGGAATTAATACTATTCTTAACTTCTATTAAGGGAACAGAGGAATCCTTAAAAGTGTGTAGGTGTGTATTTATGTGTCTATGGGTTTGTGCCGATTGCCAAACAAGGATGTTTATTTATGAAGTGATCAAAGGAACTATGGATATCTAAAAGCCTCATTTTGCCATTACTGTTGCCATGCAGTGGTGTGAGAAGGCCTTTTGTATATGTGTTGTTATTGGTTAATCGATAAAGAAACTGTTTTGGACTGTGATAGGGCAGAATAGAGCTAAGCAGGAAAACTGAATGCTGGGAGAAAGTAGGTGGAGTCAGTGAGAAGACATGCAGCCTTTCACAGGAGACAGATTCACCAGAATCTTGCCAGAAAGCTATAGCCACGCAGCAGTACAAAGATTAATAAAAAGGGGTTAGTTTAGGATATAAGAGTTAGCCAGAAATACGCTTAAGCTGTTGGCCAAGCAGTGATTTAATTAATACAATTTCTGTGTAATTATTTTGGGTCTGAGCTGCTGGGAATGAACAAGCAGCCTTCCCCAACAGATTGGCGCCTGAACTTAAGTCTCTTTTCTTCATTGGCTGTTAGTCTTTTGTTGTTGTAAAGCTGTTTATTTTTATCTTATTGAGTGTTTTGTTTGTGCACCACAGTTACAGATGGTTGATGCCAAGTGGGAGGTTGGGAATTGAACTTGGGTCCTCTGGAAGAGCAACCAATACTATTAGCTGCTGAGCCATCTCTCCAGACCCAAGAGTTATAGTCTTACACATCATCTGCTGTCACTTTCTCAACAAAGACACCTGCATAGGTTAAGCTTCATGTCTTTACATCCCATTGATTTAAAAATACCGAAGGTGAGTGGCTTTGCCATGTCTGCAGGATAGGCAAGCTTGGCTGTTAATTTTCTAGTCTAAAGTTTTAGGTTTGGTGGGAATAGCTGGGCTATTGGGTGTTAGCTGGGTGTGATAGTGCACACCTTTAATCCTGGCACTGAGGAGTCTGAGGCGGGTGGATATTTGAGTTTGAGGCCGGCCTGGTCTTTACATTGTGAGTTCTAGTACATTCAGGTTACATTGGGAGACCCTGTCTTTAAAAAAAAAAAAAGTAATGAAGTGGTTTTGTTACTTTGAAGTGTTAACCTCATTCACTAAACTAGGGACTAGGGAAAATGGAATCGTTTGAATGTCTTGAATCTAATCTGGGGCTGGATATTCAAAGGACGATTTTACTATGAAGAATTTTTCGAGTGTTTTATGAACTAGTAGGGATGTATCTTTAACTGTTCTAATGTTTGGAAGTCTTTCAGGAAACATAAAAAGATAAAAGTTTTAAAGTATTTTATTTGCCATAAAGCTTAAAATATCTTTAGAAATCAGCAAGAATAGCTCTAATCTGGTCATGCTTGATGTAATGGTTAAGACTGTAATGCTCAAATTCTAAAATGAATTTTTTAAAGACTGGTATTTGTTATATATACTGAAAAATAAATCTAACTATGGGAGTAGTGACATTCTTAGAATTTCAGAATTTAGCGCCAGCCAGTGGTGGCACACACGTTTAATCCCAGCACTCAGAAGGTAGAGGCAGGCGGATCTCTGTGAGTTTGAGACCAACCTGGTCTACAGAGCTAGTTCCAGGGCAGGTTCCAAAGCTACAAACCCTGTCTTGAAAAAAACAAAAGCAGAACTTAGGAGATGAAGGCAGGAGATTCAGGAGTTAATCATTATCCTCTAAAACATTTACTTAAATTGTTCCAAATAATAAATCCTGAGTCAGATATGGGGTAAAAACCTGATTGATCAGAAAAGTGGCAGAGAAGTGACAAGCTACATCCTCTCTCTCCCGATCCCAAAAGATCCTTGAATCTTTCTTAGCCTAACCCTACTACTTCCTGTGTTTTTTGGTTTTTCAAGACAGGGTTTCTCTGTGGCTTTGGAGCCTGTCCTGGAACTAGCTCTGTAGACCAGGCTGGTCTCGAACTCACAGAGATCTGCCTGCCTCTGCCTCCCGAGTGCTGGGATTAAAGGCGTGTGCCACCATCACCCGGCCTTCCTATGTTCTTTGTATGTATCCTGGGTTATCCAAAACCTCTGTGGCTAATTCTGGTCAGCTAGTTGCTAACTCTGCCCTCTGATTCAAAGTAAACAGTTTCAGAGTGGGAGTGTCCAAACAAACATTACCAATCCACCCATTTGCTCAACCAACAGGCCACTGTTTTTTCACTGATGTGGCTGCTGTTTGAATCACCAGGGGGCAGTATTTAGTGCCCTCTCCCCCAAATTCTGGAGAGCTGGTATGGGAGGCCTTTTGAGATATATGCATTAGAATCTTAAAAAACAAACTTGTTAAAGTTCACCTATAATTGAAAAGCAGTACCATTAAAAAGGTTGGGAATACTTCTAAAGTACAGAAATGGAAAATAAATGAGATTATTGTTTCTTCTGAACTCAGGAGGGTGAGTCTCGTTCTTGAGCACACTTCTCTCCCACTTACAGCAGCAGCAGCATTGTCCCTGAGGAGGGAGAGGACTCCCTCCTAAGCCCTTTCTGTTAGAAGAGACCTCTGGACAGTGACAGGCCAGGGCCTCCCATTCTCTAAAGACTTGTTCATTTTTCCTCATATAGAACTGAGGTTTATTCTTTTATTTATTGTATGCTGTATATTGGGTATGTGTGGGTGTGTTAGTTGCCCTTAGGTGCACTTGTGAGGTCGGAGGGACTGAACCCTCAGTTATTTCCCCCACCTCCTTATTCTGAGACAAGATGTTTCATATAGAACTTGGAGCTTGATGTTCCAGCTAGGCTAACTAGCTGGTTGGCTCTACTAGCTGGCCAGCAATCCCTGACACCCCCAAAATACCTCTGAGCTCCGTCTAGCAATAAGGTTACAGTCTGTTTCCATATCCAGTTTTTTTGGTATGGATGCAGAGGAGACAATTTCAGGTCATCACACTTGTGCGGCTCAGCCTCCAGGACTGAGCAGAAATCAGTCTTCCCTCCTTTGAGAAGGGAGGAAGGGAAGATGAAATGAGAAATGTGTGAAACCTGGGTGTGATAGTTCACACCTGTAATCTCAATACTGAAAGGTAGGAGGGTGCTGTGAATCTAAGATCAGTGTGGTACAATGTTGAGTTAGGAGAAAGTGAGACAGCCTGTTTTGTTTTATTTTAAAACTAGCTGGGTACTCAAGGAAGCATTGACTGGGGTAAATCTCCGAATTTCAGGCTAGCCTGGTTTACATGTTTACATAGTAAGTCTTCCAGCGTTATAGAGTGAGACCCTGCCTCAGAAAAAAAAAAGTTGACACTTCAGCATTACATACAAGACAAGCAACAAGCACTAATAAACATTCATTAGTAAATTTATAAAATCATAGAACTTTAGTATATACTTTCGTGAACTGGTGATTATAAAGGTCAGAAAATAGTCCCTTCTTAACTCCTGTGTGCTTTACAGCCCCAACAGGCCAGTTAGATTACGTGAGATTAAGAAGCCAGATGGAGTAGAGCCCAAAGCCTGGATTAAGCCTTGGTTCTGCTGTTTCCTGGTTTTAACTGGTTCCTCTGCTCTTTATTTATTAACTGAGTATGAGGATTGAGTGAATTAATTTATATAGAACACTTACATCAACATTTGGCATGGATCATTGTATCCATTCTTATCTGGGAGTAGTGCATTATCCCTGTCCTTAAGGAGTATAAGATGTGTGTAAACTATACCAGTAGATGTGTTTAGGTATGCGTGGTTGACAAAAGAATTGGGGATGGTAGTCAAAAAAATTAAGTGTAATTTACAAGGACATTTTGTTAGGCTTTTTTTCTTGTCAACGATTGGGTTGACATAAGCATCATAAATGCTGCTGACTCTGCTTCCCTTTCTTCCTCTCCTCACCCACTCTGGCCTCTTTTGTAACAGTCCTCATGGCTGAGCTTTCCCAAGTGCTGGGGTTGCAGGCATAAGTCACATCTGCCTTTACCAATTGACACTTTACCAGTTGACACTTACTACCTGGGGTTCTTGTTATCTGATAGTTTAAAAGTTTGGCAAGTGAGCCAAAAAACATTGTGCCAGTTTGAGTGATGGTGGAGAATAGGAAAGTGGACACTGTCTGTTTTAGACCCGAGAAACAACCTGATTATACATTCTTAACTTTTGCTCCCCCAGTGTCCATTTCTTTTTCCTTGAACCTCACAGAAGTATTGATTTAGTTTACTGGGGAGGGATAAAATTAGGGTGTAGGTTTCTGACCCATAAATAGCAGCATTTGGCCCCACCTATTGCTTAGTATTCTTTTTTTTTTTCTTTTTTTTTTTTTCGAGACAGGGTTTCTCTGTGGCTTTGGAGCCTGTCCTGGAACTAGCTCTGTAGACCAGGCTGGTATTCTTAAGTGGAGTAGTATACTTTCTTACCTGCTACTTACTGGTACAATGAGCCCAGGGCCTTTTGTTGTTGTTCTAGGTCATTTGTATTTCTGGGGGAATTTTGCTTGGAGACAAGGTCTGTATCCCAGGCTGATTGTCTGGATTCCTGTTACTCTAGCCTCTTCCCTCTGCTGTGTGTAATACTAGGGATTGAACATCAGGGCTTCCTGAATGCAAGCACTATGCCAACTGAGCCATATCTTCAGCCTCCAAATAAAACTTTTTGAGAAAAGCTTTATACTAGATTAAAAATCTTCTCAGATTTAGTCCCTGGTACCAACTCTTGGAAAGTGTCTCTTTTTGCCACCTAAAAACATCCAGGGGGTAGAAGAGAAGGGGGTGTGTGTTGAGAGAACCATTCTCTTCTTTTGACTTTAGGATAAACATATTCAGGATCCCTTTGGGGCCAGTAGCTTTTCTGGGCACAGAAGGCAAGCACATAGGGAATTGAGGATTAGTTTAGTTTTTGAGATTGCAATTGCTGGCGGGTTTTTTGTTTGTTTGTTTGTTTTCCCCCAGCTCTGAGGGAAACTTTTATTTCTTGGCTGGCGGGACCTCTATACCCATGCTCCTCATGGCACCTTAGTCTGCCCAAGCCATGGCAGCCCAGACCATAAAGTACCACAGCCGATGGGTTGGGGAGTCACTTCACATTCCAGGCTGGAGGAGTGGGGAGGGGTATATGTATGCCCCCCCAAAAGACCTTTGACAGCATGACTCACCTCAACCCCAAATTCTGCCTCCTCTCAGCTCAACGCACAATGGACCAGACCACTGCCTAGGTCACAACCTGGCCCCAAACACAGGGCAGCAGAGGTCTCTCCTTGTTGGTCCTCAGTGACCCTTATGTCCTCCACACCACACAGCGCAGAGGCAAGCCAGAAGTAGCAGCAGTGGCAGGTGGGGAGCGGGCACCGAGGTTAGTGAGCTGCAGCTGGGCCTGGGGCTCCCCTGAAGCAGGGAGCTGCTGATGCATGCAGCTGTGGGTTGGCCATTAGGTGAGTGTAGTTGGCTGTGATACAGGAAGTCGGACACCTTTCTGTCCCGATGCTAGTAGATACTTGTCTCTGGCTGCCGCCCGCTCCTTGGCATCAGACAGTGATGGCGTACCTGATGACGTAGGCTGGTTTCACCTCATGTGGGTTCCGTCGGTCAGACCAGAAAATGAGCAACCTGTCAAAGAATGGCTTGATGTTGGCTACCACTGACTGACCCTCAGGGAAGATCTTAACATCCCAGTTCTGATTCAGGTAATAGATACAGATGATGCCGCGCCTGTCGTGGTGGGGATTGTCAGCATGCCACACGTCCTGGAGCCCATTGCCTGAGTAACACACCATCGTGACCTTTATTGAAGACTTAGTTCTTCAGCTGCCCTGCACAGTGGCGGATTACTGTGTCCACATGAGCCATGAGGGCACCATGCTCCTACAGCCTGGCTTGTGACCTTCTACCCAGGCCACCTGGTCCCCACGAATGCTGCACGGTGGGATCGCCCTCTGGCTCACTAATTGCCCATCTCTCAGACACCCGCCCCTCTTCAGGGCTTCCACCTCAGCCAGCACACTGCCACCCAGTGTTGCCCCCAAGAAGTTGTCCTTGATGCGGATACAATTACAGTCCGGGCCAGACGCTCAGGTGCAGAGGGTTGTGCTCCCTCCCTCCGCCTAGCACTTGCTACTGGTAGTGTTGTTGCCACCTCTGTCAAAGCCCACACCACTTTCCCCTTTGGCTTCCTGGTTCTCTTGCCTGGCCCATGGTCGCTTGCTGGGTAAAGCAGCATCCCCACCATCATTGACCTACTTCCGTTTGGGGGCCTCAGGCCTGGCACCCTGGACCACCAGTCGCTGGCACTCCTTGGTGACCAGTGCAGCAGCCCCTTCACTCTGCAGTGGCCACAGCTCACCACCACCCTCTAGTGTCCTGAGGGTGCTTGCTGGTCCCCAAGTCCACAGTTGTCCCTTGGAGCTTGAGAAGGGACTGGTGGGGGTAGCGAGCTTTTCCTCCAGCCTTGGCCCCCCTCACCGTCTGTTCCCCCCCCCCCCACATTAGCTTTCTTAAGTGCATTTGAAATCCAGATCAGAATATGTCCCTTTTTAGGGCATACTTAAATTAGAGCTATCCTTCCCTTAGCATAGGGAAATGACCATATGCTACAGTTTAAAGAGGGGAGAAACAAGAAGACAAAGCTACTGGGGTGAAGTAATGAACTTTAAAAAAGGGTAGTTTGTGTTTTTGTTTCATCTGTTGATGTCTTTGTCCACTAGAGGGTGGTGTTCACTTGAAGAAATGATTGTTTCTTGGTAATTAACCAGTGTTTCTTGTGGTTGCCTTTTTATGTCAGTCATTTTCATAAATAGTGTTCTGACTGCAGGAAGCAGCAATTCTCACACTACTTGTTAGTGACTCCAAGTCTTCTATAGTACTTTCCGATTCTTTTTGAAAGGAAAACAGTGATAATTTAAAGTTGCTCTACAAAAATTTAACCTACTCATTATATTGAGTTAATTTATTCTTAATGGCATGTCAGTAATAAGATTATCTTGATTTTTACTCTGTAGGTGATAGCATCTTGTAGCTAAGGAACAGGTGAGAATTGATATTTGTGCTTAGTGTAAAGTACAACCTGAATTTGTAAAAGCTCAGTATGGAAAAAAGATCTAAGCCATTCTGTTATTTTATACTGATGCATGTTGAGATAGTATTTATATTGATAGCGTGTTCAGGTAGTATTTTGAATATATTGGGTTACTAATTGGGTAAAGATATTAGAAGTTTATTTTTCACATAAATTACTATTCTAAGAACATTGAGTTTGTGTGTGTTGTCTTAGCTGGTAGAGGCACTTGCCTGATAACCTGAGTTCTGTCCTTGGAACCCACACAGTGGAAGGAAAGAATCAACATCCACATGTTGTCTCTCTGACTTTCAAAGTAAACAATTGCTAAAAAATACTATTTTTGCCAGTCGGATTAAAATTAAAATTGTGCACTAGTTTTAATCCCAGCGCTTGGGAGGCTAAAGTAGGTTGATCTCTGAATTAGAGACCAGCTTGGTCCTACATAAGACCCTGTCTCAAAATGAAACAAAAATAATATTTTTTAAAAAAATCTTTGTGTATGTTGGGAGGGGGTTGTTCCTGTGTCTCAGTATTATACAAATGTAAATTTCATTTCATATGAGCATCTTAAACTTTGCAACTTTTCCACTTAGGATTTGAAGTATAACAGGAAAATTGGCAAATTTATTTTTCTTTTGCAATTTTACCTATAGATAAAGGTTTTTGTTGTTTTATAAAATAGTCTCACTATGTAGCCTTGGCTGGCCTAGAGCTCACAATGATGTGTCTGCCTCTGTCTCTTCAATGTTGGGATTAAAGGCATGTGCCTTCCTCTGATTCCCAAGCGCACAGATTAAAGATGTGTGCCACTAGAACACTGGCAGGAAAAAAAAAATCTTTGAGAGAGGAAAAAATGATGTTTCCCTTAATTCCTTAATGGGAGATAAAGGCTTTGTTAGAGTGGAGTTGACAGTGCTTTCCTAACCTGAACAAAACCTTTGTTCCTGAGCATATTAGCTGGGCATGGAAGCACAGGCCTGTAACCCCAGAACTTGGAAGTCAAAGCAAGAAAATCACAAGTTCAAGGGCATCCTTGGCTACATGAGATCTTGCCCCAAATCAGGGGTATATTAGGGGGGAGAAAAAACATTGACAGTGAAAGTTTGTGATTTTAGTAATTTTTTTAAGGTATGAAAACTGCTTTACATGAATTTTCTGCACTTGGGAGTCAGAGGCAGGCAAGTTTCTGTGAGTTCAAGGTCAGCCTGGTCTCAGAGCATCCAGGACCTTACACAGAAACCCTGTTTTGAAACAACAAAAACCCAAAGGAGTTTATTTGTCATTATATATGTTCATCTGTGTGCATGCCTCTGGGTGCCCACAAAGTCCAAAAGAGGGAGTTGGAGCCCTTGGAAATAGTGACAGATGGTTGAGTGCTGGGAATCAAACTCTGGTTTTGTATAAGATCAGCAAGTGCTCTTAACCTTGGAGAGTGCAAAGTCTGCAGGCATACACCGCACACCCCACTAATGCTTTCTTTAGGAAGAGTGCCTGACTTAGGGTAGGTAAACATGATGGCATATGTGCAAATGTGGCATCTGACAAAGATGAAGAGTGATTTTGGAGCTATTTTAGGATCTGGTCTTGGAGGTACCTTTGGTTGCTTGTTAGAGCTTTAAATAGCTGCTACTATGTATAATCAGGGAATGGTGCCCTAGATTTTTGGACCCTGTCCCTTTTTTCCAGCTTCTCTTTTCATGAAAACCTGGGATAAAACAAGGTTGAGGTAGGACCAAAATAAATGTTACCATCTAGTTCTTTTTCATTTCTTTGCTCCTACACTGATCTTTACTATCCCCCCCCCCCCCCCCGTGTTTCCTGGGGAAAGGAATGGTGTGGTTTCTGAAGTGGAAGTATGCCTAGTAGGTTGAGGAACTGTAAGGAAGTTAAGTAGGATTGAACAAAGAGGTTGGGGTGGAGGATAGCTGAAGGGGAATTGGAAAGGTAGGCAGAGTGCAGAAGTCCATTGCAAGGCTTTGACTTTTAAATATGTGTGAAAAGTAGACCCACGATAGGTTATGTTAGTCTGTGATTGAGAGCTGGTGGAGGCTTGAGCAGAGGTGAAGGGATGGTGAGAAGCAGCATGGCCATGGTAGACTTGTGGAATCTTTTCTGACTTTGCTGGGGACCCAACCCAGGGCTGTACACATGCTCTTTCTTGCTCTTGAGCATTGCCTCAGTGAGACTCTTGGAAGTTTAAATCAGATTGGATATTTAGCCTACAGGAGAAGATGGATGGATCAGCGATGGGTTAACTGACATAGGGAAAAATTGGGGAAGATCAGAAAGTTGAGATTGGGTTGCTGTGCTAGTCCATTTTCTTTTATTTTACTAAAGTGTTAAAGGAATTTTAGCTCACATTTAGAGGCGGAAAGTGCAAGGTCGGACAGTGTTTTGCTTTCATGAGGACCTTTCCCACTGTGTCACGACATGGCAGAAAAGCTGGAAGAGAAATGGTTGTGTGCAGAAGATGCCGAGCTTGTGGCTTCACAGTCTGCTGTGAGGAGAGCCAGCTTTGCTACCTCCTCCTGCTAGGAAAATATCGTGAAGTTTGAATAGTTTGAGGAAAGGTCAAAAAAGGAAAACTGATTCAAGAGAGATGTTGGCACCATGTTCCTGTGGAGGTGAGGGAGAGCTGTGCGCTAGTGGAGAGGGTGGCTCTGGTAAAGGGCTCTGGTAGGAACAAGTGAGAAGCCCAGCCGCATGTGGGTACGTGTGCAGATGGCATCGTGGAAACTTAAAAGATGTTTGCCTTCTCAGGGAGTAGGAAGCAGGGGTGAGGATGGGTATTTTGAGGTTTAATAGCCATGGGAAATAGAATGTAGTATGATTATTGGGAAGCATTAAAGGCTCTTCACGGAGTGTCAGTGTTGTGGTTTTGGTCCCTGGTCTCTTTAAGAGACAAGCCACGCCCACTCCCTCCCCCATCTGCTGAGGCAGGCTGATCTTCAGCTTCCGGCCTGAGCTCATTCTCTTCCATCTTCCTCTCAGAGAGGCAGCTTCTCTTCTGCCTCTCTCCCCACTTCTCCCCTTTCTGTCCCTCTCCCTCCCCCTTCCCCCTTCATAACCTTCTGAATAAATATTCAACCTCACTTTGGAAGTCGTTTCTATCCATGTTTGTGTCTCCCTGCCTGGGACCAGCCATTGCTCAGGGACCAGCAGCCATCTCTGCCTGGGACTGGCTGCTCCCAGGGCCCGTTGTCTGCTGCCACATGGCCTGCTGCCACTGGGGATCTTGCAACATTTTAAAAAAAAATTATAAAAGTCAGTTTTAGGCTTATCAGTGTAGATCAGTGCACCCTGCCTTGTATCCTCCATCCCTTACTTCTCTTCCCTTTTAGGTGCCCTAGATATTTTTATTTCGTTTTATTTATTTATTTAGGCTTTTTTTTTGCATTATTTTTTTTTATTGAGAAAAGGAAAAAAAAAAGTTTCCGCCTCCTCCCAGCCTCCCATTTCCCTCCCCTTCCTCCCACCCTTCCCCCCCACTCCTCTCCCCCTCCCTCTCCAGTCCAAAGAGCAGTCAGGGTTCCCTGCCCTGTG
>NC_022024.1:26831682-26832309 GCF_000317375.1 Microtus ochrogaster | reverse complement strand
TCTGTAGCTTTGGAGCCTGTCCTAGAACTCTCTGTAGACCAGGCTGGTTTTGAACTCAAAGAGATCCACCTGCTTATGCCTCCTGAGTACTGGGATTAAAAGCATGTGCCGCCACCACCCCACTTGCCCTCGACATGTTCTTGTCTCTCCCTTACTAGGGATTATACTCTCTAGGTCTGGTTGACTTTAACTCAGGAGTTCTGCCCGCCTCTGCCTAAGTTGCTGTTGCCACCACACCCTGTTTCCTAGACTTGTTCTCATCTCCAGTACTTGATTATAGTTAGCTGTTTGTGTATATAGGTTCCACCAGATGCAGATGGAAAAATCCTATGGGAGGAAAGTGTCTTTATTGAACATAAAAGGAATTTTGTCATTGTTGCTTAGTTTGTGTATTAGCTACTTACATAACATTCACATTGTATTAGGCACTGCAAATCATTGAGAGATGGTTTGAATATACAAGAAAATTTCTGTAAATACCGAACTATTTTATGTAAGAGATTTGAGAATTCAGAGATTTTGATATCCTTAAGTATTCTAGTTGGCTTTTAAATACAAAGAATGATCAATTTATTTAGAAAGGGAGAGTTCAGTGGCTTGGGTTTTAGTAAAGTTTAAAACAAATGG
>NC_022024.1:26831076-26831582 GCF_000317375.1 Microtus ochrogaster | reverse complement strand
CAAAAAACAAAAACAAATGGCCTTACTCATTGTAACAATCCTGGTGTCATTTTTCTTTTTACATCAATTTTCTGGCTATCCTGGAACTCATTGTGAAGACCAGGCTGACCTCAAACTTGAGATCCATTTGCACCTGCCTCCCAAGTACTGGAATTAAAGGCATGCACCACCACGCCCAGTTTAAACAGCCTTTTTAGCATTTATTATTGGGGGGGGGTTGTGTGTGCCTGTGCATGACATAGTATTTTGGCATGGTTTGGGGGTCAAATAAACATTCTTTTCTTTGAAATTTATGTTTGATTAGCTAAATAATGTTTCACTGGGATATTCTGTCTAATTAGAAAAATGAACTTTTAATTTTGGTATCTAGTGAAACGACATTTGTTTCACAAGTATTTGTTTTTCTGTTGTAGGAAACCCAGCGTTTGCTGGCAGAACCAGTTCCTGGCATTAAAGCAGAACCAGATGAGAGCAACGCCCGTTATTTTCATGTGGTCATTGCTGGC
>NC_022024.1:26829777-26830388 GCF_000317375.1 Microtus ochrogaster | reverse complement strand
ATAAATAAATAAATAATCTAGAAAAGGTGATTTTGCACTGTGGGTTTAAGCACATGGATCTCACAGTGAGTATCTCCTGTACCAGCAGTATGTGAAGAGACTAGAAAACTTGCAGCTGTTTTGTACTATTTTTATGGTCCACTTAAAGTATATAGCAGTTTGTAGAGTATGGAATCAACAGACTTCTTCCTGCTGCAGTTACAACAAAACCAGTGAAGAACATTATCAGCTATTCAGAAGGGAAAGCTACAACAATGCAGTCCATCTGTTGAATTTTATGAAAGGTTTAGAGCTAGTCTGGTCTAAATAGTGAGAACCTTAGAAAACAATTGTACTGCTTTGCTGATAAGACATTCAGAAAACTGATTCTGATCCAGTTTATAGGAGATGCTATGAATTTAGGAGGGTATTTATAGTATAGCATTTCTACAAATTGTGCTTGTTTGCTGTTTATGGTGTTTGGAAAGAAATCTAATGAACTAAGTAAACTAACAATTGTTTATTTGTTTTTAATCTACAGCGAGAGCATGGACTAGGCTATATGCCATGAATAATATTTAAGTCGATCAGATCATCAAGTGTACATCACTTCTCCTGTTCTGCCAAGACTC
>NC_022024.1:26808399-26829392 GCF_000317375.1 Microtus ochrogaster | reverse complement strand
ATATGCTCTCTAGCCAAGTCTAACTTTAGACGCTGTAGATGGACAAGCTTGATTGTCTGAACCAAAATGGGAACATTAAATAAACATCACAGCCCTCACTAATAACATTGTGACTTTGCTGTCAAGTGTAGTTTCTCTGCCCCATCCCCCCAGAAGAAGAAGAAGAAAAAAAAAAGCTTGTGACCATTTTGTATGGCTTGTCTGGAAACTTCTGTAAATCTTATGTTTTAGTAAAATATTTTTTGTTATTCTACTTTGCCTTTGTACAGTTTATTTTACTGTGTTTATTTCACTTTCCCGATGTGACAATCGTATTTAAAATTTAAACAGATGGAACATTCTGTTTGGGCTTCTCCATTTGACAAATTGATTGGCAAATGGAGAATTCTACCAGTTTGTTTCATTGATGCGGATTTGTGATAGGATATTACTGAATGAGTATTTATAAACTGGCTCTGAGCATGCATGAAGCATCAGTATCTATTATTTTTTTTAACCCTCCTAGAAGTTTTAAATAAATGTTTCCTGATTTAATTAGGTAATCGTTGGTGTCTTGCCATGCTTGGAAGTTGGGCATGCCCAACAGTCACAATAAAAATGACAAGTGGATGTCATAGAGAACTCACATGTCCACGTTTGAGCCTCAGATGGTTCTTGTCTGGAAACCTGTGTATATTGTTTGTGCTATTAGGAAGCCAGTTGAGCTTTGTGCAGGCAGTTTTGAGTCTTCTTGCAGATCTAATGAGTGAATCCCAAGCAACCGGCTTACAGGAGGGTTGTTAGCTCTTCAGTTCTGTGTGTTGCTTTGAGAATCCCCCCCCTTCTTTTTTTTTTTTTTTTTTTTTTTGAGGGCATGTTTCTTTCTGTGTAACCTTTACTGTCCTGGAACTCACTATGTAGACCAGGCTAGCTTCCAACTCAGAGACCCAGTTGCCTCTGCTAGGTTTATAAAGGCCACCATGCTCAGCTATTTCTTTTTAACTTCTAATTTGGTATTAATTATTTTCTTCCCATGTGAAATCATCCTTTCCCACCTTTTTCCACATTGACTTTCTGATTCTTGTTATACAGTCAGGAATCTGTCTCCTGCACTGGATATTGTTGCCCATCTGCTTTTTCCCCACTTCATAACTTCTGGAGTTTCTTCAGAATCTGGTGTATTCTATTGTGTTCTATGTACGATAAAGAATTATCTATTAAAATTACATTTTCAACATAGAAGAGTTTTTGATGGCTGGTAACTGGATCTTTCTACATAAATGCATTTCATTAACATATTAAGTTTAAAATAAAATTGCTAATGGCCCTATCTAATACTGTAAGTGTTAAAACTCTATACACAGCTGTTACAATTCTTGGGTAGAGGGCATGGCATCTTTGACCACAACTAAGTAAGAAAACTCTCTCAAAAACAAAACAGAACAACAAAAAAACCCAAACCACCTGAACAGGACTTGAAGTAATTAGCCATCGGGCAGCATTACTGAGGGCCAGAACTGCCCCTGGTCGTAGCTGGTGTCACACATAGGGTTCTAGTATGCACCAAGGTTTTAGTTTTCCCGTTTTATATCATATGTGATTTCCTTATTTCATGCATCACCTTTTTTTTTTTTTTTTCTTGGGTAATCCCCATTGTTTGGGCGAGACTTGTACTCAACTTGTTTTAAGTGAGAACCAACATATATGCCTGGACTTTTCCTAAAAGACTAATAATAGGTAACATGTCAAGGTAGAATTCTAGCCACCATCTGGCCCATGGTTTCTTAGCCAACACTGAATGGTCGGTTAAAAGTGGTTTGAGTTACATGTCAGTATTTCAGAAACTCAGGATATTCACACAGAAGTAGTTTGCAACATTTGAATGCTCTGAAGACGTGGCAGTAGTAGATTGAGCCACCGTAGCTCGGGAACCTACTGGCAGGAGCCGAGTAGCTGAAACCCACAAGGATGACATGCTGTATCACTCTATTTCTGTTAGAGTTGGTTGAAGTCATTCCCAGCCTACATGGTCCCATGTGTGGTCCTGTTTTTTATAAACCATTTTTAGCCCTAGCTGAAGGAAGAAATTCACTTGACAAGTTCACTGGTTGGGCATGTGGATGTAAATGAATAATAGCTTGGACATTTTTCTTGAAGGGACAATGGGAACAATAGGCTCGGGCACAGCACAATAGTGGCAGCTCTTGTCCTGGAGAAAGGCAGTGCTGGACTCAGGCCAGACAGACACCTCCAGACTGTGCATAGAGAGCTCTTCCCCAACTGGCATCTTGAAATCAGTTTTGAAACCCTGGCCAGTGGTTCTCATCCTTCCTAATGATGCAACTTTTAAGTATAGTTCTTCATGTTGTGGTGACCCCCCCCCCCGCCATTAAATTATTTTCTTTGCTACTTAATAACTGCAGTTGTGTTACTGTAATGTAAATATTTGTGTTTTCCGATGATCTTAGGTGACCCCCCAAGAAAGGGCTTGCGACTCAGAGGTTGAGAACCACTGCCCTGAGGTGTCAGTTTGAGCTCTGTGGTTTAAATGTTCTGCTTTGTCATCTCACTGTGAGACTAGATACTCTTGGTTCTCTCAGATCTTAAGTCTTCTGTATATAATACTGAAAACCTTATTCTATCTAGACCAGGAATGTACTTGTAAGATAAGTCTCAGTGCAAATTGGCACATTAAAACCACACAGATGCTGTGGTTAGCATTTCTCGAGGGCAGTGAAGAACGTCGGTGTCCTGTAAGTTAGCTTGTGTCCAGTCAGCCAGGTGGACCTAAGTGGTGCCGTGTGACATTCTGACTAACTGCATCAGCTTGTATTACTGCAGCAGCAGAGTTTTAGAACACAGTATAGGAAAGCTGTCCACATACAAATTACAAAATGAGATGAGAAATTGGGTACCTAACTTAGTATTCCATAAGAAATGTTATATTTTATTGGAATGTATTTCTGGTGTTGGGAACATCGTTTTGTTTAGCTACAACGCATGCAGCCTATCCTAAAGAACTCTATCAGGGTTTATATTTTAAGTAACACAAAAGGAAAACATGTTGAATGTAATAATTTCAAAGAAGTATAAATAATAAAAATCTATACCCATTGGATGTGATAATTTGTCTATTTCCTTCACTCTGTACCCTCCTCTTCATTGTTTCTGTGATACCACTGAGGCTGGGAATAGTGTGTGTTCTAAGAGTGAGCCTTTCCCGCTACACATTTTTGTGCTGGTACTGAGGCTTGAACCCAGGAAGGACCTTTGTTACACGTCTAGGCAAGTACTATCCTGGACCTTAGTTCCATTTGTTTATAGAACAAAATATGTAACCTTACAAGTTTAACATAGGCCTTAAGGAACCTGCCATTGGCCTGGAAGGTACTAAAAAACGGGGGGAAAGCCAGGCTTAGTGGCTATGCCTTAGTGGCACCAGCATTGAACTCAAACCATCTCCAGCCTCAGGTTACCTGTAGCTTGATTTTGATGTGCAGGCCCATCCATTTTGCTGAATATTTGGTAGGTCATGGTTTTAAGTTTTTATTTGAAATGACATCTATCCAAGAAACTAGGACAAAAAATGCTATAAAACTTTGAATTTTAGGAATGTACTTTTGGCTACTAAATTCCTAAGACTTAGGAGCCACTTGTCAGGAAGGCTCCTTGTCATGGAAATGACTTTGCATTAGCAGATGCATTATTGAAGCAATTGGGAATACCAACCCTATGACTGCAAAAATTCTATTCTTTTGAGGTGGTTTCTTTGTGTAGTCCTGGCCATCGAGATTTGCCTGCCTCTTGAGTGTTGGGGTCAAAGGTATGCACTACCACGTCTGGCTCAGGATCATTCTGGAACTCAGTATGTAGACAAGACTGGCCTGACTCAAGGATCCACTTCATTTGCCTCTGCTAGAATTAAAGGTGTGTGCCATTGTGCCTGGTTCTACCTCAGAAATTCTTTAGGATCCGGCTCAGAAGACTTCAGGACAATATTGGGTTTGTTCCTACTCAGTTGCTTTCTACTGGTTTTTGTTTTTTTGAGACAGGCTGCCATTAGCTTAGGCTAGGTTGGCTTTGTCCCTACCGTACCGTCACAGCCCGTCTTTTCACATGGCTCCTGGAGACAGAATGTGGGTCCCATGCTTGCTTAGCAAACACATTATGTGTGTAGGTGCCTGATTATATTTAGAGGCTACATTAGTCAGCTCCCCCTGAAGCTGGATTTACAGGAAGTTATCTGTGTAGCCCTGACTGTCCCCTAAACTCAGATTCCCTTTGCTGGAATTAAGGGAGTGCATTACCTGCCATACCCAGCCCAAACTTTTTGTTACACAGAGAAACCCTGTCTTGAAAAAAAAGTCTTATTAGCTGTCCTAGAACTTGTTCTGTAGATCTGGTTGGCCTCAAACTCAAGAGGCCTACCTGCCTCTGCCTTGTGAGTGTTGGGATTAAAGGTGTATGCCTCCACCACCTGGGCACCCCAAAACTTTTTAATCTTTGGTCAGAAGTATAATAATGATGTTCCGATTACTTTTCTAGTTATTTAAATACTATGAAACTAAAAAAGATTGGCAATACTCTCATGATAGCTCCTTCGAACTCCCTGATCCGTCAGTCATAATGAAGCGCACAAGTGCTTGGTATGTGAGGTCCAATGGATGGACAGTGCAGGTTTGACTGTAGAGTGACAGGCAGGTTTTCAGGTAGGGGTGGTTGACTAGGTCAATCAGTATTACTCACTTATTAGAGTATGGCTGTGCCAGTTATCTGTGGAGGCCGGAAGACACTGGAGCTGGAGTTACAGGAGGTTATGGGCCTGTCTTACGTGGGTCTGTTCCTTTGGAAGAGCAGCTAGCACTGTAACCCGAGTCATCTCTAGTCTCCTGGGCAAAGCATGCAGAAAGCTGATTAACTCTGAAAACACTACTTATGCTAAAAAAAAAAAAACAACCCACACAGACTGTGTTTCCATTTTTATTTGATGTTTCCAAATGTAAAAAAGTCAAGATTCTTACACCAGTTAGAATGAGACCACAAGACCATGCAAAGCGTTTCTTCCTTTTCTGCTTCCTACAGTGTGATTGACAAAGAACTGGATGGCACGTGCTTGGTGAGAAAATGCCATTTCTTTACAAAAGCCCCACACAGGGCAGTTTCTACTTTTCTGCAAGTCAATCAATAACAACTTATCTTCTGCTTTTTGTTTGTGTGTGTGTTTTACTTGGGAGGCACACGGAACTGAAGAACTTAGCTGCCCAATTTCATTCAGCTACTTCCCGAATAAGCACAAACAGCCGTTTCAGCACTGCACACCGCAGAGGGCTCAGATGGTAGACACCACCTTTAGGAGATCCAACTAATTCTTAAGAGAACTGAATCACCTTACTTCTTTTCCTCTACAATCTTGCTGGTCTGGGTTCCAGAAGAGCAATACGGAGCCCTCGGTGGCACCGAGAAGTGAAGCTGCATTCTGAAACTTCTTTGCTACTTGCATAGACTAAAGATAGTTGGTTTGCTAAATGGCACTGAAGAAAATCCTGACTCAGGTGACATGGCTTAGTCCAAATGTTTCTGACCGAAGAAATTATACAACAATATTTATAGGCTAACTTTTAAAGAGATGGCTGACATTAATACTGTACATATTTTACATGGCAATACACAGTCCAAGAGTTTATAAAATAAGTTCATGCACGGTTACCTCTGAGAATATCATGTACATAGAAACCCCCAAGCACTGGTGATAGTTTGTTAGCTGGAAGCAGTATTCTATACAAAGCAGTCCAGTCTCTGTTGTGTTTAGTACTTAGAGAAATTGCAGAGATGTGTGAGGGAGGGAAGGGCTATTGGCAACCGATAGAAAATGTCAATCTGTGGATTTTAAAATGTTTCCTTTATAAAAAACAAAAGACCAGAATACACGACCTGTACAGAGAAAAATATAAAAGGTCTGAACGATCATGTGTGACACACTACATAATTCAGAGTGAATGCTACTGGCTGAGTTTTTCTGCTTTACTCATTTCTTTTTCTGACAGCATTAATTTATAAACTAATGTTTTTATTTAGTTCCGCTGCATTTGTGGCACAAACTCATCTTCAAAACCAGTTTTCCTTACATGGAAGGACCATTTTCAGCAGCGACTACATTTTAAAGGTTTAAAAGTTACACAACAAATGTCTTAATGTACTTCCCTGTTTTATACTTGCCAGTTAGGATATTTACAAAAGGTTAACAATGGCTACATAAAGAATGATCTTTTCCTCTTCCCCATCACACATCTGTTTTCTTTCCTTTCCCCCTTCCCTTCTGACCTCAGAGGACGTACAGGAGTTTCAGATCAGGTACTCTTTCACAGAATTGAGCAAAGACAAGGTGTCTTGGCTCCTGTGTTCTAGCTCCCCCCAGGTAACTGACATGACAGACCACTCACCGACACTCATACAACGGGAAATGTACTTTCAAATGTGCTCTCTTCTTAGGCCTGGAAAGGCTGAACAGGAATGGCCATTTGATTAGCAGCCATCGCTGACTGGGACTGAAGGCTACATTATAATCCTGCGGTACAACTGACAGTTTAACTGGAGATGTCACTAAATCTGAAAAATGCATTTTAAGAGCAGTCTCCATTGAGGGAAATGTGGCCGTAATATATATATATGTTAAAAGGATTAGAAAGGGAACTGGCAACTAAGCATGCTAAATAAATTTCTATAAATACATTTTCAGGATGAGAGGCACTCAACCACATGCAAGTTGCTGACAGTATTTCCCTAAAACGATGAACTTTATATTTTATATTGAATCACTACTGTTAGAGGGGAAATATTCACAGTAGGTTGACAGTGATATAATACTGTTTGTGAACATTCAATCTTAGAAATAGTGATCTGAAGTACTTTGTCAAAGGTTATAGGACCATACCAAAAAACCAAAAACAAAACAGCCCAAATCTGCAGTTTACAAATGGAGATTACGGCCTTTTTAAACATGTTCTGAGGTGGATATATTTCTTTAAATACTGAGAATCTTTCTCAGTTCCCAACACAAAGATCTGGTGACTATTTGATACTGTAAGAAAAGGGGTGTGTGTGTGTGTGAAAATATATACCCGACAACTTATCTGACCTGGCAAAACAAACCACAGAATGATGTCAAGTGGGAGGGGGAGGGAAGGGCCATTAAAAAAAATGAAAACCAAAGTTACAATTAAGGCTCTAAAAGAAATCCCACATGGCTTTGGCATCTTAAAATGTTTTTTATGCTATTTTGTTGTTTATTTTAAAAGACTTGAAAGCATCTGAAACACATGCAAACTATTGGAATCCCTGCATGGCCAATTCAGAGTGCCAGCAGCAGTCAGATGTGTTAGAAGAAAAGAGAAGCCTCTCCCTCATGTCTGTGACATGACACTGTGGGGGAAGGGCCCCCAGCTCTCTATCTTATACTGGATGGCACCCCAGAGGGCTGTGCAGCACTCACAAACAAGGCATTGCTATCTGGGAGGGAAGGGACCGTGGAATTTCCGTTGGTTGGAGAACACCCCAGCTTTAGTTTCTCCAGATACTCTGCGTGGACAGGCTTATGACACTGAAGAACTTTGATTGCATCTTCTACTTTGAACCACTCTCTCTTCCTTCCTGGAGAACAGTAAAACTGTAGTTACTGCAAGGTCAGTTTTAAAAAGCATGCCCTATTAGTACACAGTATTCCCTCACCTCCCCCCAAACAGTGACCTTTGACTTCTTAAATGACACCACATGGCAGGGTGTGGTAATTCAGATTCACCTCGCCCTCTCAGAAGAGTAACCAGAAATCAGTTAAGGTGAATTGGAAGGCTGTCAGCAGTGACTAAGCAAAGGAACAGGGGCTCACCTATATTTACAGAGTCTTCCCAGTCTTCCAATATTTCAGTGACTGTCAGAACATAAACATACGTTCTGTGCTTCCGGTCTTGGTTCTGCTTGAATAGAAAAGCAAAGCATTTTAATTCACAGGAGCTGACCACACATGGATTCAGTGGGAAAATCCAGTCTAGTAAGCTAGGCAGAAGTGAGTACATGTAACAGGAACATTTAGAAATTGGCATTCAAGATGTTTAAGTGGGGAAAACCTGTTCCCAAAAGTTCTCTAACCTCTACATGGATGCATGTGTGTGCATATATGCACAACTTCTGTTTAATTAGAAAAACAGTAGGCACTGTAGGTCATGGCTCTAAAGTCAGTTCTTGGAGGGCTGAGGCAGGAAGGATTCAGTTCCCAGCCAGCTCAGGGAAGAGACAGGAACTGGCTGGGGTGGTGGTGCACACCAGGGGCCAATGTCTAGGAGGCTGTGGCAGCCGCACTAGAGGGAAGGAGCCATCTCAGCATCAGAAACTGGAGCTTCAGCACTGTCAATGGGAAAATCGCTAAAATGGGAAACTTTAATATTTTCACTTAGACATACTCAACTTTATTTTGATAAAGAAAACCGTGAGATCTAAGTGGAATCTAAAAACAAAATCCCTCCTCTTCCTATTTTTATGCCCGTGAAGTCGTGAAATCTGCATTCACTAAGGGCACTGCTGTGGTGGGAGGCAGTTCCAACGCACTGTGATGCTTCCTGATGGGCAGGACATGCTGACCGACGGGCTCTGTTAAACAGTGTTCTGTCTCTTCAAAAACTGGCTCTAAAGATGTTAGGTGTGTCCACACACAGAAAAATTTATGTTTCTCAGTTTAGCCAGGAGATGGCACTATGTGACTGTAAAAACCAAGGTACAGCCCGAGAGTACTGTCGTAAGAACACAGCAGCGGCACTCTTGCTGTGTGAGGGAACTATTAGTTAGAAGCTTCAGTGAGCTTCCTGGGAATTGAACCCAGGTCCTCTAAACCACCGAGCCTCCCTCCAGCCACAACCCCATCCTCAGACAGGGCTTCTCTGCGTAGCTAGCTCTGACTGTCATTGAACTCAGATTTTCCTGTCTCTGCCTCCTGAGTGCTGGGACCAAAGGCAGGTGCCACTACTTCCAGCTTTTAGATAGCCAGTCTTTTTTTTTTTTTTTTTTTTTTTTTTTTTTTTTGGTTTTTCGAGACAGGGTTTCTCTGTGGTTTTGGAGCCTGTCCTGGAACGAGCTCTTGTAGACCAGGCTGGTCTCGAACTCACAGAGATCCGCCTGCCTCTGCCTCCCGAGTGCTGGGATTAAAGGCATGCTATCGCCCGGCTTTTAAAGGCCGTTTGTATACTGTATTATTCATTAATTACTGTGTTCTGCTGAGTCATTAATTCCAAGTAACACATTTTAATTTCTAAAGACTTAAAAAAAATCTATATGGTTCCATCAGAGAGACTGAGCTAACTAAGGGAAGTCCCCCTGTTCCTGGCATGCCGCATATCTATGTCTGAGAACAGCAGATGAACAGACTTCAGAACCCGGCCTCTCTTCCCCATCGTTCTGAGTAGGATCACTTTCAAATCCCCTCACAGAAATTCCATTCTGCCGTCAGTAAGAGGTTGTTTGTATGTCAGCATCTGTTCCTATACTGGAGTCATTCTCTGTCGTGCGGTGTCACACACAAAGAGAATCACGGGGACTGCTGACGATGCTGTCTATTCCTTGGTGCACACTGAATTCAGGTCTTTATGTGTTAGCTTTACTGTATGGCAGACACAGGTAACCATGGACACCCCCCCCCCCAAGCCCTCACCACTGACTTGCCTACTGATAGTTTGAGGAAACTGATCCAGGCTGCTGTGGAGAGACTTAGGAACCGGTAAAGTGGGGGCTCTTTTGTAACTCACCTCGAATACTCCCAGGAGTCTGCCTAGTTTTCCTTTGACTCCAGCCTATTAAAAAAAAAAAAAAGTTGGTAAGTAAAAGACTTATCATTCATAATAATTACATTGATTATTACAAAACAGCTCAGGCTTTCCCTAGCAAGTTATTGCCTAATCATGAAATTTCTTGGCTGTACAAAGGCCCACTACCTATGGTTTGCTACAGAAATCCTAATTGCCTGTTTGGTTAGGCTGATTTTCATTTATCCCCTCCTCCCCCAATGACAAGGGTGATAAAAATTTAGACTTTTAACAATTTGGAAAAACCTGTGAATAATAAAAACAGCCTTTTCTGTAAGAATTAGTGGACTGGCCCCTTCTTAAAACCTGCCTTTCTCCTTTACCAGGGCTCAGCAGCTACAATTCTCTAGCTGCCACTCACCGAAGGGTCTCAACTCCTCACCCCGTTTCTACAGCAACCTCGATGCTTCCTGTCAAGACTTGAAATGTTTCCTATGTACCCCCAAAGTCCAAGAGCATAGGCATGCCCCCCCCCCCCCACTTACACCTTGTATGGTCTTGCCCACGAGTAAAGCAAGTTCTATCCTTAAGGGAAGGAACAAGCAGGCCACCTGGGATTTTGTGCACGAGGACGGGACCCAGTTTACCAAATTTTAGGACATAAGGAACTCAGAGATCTTCCTGCCTCTGCCTCCCAAGTCCTGGAATTAAAAGTGTGCGCCATCACCACCCGGCAATTCTAGTTTAAAAATTATGCTACACCGTTGTCTCTACTCAATACAAGAATGATCTAGCTCTCGGGCAAGGCCATTCTGCCATGCATTGATCACTAATCAAACAGCAAGTCTAATCAATAGTTGCATGTTAACATAATTCTAGAAGGTTCACATTGATTTTAGATGCTTACCATGTAAAAACCAAACAAAAACCCCTTAAGCAAAATGTTAACTATAGTAAGACTTATAAACACTGTACCAGATAACAACACTTCTACCACCGGCAAGAAGCCAGAACCCCCTCGTGTAAAACCCCTCAGTGTGTAAAAGATAGGACACCGCTCTCACCTCTTCATATACTTCCCTCACAGCAGCACCGCCAGGCTCCTCCTCTGGCTCCATCCCTCCTCCTGGGACAATCCACTGGTCCGGGTACCGACTGCTACTCACCAACAGCACCTGCAAGACCCAGGATAACCACGTACTGAAGCCCTGAGAAGCTGAGATACAACATTCCAAACACTTTCAAGGCTGCAACTGGATTCTAGACCAATCTACCCTTAAATTTCACTGGATTAAGGGCACACATAACACACACCAACTGACAGCCTATGGGGGGGGGGGTAGCACCAACAGTCCCATCATTAAACCATCCTGCACCTATGCACTCATTTATATTGGGGGGTGGGTCACTGAGACAGGGTCTCATTGTGTAGCTTTGGCTAGCCTGGAAGGAACCCAGGATGTACATGGGATCATTTAATCCACCAGATTTAAGAAGCGCAGCGTTTGTTCCGTGGTCATCATATCAGTTATTTTTGGGGTGTGTGGGGGTACAGATGCCATGTGGCATATATTCCCAGGCAGAGGCTGGACGGTGAGTGGTGTTCTCATCACTCCCTACATTTTTAAAGACAAGGCTTTAAAAATGGAGCTCACTTTTTGGCTACACAGGATGGCCAACAGGCCCTTGGGATCTGCCCCTCTCTATTTCCCCTACCCCTAAGGAGTCAAAGGCATATGCCCCCATACAGCCTTTCACATGGATGTTGGCATCAACACCCAGCCTTGCCCACTGAGCCACTGCCACAGCCCCACAGGTCAGTTACCCTTGAGCCACACAATCTTTATCCTTCCAACTAACAGGCTGGCCACCCTGCTCCCCCATAAAATAAGAGTTCTTGAAGACCAGTGCTGAGAGACAGGATCGGGGAAATGCACGACCAGCCACTGGCTGGGCAATGCCATTTGATGCTCGGGCTTAGGCAGAAAGAGGCACCTGAAAATTCAAAGCCATTTGATTAAGCAAGTCAGATAAGCATTGTGATCTTATGGTCTCGAACAAGGTTGGCAACGACAGCTCCCCTGTTTTGAACAGTTCAAGCAAAGAAGAAAAAAGGGGGGGTCTCTCTCTCTCTGGATAGGGTCTTGCTGTATAGCCCAGGCTGTACTGGAACTTGGTATGTCGTACAAGCTACCCTTGATACTCCTCTGGCTTTCAATGCCTGGGGTTCTACAGTACCTGCCAGCTGGGAGTATGTACTATTCGGATTATTAGAATCCCTCACTGTTGCTGGCTTCTGTAGATCACCTGGCTTTTTACATCGCTGTCACAGCAGAGTTATTGAAAACAGACCACGTGGGCTGCAAGCCTAAAATAGTTAGCTGGTCTTTACAGGAAATAGACTTCTGACCAAGAACAGCATTAAGCCCGAAGTCTATCTCTTTAAAACAAAACAAGCCACTCTAGTTGGGCTTTGGTGGTACACCTTTAATCCTAATACTTGGGAGGCAGCAGCAGGTGGATCTGTGAGTTCAAGGCCTTAGTTCTAACAGTTTACTAACACTGAAGGAGTACACACCTGTTGTACAAATGGAAACCCATTCAAGTTCTCCTAAGGCGGTAACCACCAAATGTTTGTGAAGGTAACAGATGTCTTAACCATCTTCAACAAAATGCTGCAAAATTACTGCAGTATGCCAAAGTGTATCTAAACAGGTCTGCAGGTTGCGAACAGCACACTGAGAGCTTGTCTGGGGCTGCCTGGTGAACACGCTAGATGTCCTAGTGGGCTTTTGGCTGCAGCCAAACAACTTGGGGGAGCAAAGGGTTAATCTGGCTTACACTTCCAGGTCATAATCGATTATGGAGAGAAGTCAGGGCAGAAAGGGAGGAAGAAACCGCGGAACAATGCTGGCTTGTGTTCACCTAGTTTATACAACCAGGACCACCTGCCCAGGGATGGTGCCACCCACAGTAGCTGGGCCTGCCCTATCCTCAGTCAAGATATTCTCCTACAGACATGGCCTCAGGCCAATCTGCTCGGCAACTACAACAGAGGTCCTAATAAACTAACCAGCACACCAAGGAAGCTTTCTCTGTAACGCCCCGAACCCCGAAATTAATTCCCAATGTGGATATTGGCTTTTTTACAGGGACACAAGCAATTTTACTTTCTCCCATCTGCGGGAAAGGCTGCTACTGGCTAACACTCAGAGACGTGGTGCTCACTATGTGAGAAACGATGGTGTGTCTACATGCATGAGCGTGCAGGAAAGAGGTAGAGGGCTTGTGTCTTCTCTTTTTTTTTCTTTTTTCTTTTTCCAAGACAGGGTTTCTTTGTGTAGTCATGGCCTGGCTGTCCTCGAACTCAGGGATCCCCCTCCCTCCGCCTCCCAAGTGCTAGGATTAAAGGCATGCACCACCACCATCACCCCACTCCACCTTTTTAGAGACAGATCTCTCACTAAGCCTGGTGCCCACCACTTTGGCTAGACAGGTCAGCAAACTCCTAGGATCTGCCCTGCCTGTTCTTCACCACTGCCACACCCCACAAGAGCTGTATGTCACCATGCCTAGCTTCTCATGTGAGTGCTAGAGACTCAACCTGCCCCGGCTGGAGAGCTTCAGCTTCCCATAGTAATTCAGCTCCTCTAAAGCCCTGTTCTTGTCATACTGGATCTAGGAGAACACTGCTGCGCTGCCCACACCACTCCTAAGCATGTCACTGACAAAGAGTGGCCAATCCATGGAAACTGAACCAACAGAATGGCTGGTGAAGTCTTAGAAAAAGCACTTACGGCTGCTTTGAGGGTGGTGGCAAAATGTCCAAGTAAGTTTTAAATTTAATATTTGCAAATAGGGTATAAGTTCACAGTTAGACACCAAGGAGCCAGAGTTAAACAAATCTAGCAGTATAAAAATACATGGGTCTGAACCTGACACACACATTGATCGGAGAACAGGGACCTGTTAATGATTTTGTTTACATGGAAAACACTTGTCTTGCAGGACTAAACATCGAGACTCTGGCCTAGGCAGGCCCTGCTGGCCACTTTGAGCCCCATGCTCTCCTGCCTGCAGAGCTGAATCAGCTCACCAAGAACTGCTTCTTCACAGAGTACTGCTAGCTTTATAATTCTGAGAATGGAGACAAGATGGCAGGAATATATATATATATATATCCATCCTGTGAAGACTTATAGGGGAAGAGTCTTTTGTTCAAACTCTATTTTGAGGAGAACGAGGCTGCAAATCCCACTTCAATAACACTGTTACCTAAAGGAGGCTCAGCGAGGCTATTAAAATAGTCACGGGCGCTGGCCCTTTGTACCCAGACTGGCAAAGGAATCACAGGCTTTAAAGTGCACCCATAGGACCTGCAGTGTAAGCAACGACCCTGGTTCTGACCCCCGTCACAAGCCTCTTATTTCAGTCGGAGTGAGAGATGCTCTGGCACTGCTGGCTGGATAAGACGTGCGCCCCACAATTCTGCGCTGACTTCCTTGATCTTTTTACAATGGGTTAGAACAGTGTGTGCAGCTGGCAAGCCGCTCCAAGGAAGCCATTACTTAGTAAAGGAATTTAAAAGCCATTGGTATTCAGAATGTTGGAACCCTAAAAAATGAAAGCCAGAGTCAGGTCAATGGGTACCGCATTCCCAATATCCATTCTTTCTCCCTCTTTTTCTTCCCTCCACCACCTTTCAGTTGAAACAGGGACTCTGGTAGATCAGCTGGCCCACACCATCAGTAACCAAGGATGACCTTGAACTTCAGATCCTCCTGCTTCCGCTTCACAGTGTGTTCCTTTGTGCCCAGCTCTTGAAAAGAGATTTGTTGATGTCCCTGTTTGGTGACAGCAGATTTGCAATCTAGTACATTTCATTAAAAGCTTCTCATCTGCACCTATATGCCCTGGATCTGCCAATTCCACTGCCTCAAACCCAGAGACTTTCAACCTTTCACACTTTATGGAGACCCGGAGCTGCGTAGATATCAGGGGCCACATGCAGTGCATTGCTAGCGAACAAAATAAAAAAGCCAGCACCTCAACCCTCCATTCCAAGTGCCACATCCTAGATCACAAAGATCCATATCACCTTAGGGGCCCCTCTTCAGACTAGGGGAAAGGTGTAACTTTGCTACCTACACAGAAGCTGCTTTGTCATCCATCTTCAGGCAGGTAGAGGTTCCTGGGACCTCTGTGCACAGTAATAAAAATCAGCACAGCCCTCTAGTTTAAGGGGAAGCACTCGGGAGCAATGCCTGGCTGAGCTTGCTCGGTGCAGTGATACTGAACACACTGGATGGACCAATGGAGGACTTTTCCTCGAAGCATTCACATTCTTGAGGGTGGGAGAATAAACCATGCAGAGGGCTAGTTTTTATGGCTGAAACTAGCAGGAAATGAAAAAGTCTATATAAAGCCCCGTAATAGCTGGGCAGTGGTGGCTCACACCTTAATTCCAGCACTCCAGGAGGCAGAGGCAGCATGGTCTCTTTGAGTTCAAGGCCAGCCTGGTCTACAAAGCTAGCAGGACAGGCTCCAAAGCTACAGAGAAACCCTGTCTCAAAAAACAAAACAAACAAATAAAGCCATAACAACAGACCTAAATAAATTTTGGACAAGTGATTTAGTCTAACCCAATAGTTTACCAGGAATCTATTGGTATTCTAAGATGTTAACTTTGATCAAACCATTAGCTTCAAATGTTTGTCTCCAAAATTGGATCAATTTAAACAAGCAATACTGATGGATACAGAAATATCACATCTAACTACCAGCTTAACTAGGTTGAGAGACCTGAAAACCAGTGCGTTCTAAGTGCTTGCCTACTCATCTTGAATATTCCATGAAGTGGAGATGAGGGCACAGCCACATTCAGGAGTGGAAGAAAAGAGGTGAGTCCGGTGTGCAGACACAGACTTATGACCCCAGCCTTCAGGAGGCAGAGACTAGATCAAGAATTTGAGGTCTGACTGGGCGGTGGTGGCGCACACCTTTAATCTCAGCACCGGGGAGGATCTCTGTGAGTTCAAGGTCAGCCTGGTCTACAGAGTGAGTTCCAGGATAGCCAAGGCTACAGAGAAACCCTGTCTTGAAAAACAAAACAAAGTTCAAGCCAGGAGGGGAATGGTGATCCCTGGCTGCAGTCCCCCCATTCTAGAGGGAGGCAGAAGGCCTGGCTAAGATAGAGTTAGCAGAAGATCATCTTGGGCAATTCGATGAGTCTTGTCTCAAAAACAAACAGGCAAAGCAACTCAGAAGTCCAGCCTAGCATTCCTAAGATCTTGAGGTGAAGCCCCAGTGCCGCGCACGGCAGGAGAACAGCAGTAGAGATCAACCCCCCCCCCCCTCACTCACTGGTAGAAGCCAATGCTCTACCAAAGCCAAGCCTGCAGCCCTGTCATTCATTTTGTTGTTGTTTTCTTTTCTTTTTCCTAAACAGGGTTTATCTGCATAACAGCCCTACTTATCCGGGAACTCCTAGCTCTGTGGACCAGACGGGCCTTGAACTCACTGGCCTCCGCCTCCCAAGTGCTGGGATTAAAGGAGTGCACCACCACTACCTGGCTCTGGTATTTTGAGATAAGGTGAACTGTAGCCTGGAGCCCGACAGAGACGGAGCTGGCCAGTGCAGAGATGAAAAGCATGTATGTATGTATACTCATGTTCAACAATAAAATCCATCCAGGAAAGACTGATAAAATTTAACTCTTAGTATGAACTCTTTAGAAGCAACCCACCTCTCATCTTTCTTTCATTACAAACAAAAAAGCCTTCCACAAATCACTCTCCTTTTCAGTTACATGCTAGGTAAGTATTCACCATGGAGCTATATAACCCCCACCTTTAAAACAAACCGAGACTGAAGCCAGACACACAGGGGCTCATGCCTAGAGTCTCAGAAACTGAGGCCGGATTACTGTCTGGGCTACATAGGGAGATACTGTCAACAATAAACAAAAAAGCCGGGCGGTGGTGGCGCACACCTTTAATCCCAGCACTTGGGAGGCAGAGGCAGGTGGATCTCTGTGAGTTCGAGACCAGCCTGGTCTACAAGAGCTAGTTCCAGGACAGGCTCCAAAACTACAGAGAAAGCCTGTCTCGAAAAAGCAAAAAAAAAAAAAAAACAATAAACAAAAAAGAAAAAAAACTCAGATTGGGTTAGTGAGATGGTAATCTGCTGACAAATCCGAGGACCCGAGTTCAATCCCCAGGACCCACATAGTAGCAGAAAGGAAAGAAGGAAACCCACCGAGTTACCCTGATCTCCACAGCATCCTCTCCTAAAATTGTTAGCACAATTTAATTGTGTGTGTGTGTGTGTGTGTGTGTGTGTGTGTGTGTGTGTGTGTGTGGTAAAGCCATTTACCTAGTCACAACAGCAAACAACACTTTCTTACGATTACATTGCCTTCAGGGAGCGCTGGCTGACCCCAAGCTCGCTTCAACACTGAAGGCTCTCTGCAGAGAGACCTATCACAAACTAACAGACATCTACTAGCTGTATAACACAGTGAAGGTGCTAATTGATAAAAAGATGGTATTACTTAAGGAACAAAGCTGTCTGAAGATGTAGGCACAGCCAACAGAAGACAAGTAGGCATTCAATCCCCCCTCCCAACCCTGATATCGAAGGAAAGATTAACCCACCAGGCTACAGAACACTCCTGGAATCACCCTAAGGCAAAACAGATGCAAATGTTAGACAGGGCTCCCTTTGAAGAAATGGCTGGTTTAGTGGCCTACAAGGTCCTTTAGGTCTGGGGAGTCATAGGCACCGAAGAGCTTATCTCACTCTGTTTAAAAGAAGGTACCTTGAGTGGGGGGTGCTGCGCGCGCTGGTCAAGTATGCCAATACCTATAGAAAGAATGACTGCCAGGGGTAAATGACAATGATCCAACTTACTCCCCCCACCCCAACCCCCAGATAGAGTTTCTCTATGTAGCATTGGAACTCGCTCTGTAGTCCAGGCTGGTCCCGAACGCAGAGATCGCCTGCCTCTGCTTTCCAAGTGCTGGGATCAAAGGCACGCACCACCACAGCCCGGCTTGGTCCTGTGTTACCCACCCCCCCTTAGACAAACATTCCACCACTGAGTTAAACCCTCTACCCAAGGCTCTTAAGTTGTTTTTTATTGTTTGTTTTTTCCCTTTGCATGACAAACCACCCTTGCAGAATACGTTCCTTACCAAGCAAAAACTTCACTTTACGTCCACTCTTCAAATATATATGCAAATATGTTCAACGGAATTTATTTATGGTTACCTACTCATAATGCTACTGTAATCTGTCTACACAAGCAGTCTTCCAGCCACGCTCTGGATGTTTAAGGGGTCTGTCTGAAGTCACATGGAAGATCATGCTTCTCCAGAGAACTAGCTAGAGAGGCTGCTCAGACCTGAACTAAAAAGCCCTGCTTGTTCTGTGACCTTGGGACAAGTCGCCTGGACAACCTAAATTTGGTTGCTTGTTCTTTCTGAGACAGGGTCTCACTATGTAGACCAGGCTGGCCTTTAAGCGTAGAGAGATGCCCTCTGCTGTGTGCTGGTGTTTAAGGTGTGCACCACTCCGTCTGGTTCTCCTCCCTGCTCCCAGGGCGTTACTACTCAACCCAGGCTATTCTCCTGAATGCTGGGATTCCAGGCACATCCCAGCACCATGCCAAGGTCTCTGGCTTCTAACTTCCTGTGCTATGCTACCTCTTAAGGCAGAACAAGAAAACCAAACAGGATGAAGAAAAGGGGGGGGCACTTAAAACTACCCCACCCCCCAAAAGCAAACGACTCTACTATTAGAAGAACCTGTTCTAGCTGGGCATCAAGGTTCATACCTGTAATCCCAGCACTCAGGGAAGCCAATGGGAGCTCTCTGTAGCCTTTTAGGGTCAAACAGTAATTACTCTTTTTATCTGAAATTACTCTCATCTTTAAAACATATATTTAAATGTCCTAACCAGGACCTACGAGTTCTTAACCCAGTAGAGAAGCATTTCTTACCATCAGCTAGAGAGGTGGGTTCAAGCAGCTTTGGAAGGCTAATAATATCATTCCAGTAGGGAAAGCCCAGTCTCTCCTAGGCATCTTGCTGTTCTGCTGAGTTCATTCTGTAATTATCACACAATAGAAAGAGCCTCCACTATACACAACCACAGAAACACAAACTCCCAAGAGCTAAACCAGATGTCCAAAGTTGGCTGTGTGTTCTGGAGAATTCCAGAGTCTTCCCTCAGAGCAGATTCCCTAAACAAGTTGATTCACTAGGTTTCCGAGCCAGCAGATTCTAAAGTTTTATAAACTGGATTCTAACATACCCCCCAAGTCTTGCTCCTCTCGTTTCATTTTGAAAACAGGCTGTAGCAGTTATTTTACAGCAACTTCAGAGACAGAGGGAGATGCTCAGGATTGAACCCAGGGCTTCTTTCCACGTGCCGAGCAAGCTCTCCACCACGGAGCTGAATTCTTTTAGCCCGGCTCCCTTGCATCCCGCAGAAGCAATTTCCAAGCAACACCTGTTTAAGGTCACTATTGAAGCAGTCGTCAAGAATGCTCTGCCAGACCCAAAATTTCTATCATTTTGATTTCTCCCATCTCCAAAACTTCCCCTAGGGGAGACACACAGACTGACACACACACCACGTGAAAAACTGGGCCCGAATTTTCAACAGCATTTCACCGCACCATTTTAAAGGTAACTTAAAGGCTCTGAAGTTAGCCTCATGATATGGGGCATCTGGTCGCTGAGCAGACGCCCTTTACCAAGACACCGGCTTTTGGAGTAAGAACTGGATCCTGAATTCTGACTCTACCGCCTCCTAGTTCTGTCATTTGGGCAAAGTACTTCTGCTCAAGGCCGTTTTCTCAGCTATAAAACGGGGCTGACCAGCGCGACCTCCAGTGCTAAAAGGATTAAATGTAACCAACATTCCCGGGGTTGTACCTAACACATTGTAAACGCTCAAGCTAAAAATATGGTAGCAGAGCTGCGAACAAGTCAGACGGGACCCTGGGTATACTCGCTGTTCTACGCGTTTATATTTAGTTTGCCTTGCCCTAGCACGGCCCTTCCCTAAAGGCACCCCCTCATCCCCACGGTAAACTGCGTTTAACGCTTGTTGACGACTTTCTTTGTGCACTTTCAAAAACGCCCTTGTATTTCCCTCCTAAGTAGAACCACATCAAAGACCTTTCTTTGGAAGTTCCTTCGGGACTCGGGTTTAACACTAGAAGGTTCAAATCAACCTGAAGTGTTCGTTTCTTCAAAAATAAAAAGGGGGGGGGGGCAGCTTAAAGATCACAATTTTCTCAAGCACGAGGCTTTTGTTACTAAAACAACTAAGCCACTAAGTGTATGCTACGAGGAAGCCATTAAATTTCCATCTCCAGCTTTACGCCTGGTCTTTTACAGAACACTGTTATGGAAGCAGAATTCGGAACGGTTTAACTTTTTATCTATCAGTTCATTTTAGGCGTGGCAATGCTACAAGATTTCCCCCAGCTACCAAGTGGCTTAACTGACTCGGATCAAGTTGAAAACAGAAAGTCGTTTTCAAAATCGAACAAATATAACTGAAATAAACAAAAAAATCGCCCTTCCAGCGAACACTCCAAAGCCCGTATCAATCCAATGCGGAGGGGTAAAATTACACACCGCTCCTTCCCAGACGTCAAGCCACACCGCAGAGCAGCCTTGAGAAACCAGAAGAGCGAGAGATCAGCGTGCCGAAAAGGGCAACTTTGCCCGGTCTCTGGCCTATCTTGTCCCTCTTGGCGTCTTTCCACCCCTCTCGCTGGCCATCTTTCTTTCGATCGTCAGAAAAACTTTAAAAGCGGAGGCCGTTTGGTAAAAGGAGGTATATATGTGTAACGAAACCAACTGCTTGCGAGCTAATGGACGACTTAAAAGGCAAGCTGGCGAGGCCAGCGGAAGGTCTGCAGCTCAGGGTGAGGGGGCTGCCCGAGACCCCGCAAGCCAGGAGGCGCAGGGGGTGCGGGACCGAGCCCCGCCGCCAGCCTTTGTCCCCGCGCTCACCTCGTCCTCCTGCTCGCTGCGGAAGCACAGGCAGGCCGCCCGCTTCTTGAAGCCCTCGCGGTCGTACGTCCGCGTCTGGTTGGGCTTGAACTTCATCCTAGAGCCGGGCTCCTGCTGCCGCTGCTCCGGCCGCCACCGTGGGGACCCGGCCGCCGCCACCCCGCCGGGGAGTCGGGACGCGGAGAGTCGCGGCG
>NC_022024.1:26807681-26808286 GCF_000317375.1 Microtus ochrogaster | reverse complement strand
GCCGCCGCCGCTCGCAGCCACTCCCTGCCTGCCGCCGTCGCCGCCTGCGCCGCCGCAGCCGCCGGGGAAAGAGCGCGGCTCCAGGCTCGTGCCACGCGGAGACAGTTGGAAGCGGCGGTGCCGAGCGGGCAGCGACGCCGAGGATGCGCGCCTCCCCCTTCGCCTGCATTTAAGTGGGGCCCCGCGCGCGCGCGCTTGCTTCTCTGGGCGCGCCATCGCGCCTGCGCGCCAGGACCGTTGCTGGGGGAGGGGGCGGGGGCGGGGGGAATGGAGGGAAAGAGGGAGGGAAAGGAGGGGGGCGGGTGATGGCTTCGGGGCGGGGCACGAGGCCTGGGTCTAGAGCTTTACCAGCTCTGCCGGGCGCGCGGGCGGGTGCTCGAGCAGGCGTGGAGGGGGACGCGCTTTGTGTCTGGCCAGGGAAGTGAAGCTAGCCGAGACCTGCTTGTTCTCCGTGTCAATCGTCCGGTGGGGTTTTCCTTTAGGGACGGACCCTGGTACTGTGTCCTGGAGAGGGGCTCCCGAGGTGCCCGGAATCTTTGCAGGGACTGCGGAAGCTTCGCGGTTAGCGCGGCCAGGGCAAGCTAGAAAGGTTAAGTTCATTGACT
>NC_022024.1:26803999-26807581 GCF_000317375.1 Microtus ochrogaster | reverse complement strand
TCTCTCTCTCTCTCTCTCTCTCTCTCTCTCTCTCTCTCTCTCTCCTCCCCCTCCCTCCTCCCTTTCCTTTTTCTCAATGAGGATACAGTATATCCTCTTGAGTCGTCATCAGATGCTTTGAAATGATCTGTACTACAGTTGTCCATTCCGTAGCAATCCCCCCCCCCCCCGCCACTTCGGCTCACCCTCCAGATCGCTTTCGTGAATACTAGCTACGGCTGTTACTTTTCTGTGTATCTCATTCTAAGATCAGTGGAATTTTTGTTGTTTGGAAGCTTACAATCTTAAGCACATGGGACAACTCCCCATATTTCAGTGTCATCGAGATAGAAGGTAGGAGGCCTGACATCACTGGAATTCAAGAAAACCCCTAATCCAAATCAGGTGTGGAATCCCAAGTATGTAATCCCAGCACTTGGGAGGCCAAAACAGAATTAGGAATTCAAGGCCACCCCCCCCCCAATATTTTTGGACCTGAAGGCAAGACTGGTCAAAACCCAACTCCCCTGAACCCACTAGCGCTCAGCTTCCCACAGAACTGTTTGGACAGCCACATCCGTTTGTTTTTCATTCCTGGAAGGCCTCCGGTGTGCCAGGCGCTGGCATCTAACAAAACCGGTCAGACCCTGCCCCTTCAGGAGAATAAGAACCTAAAAACAGAGAAACGGTGACTAATCAAAGGAGGACGTATAAAAGCGCAGAGGTGATGCGGCCGAAGGAGGAGTGGGCTTCAAAGATCTTTTACCCAAGGGGAAAGAAGCATGCTTGCTTCTCCAGGCTGCAGGACGAGAGCCGGGGCCGCAAGGAGAGGAGGAGACGCTAAGAACAAAGAGCTGAACTCTCTAGAAGAGAATTGGGGTTTATGCAAAGGTCAGGGAGGGAGGGAGCAGGGCTCTAAGAAATGAAAGAAGGCCAATGTGGCTGTAGAGGAGACCGGAAGCTCGCGCCCCAGGCTGACGGCTACGAGACAGGCTGAGTGCCGGACTGTCTTGGTGAACTAGGGCACTCCTTTGATTGGAGACTGCTGTGCCTACCTTACTCCCAGAGCCTAGCAGATGCAAGTTTGGAGAATGAGTTAATGCTGAATAAGTGGTTTAAGGAATGAAGCTTCACCACAATTAGAAATCAAGTCTGTACACAGGCATTTTCCAAGCTGTTCTTTCTGAAGTCGCTTGAAGTTTAACTGGTTCCAGGATTTACACGCGCATTTACCTGGGAATTCCAGGAGGAACTGGCATTCTGAGTGCTGTGTTTAGATAATTGATTCCCCTTGATAAAGCGGACTTTTTAGTTTTGTGTTGTTTTGAAATAGGGTTCCCGTGTAGCCCAGGCTGGCCTCACATTCCTGATTCTGAGGCCTCCAGCTCTCACGTGCTGGATCAGAGGCATGTTCCCACATGCCTGGCTTCGATGGGATGCTTTCAAATGGTTGAAGATTCTGTTTCCCTCTCTCAAATCCTTCATAGATCTGACTTCTAGTTGGTGCTCAATAAATCGGATGCCAATGGCTAAATGCAGATTTGCTTAAGTCTTGTTTTTTTAAGGTTTGTTTTATTTTGTGTGTATGGATGTTTTGCCTACAGGTTTGCATTTACATACCTGCCCCATCTGTGTGCCTGGTGTCCTTCCAGGACAGAAGAGGACATCACATCCCCTGAAACTGGAGTTAAGGGTGCTTGTGAGTCACCTGGTGACAGCTAAGATCTGAAACTGGGTCTTCTGCAAGAGCAGTGAGTGCTCTTAGCCACTGAGCCATCTCTTCAGCCCCCTTTCTCATTCATTACTTAGGGCAGTTGAAGCGTGGGCTAGAGTTAAGAGAAACGGGGAAGATGTGTGGAACCAAATGGCTGAAGGGAAATCCAACAGGTAACGGCTGAGTGTGAACAGGGGACGTCTTGTTTCAGCTTCCAGGCACTAGACTTGGTTAAAAAGAGAATCTTGCCTTCCAAACTTATAAGTACCAAGGACTACACGTTGGGGGGAGGGGCGGTGTCTTTGAACCTCAGTTGTTCTCATCTTTCGAATGGGGAGAATAGGATTTGTTGCATTTTGCACAAGGTTGTGCTTCCGGAAGTGCTCTGAAGCTGAAAAGAATTTGAAGAAATGCGTGTTATCAAGGAGGCGTTTTAATTGTTTCTTTGAGAAGGAGTCTTACCGTGCAGCTCAAAATGACCTTGAACTCTTTTTTTTTTTTTTCTGTTTTTGGTTTTCTCTGTAGCTTTGGAGCCTGTCATGGAACTAGTTTAACCTTTTTAAAGTATTTAAAATTTATAAATACTGCCGGGTGGTGGTGGTGCACGCCTTTAATCCCAGCACTCGGGAGGCAGAGGCAGGCGGATATCTGTGAGTTCGAGGCCAGCCTGGTCTAGAAGAGCTAGTTCCAGGACAGGAACCAAAAAACTACAGAGAAACCCTGTCTCGAAAAAAATAAAAAAAAATTTATAAATACTGTTATAAATTTTATTTAAACTGAACACTTCTTTAGTTTTTATGCATTCTTACTAATTTACCTGCAATTATTTGAGAGAATAGCATTTGCGAGAACAACCTTTTCCATCAGAAAAGGAGGCTGGTCTGACTAAAAGGGGACTAGGAAAAAGATCAGCTTCAGTGCCAGGACTGCATCTGCCCTGGTCGGCTCTCGTGGGTCAGGGCGCCCAGCGCAAAGCTCCCAGTTGAAGATCAGGATCGGTTAACCAGCCTTACGCATCTGAAATGAGCTTAGGTCCTATCCGCTCGGATCACAGTCGAGATAGACAGGCTGTTTGGCTTCTTGCAGAACCAGTGAGGACTGAGCTATACCGGTCAGTTCAGGGGACTGGAGTCCGGTTTCAGATTAATGTCTGTTTAGTTCGTTGACCACGGTATTGTATTACCTGGAACTTAGCACCCTTGGTGCCATTACATACCTGATTTTCAATTTTTCTGAACCTCCAGAGAGGGAAATGGCTTAACGTTGGCTGTCGAGTGTCTTTTCTCATGGAGTGTTGACGAAGGTAGCAGAGCCTTCTTGGAACATGATCCCCTGGGGGGGAAGAAGGGTTCTGCCTTGTCCTGGATCCCAGCAATGCTTTAAACCGAATTCTTTCTCTTGGTGAAACTGTGATCATGAAACGGGTCCTTCACGATGTCTTTTTTTCTACTGAAGATGCTAACACTTCTTTCTCGTGTTTGCCGGTGCGTGGCCGGATCTCACCGGTGATCCCAGCTGCAGTCAACCCTACAGGACAGCTGTTGAGGCTTTGTTATTTTTGTTTTGCTTTTGTTCTCTCAGTCAGGGTTTCTGTCTCTAAACCTAGGCCGGCCTCCAGCTCACTCTGTAGCTCAGCTGACCTGGAACACGGTCCCCAGTTCTCAGGCTCAGGAGTTCTGGGACTGTAGGCCTGTTCTGCCACCTCCAGCAGGTTTATTATTTATTCCCTGGTTTACAGAATGTGGAACCCTGGGCAGGTCTCTGCCACGCCTGCCCGGTTTCTGTGAGCACGTCCCGCTGTGTCTATTACACCATAACTATTAGTTCATGCCTGTTTCATTCTGACGCCGAGTTTCTTTTCCTTTTGAAATGAAAAAGGAACTCAGTGG
>NC_022024.1:26802224-26803899 GCF_000317375.1 Microtus ochrogaster | reverse complement strand
ACGGAAGTGGAAATCTAGATTGCAATTTCGTTTGCTCTCACGTGGTTTCTTTTACAGAGGTACTGATGAGTAAAAGGCCACCAGCAGGTCTCAACTTGTGGGTTGAGAGACCCCTTGGAGAGGAGGTTGAACACTCCTTTCCCAGGGGTCACAACATCACATTAACGATCCCTAACGGTGACAAGAATACAGTCATGATGTAGCAATGAGAACAATCCTATGGTTGGGGGCGCAGCATTAGAAAGTTTAAGAAGCACTGCTTTAACCCCACCTACTCTGGAGGACTAGGCCGGAGGAGCAGAAATTCAAGTTCAAGGCCAACCTAAGCAACTTAGGAAGACCCTGTCTCCCAAAAGAAAAGAAAGATGAGGAGATGGTCTGGACATACATTTCTGTGGTGGAGCATGTTTTTAGTTTATATTTAAAGCCTCAGATTCAGCCCTGCGCACTGTAAACCATAAAATATAACAGAGACACACGTGAGAAAGGCTTAAAATGAAGACGAAAGTTTTGAAAATGCCTACATATCGATCCAAATGTTATTAAAACTTCGAATACAGACTTTTTTCTTAGCTTTTTCTTTCTTAGCTTCCTGTTTGTAAACTCCTCGTTTATGAGAATAATCCCGGACTTTCGCATCTGCAGCTGAATTCCTATTTCCTCAGTTCCTGTTTCCCATCAGGCTTTTGTTTGGAAAGCCGAGTGTTCTAAGCTGTCCTCTAGCTGGTGAAAAGTTTACTGGGAAGTGCAATTCTCCGGTCCTTATCAGTCAAGGAAAGGCGCTTGCTGAGGAGTTATCTCCTTGCAAAGACGTGACTTGCTGATCTCGGAGACTTCAGAGCAGCCTCTGGCTCCGGCTTCGCCCTCAGACGTTTGTTTTCTTGCTATATAACCAATTCTTCACTTTTCAGAATAAAAGCAATAACAACAAAGAGACATGCTAATTAGTCAAATATGTGGAACTTGTTTTAACCTACTTTCTAATAAGCCGAAGCTGTTGTAGAAAGCTGTTTGTAGCAGACCCATTTGGTTCTGGGTACCTGGAGTCAGAGACTGAATCTTTTATATTAAGCAAATGCTGTGATGGATGAATCCTTGCCGGGTGCAACAGCGCATGCCTTTAATCCCAGCACTCGGGAGGCCGAGGCAGGCAGATCTCTGTGAGTTCGAGGCCAGCCTTGTCTACAAGAGCTAGTTCCAGGATAGGCTCCATTGGCTACAGAGAAACCCTGTCTCGAAAAAACAACAAAGCAAAACAAAAAAAACCCACCCCCCCCAAAAAAAAACCCCAAACTACAGGAAACTAAGGAATGTTGAGTGTGGGAGAAATATCTTTCCCCAGAAAAGAGCATGTCAGTTGGTTACCTAATACCAAATAGTCAGCCCTGAAAATATACATAAAAGAAATATTATACAGACTGAGCAGGTTATATTTAGGAATATATATGTCCATAGATACATACATGTGTTAACAAGTAATGAAAAGAAGGGTCATGAATTTGGAGGGAAGAAAGTAGAGGCATGTGGCAGGGTTTGGAGGGAGGAAAAGGGAAGGGAAGCTATGTAATTATAGTATCTCAAAAAATAAAAAAGAATGAATGGAGGCACAGACTTGAGGATGATGGGGCACCCGAGAAGACTTGGGAGAGGAACAGGCATAATGACCAAATGCCTT
>NC_022024.1:26801205-26802124 GCF_000317375.1 Microtus ochrogaster | reverse complement strand
TTTTTTTTTTTTTTTTGGTTTTTCGAGACAGGGTTTCTCTGTGGTTTTGGAGCCTGTCTTGGAACTAGCTCTGTAGACCAGGCTGGTCTTGAAGAATTAATTTAAAATATACATTTAAAAAATTAGCAAAAAATCAATAATACACAAAGTATAATGTAGGCAGATTTTTTCTTTTGGCCGCCAGCTCACAAACAACCACACAGAGACTTCTTATTAATTATGAAAGCTTGGCCTTTAGCTTAGGCTTATTCCCAGCTAGCTCCTACAACTTAAACTAACCCGTTTCTATTATCTGCGTTCTGTCACACGGTGTTACTTCTCTTTCATCTTGCACCTCCTGTTTCCTCTCTGTCTGTCTGGTAGCCCTGCCCTCATAAGTTTCTCTCCTCTTCCTTCTCTCCCCAGAAATCTCATCTGTACCTCCTCCCTAGCTAGGGCTCATTCAGTTTTTTTTTCCTCACGCCAACCACAGCAATACACCTTCACACGGTGTACAAATATCCCGCAAAGTGGGTAGATATAGGTTCGTGGAGAGTCTTCAGTATTTATGTTGGACTAAAGTGTCCACGAGACTGAAAAAGGAAACCATCAGTACACAGGTACATTTTTACAATTTTATTTTTTTCTTTTTAGGACAGGGTCTCACGGACCCAGGCTGGCCTGGCCTTGCTGTGTGGTCAGAGGATGACTGAGCTTTCCATCTTTCTGCTGCTACCACCGAGTGCTGGGATTACAAATACGTGCTCCAGGAGGGGATTTTGTGGTGCTGGGTATCTTGTGCATGCTGGGTCAGTGCTGGACTAACTGAGCCATGTCACCAGCTGTCCCCAGGGTTACTATTGCTGTAATGAAACACCGTGACCAGCCGGGGGGTGGTGGCGCACGCCTTTAATCCCAGCACTTGGGAGGCAGAGGCAGG
>NC_022024.1:26792641-26801093 GCF_000317375.1 Microtus ochrogaster | reverse complement strand
AAAAAAAAAAAAAACCACCGTGACCAAAAGCAACTCTCGGAGGAAAGGGTTTATTTATTTGGCTTACGCTTCCACATCCTAGTCCATAACTGAAGGAAGTCAGGACAGGAACTCAGGCAGAGCAGGAACCTGGAGACAGGAGCAGATGCAGAGGCCATGGAAGGGTGCTGCTTACTGACTTGCTTCCCCTGGCTTGCTCAGCCTGTTTTCTTATAGGACACAGAATCACAAGCAAGGGATGGCACCACCCACCATGGACTGGATCCTCCCCCATTGATCACGAATTGATAAATTGATAAAATGCCTTACAGCTGGATCTCATGGGGTCATTTTTTTCTATTGAGGCTCCCTTCTTTCAGGTAACTTTCGCTTATGTCAAGTGGACATAAAACTAGCCAGCGCACCAGCCCTACAGATGCGTGTGTGTGTGTGTGTGTGTGTGTGTGTGTGTGTGTGTATTTCAGGCTCATCTTTTATATTATATAATTGGTCATTTAACCTGGTCTGGAAAGGTAGCTCCGTGGTTAAGAACACTTGCTACACTGCAGGGGGTTCAGTTCCTACTACCCATAGTCAGACAGCTCACAACAGCTTGTAACTCTGATCGCACAGGATAGAATAGACTCTACCAGTCTCTACCCACAACTCCTATGCATATGTGCCAGGTTTGGAATGGAAGAACACAGTTGCCTTGAGATATTTGATCTCAGAAGCGACAGCCATGCGACCCTGGACCTTCTAGCGATGCCATCTATTAGAGCCATGTGGGAACAGTAAGGTAATGCGTGCACACTGGGCCAAAAAGCAAGACGCCCAGCAACTGGTCGCATTGCCCGTCTTCGTGTTTTCCTCTCTCTGGGTTCATAAAGACAAACTATGATCATTGGAAACTCTCTGGGGAAAACAGGTAGAATGGCTTAAAAACTCGATGATCCATTTCTAACAACAACAACAAAAAGTTAAGTGGAAGCAATATGAAACGTGATGCAAAAGTCCAGGGAAGCAGGGTTTAGGGGGGACTCCAATCCCATGTGACTTTAGAGGGGCTCTGCTGGGTTCCCATGGGGAGTCCGAAATGTCACCCAGCTGCCCACTCTGTTGCTGGTGAGGTCTGGACAGAATAGATAAACATGGGCTTGGGCAGTGGGTGTTAGCCAACATGTGTCTCAGTTATCTGTGTTTTAAATAAAAGTGTCCGCCTAATGCTGGGTGAGTTGACGCACACCTGAGATAGCAGCGTGCTAGCTGCTCCCCGTAATTTTCACACACTCTTATTCACTCGTGGATGGTATTGAGGGCTTTCAACAGGTTGGAATACCTATTATTTTAAAAATAATTAGCTAAAACAATAAAATGACTAGCAGTAAAATTGATATGTCAATTATATCTGTTTTAAAGAGTATTGAGTAGCTATAGAAAAGGTTGCCTAACTAGTTTCTAAACACAAACAAGTCAAAAGTTTGTTACAAACCTTTTTTGTGACGTTCTGTGTGAATGCGTGCATATGAGTGCATTGTTCACGGATGCCAGAGGAATTGGATCACCTGGAGCTGGAGTCACAGGTAATTGTGAGCTGCAGGAAATGGACGCTTGGGAATGGAACAAACTCAGGTCCTCTGGAAGAGCAGTAAGTGCTCTTAACCTCTGCTCCATCTCCCTAGCCACCTTGTCTCAAAGACTTTTAAGGATAAAAGACTGTAAAATAGCTGGTCAAAGGCCGAGGAAGGAGGATTATGACTCCACACGGGGAGACCGTGTCTCAAAAAAGTAAAGCAAAACCAAACAGATTGTAGACATAATGCAAAAGGAAAACCCAACAAAGGGGTCTTGGGTTGTAGCTCAGGCACTTGCTTTGTATGTGGAAGCGTGGGTTCGATCCCCAGCACTGCAAGAAAAACAAAAAACCCTGAAAAACCAAAACACAAACAACAATAACAGAAAAGCAGCCTAGATGGCCAGGCATGGTGGTACGTGCCTGTAATCCTGGCATATGGGAGGTCAAGAAGGGAAGAGTGCTGTGGGTCCAGCGCCAGCCTGTCTAAAAAAAGGAAAAAAAACTCTTTCCTTTGGATGAAGTACAGGTGAACGTTTTACCACGAGGGCATCTCATTTTATTAAGTTACATTGTTGTTTGCGTGATTTTCCTACACTAAGTTAACACGAATTAATAAGGATAAAAGCACTCTCATCCCAATAAAGATAACAATGTAACATTCTGGGAGGAACTGGTATGTAATGAACGCGTTCACTCCAGACCACTCCATGTGAAGCCTGGCATTCAGTCGGGCAGGACATGGAGCAAGTTCTGAGCTTGTAGTGGCTTTCTGCTTCCGAGACAGGGGCAGAGCACTTGAAAGCCTGTGGCTTCATCTTTCACTACCTTCTTCCCTTCCCAGCTTCCTGTTTGATTTCTTTACCTTGGAAACGCTGGGAATCAACGAACAGGAAAGGAACACATGGGGCAGGTCAAATGGAGTCTAAGATAGTTCCGGGACAAGTGCTGAGTGGCGGAACAATTTCACATAGCTGAGACTCACTGACTGGAGTTAGTAGAGCCAGTGACCCAGTTGTGGGAGTGGAGACGAACTCTCTTTTAGTTCTTAGAATGATTTTTAAAAAAAGAAGAAGAAGAAGAAAGGAAAAAAGAGGCATTGGAGCGTGTAACAGTGTCTGTCTCCCCGAGCCCTTTTTCTTTTGACAAGTAAACTTCCATAGTGATTAATATTGCCTCATTAACATTTTGCAACATTAATCAAGGCCTTAAGTAGCCCTTCTGGCAACACAATACCCAGCAGCCATTGAGGCAGCAAAGCTGAGCTGGATACATAGGGCAGACTGTTTGAAGCCCGTTTTAGACTCTCTTGTTAGCTCCCCAAAGACACTAACGTTTCTTCATAAGTAAAAATTATATTCTGTCTTACAAACAATGATTTCTGGGTCTTATTTAAAACATGGGGCAGGAAAACTGTCTCTAGGAAAATTTGCCTTTGCCGTTGATTTCATAACATACAATTTGTGCAATTATAAGACAAGCCTGCTAAGTAGTACTTGTATGGAAGAAAAATAAATATTTGTGAGCTGGAAGAGAACAATGTCCCAGCAGAAGATGTCCAGGGCTCAGCTTTCCCTGGGGCTTTACGGAGGCTGGCAGACGGACGAGCCTTGAAATGAGGGTTTCCAAACAAGGCAGGGAGACAAGAGAGGGACCCAGGCAGAGAAGGTCATGTTCGCAGGCACCCCCGTGTTTAGTGGGGGTGGGGATTCAGGCAAAAGAAAACCGCTCGTGGTTAAAAGCCAAGAGGTCAGGGATGCAGGCCTTGGCTCCAGCCCAGATATCCAGACAGGAAGATGAAGAAAGAGGAGATAGTCGGACCTTGTATCAAAATGTGGACCCAGAGACTGGAGAAATGGCTCAGTGATTAAAGGCACCAGTTGCTTTTCCAGAGAGGACCCAGGTTTGATTCCCAGCATCCTCATGCCTGTAATTCCAATTCCAGTGGATCCAACATCCTCTTCCTGTCTCCTCAGACAACGGCCATTCAAGTAGAACGCTTGCAGGCAAAGCACTCATACATATATGCTGTGGAACAACCCTGTACACTGTGAATATGGGTTTCTTTCATTTGTTAATAAAAAAGCAGACAGGCTGGTAGTTGGACAGGAAGTTAGGCAGGAAAGTCAAACAGAATGATGGGAAGAAGGAGGGGGAGTCAGAGGAGTCACCAGCCAGTCACTGATGGAGCAGGAGGTGACCATGCCATGATAATAGAAGACCTGCCACATGGCAGAGCATAAATAAGGAATATGGGTTAACTTAAAATGTAAGAGCTAGTTAGTAACAAGCCTGGACTATTGGCTGAGCATTTATAATTAATATAAGCCTCTGTGTGGTGATTTAAAAGCGGCTCCTGGGAAGGGAAAACTCAGCCTACACGGATAAGATAATTCCAAACAACAAAACAAACACAAAAGCATGGACTAGAAGTATCTGAGTTGGATTCAGCCAGTGCAGCTACTTCTAAAATCCAAGAACTAGATTCTTTAAGCCAAGCCAGGCTTTCTGTGTATATAACACACCTACTTGGGTGTGTTAAACTCCCCCGACTTTGAACCTTCACCTGCTGGGAGTGCAAACATCTGTGTTCTTGCCACGAGGCCTTGGGTCTCATTATGTAGCCCAGGCTGGCTTAGAACTCATGTTCTTTCCTCAGTTTTCCATGTGCTGGGATTATAGGCATGTGGCACCATGCCCAACTGATATTTAGAGTGTATGGGGCCTAGAGACTGATAGATGTAGAAGAGGAAGAAAGAAGCATTCTAAAGAAGAGCTCCTTGCTGGACGGTGGTGGAGCACACCTTTAATCCCAGCACTTGGGAGGCAGAGGCAGGCGGATCTCTGTGAGTTCAAGGCCAGCCTGGTCTACAAGAGCTAGTTCCAGGACAGGCTCCAAAGTTATAGAGAAACTGTGTCTTGAGAAACCAAAAAAAAAAAGTAATCTGAGGAGCCTTTTCAGGACACCTGCAAAGAATGCCTCCTTTTCTGGTCAGAAAGGCATCCAAATTGCCTTGTGTGAAACCATTTCCTACGGACCCAAGACTGGTTTGGAACGTAGAAATAAAACCTTCTTCCAGTTTGCTTCATAATGATCCAATTCTTTGTTTAATGTTGGCACCTAGCGCTGTCTCAAAATATAAAAACAGAGCCGGGCGATGGTGTCACACGCCTTTAATCCCAGCACTCGGGAGGCAGAGGCAGGCGGATCTCTGTGAGTTCGAGACCAGCCTGGTCTACAAGAGCTAGTGCCAGGACAGGCTCCAAAGCTACAGAGAAACCCTGTCTCGAAAAACTAAAAAAAATAAAATAAAATAATAAATATATAAATATAAAAACAAAGGACCAGCAAGTTCATACCTTCAGGGACCTTCTCACGGGTAGGACTCCATTGGTACCCCGCTGTGGCACTGTGGGGAAACTCCAGGATGTCAGCACACTGTCCTTTGAGCCAGTAACAGATATCTGCATGAAGGACTTGCGAGGCTCTTTGAAGCACAGTTGAATATCTTTGTATGTTTATGTTATCGTGTTTATTGAAGAAACTTAGAAGGGAGAAGTAAGAAAGAAGTTGGTGTTACGTACATCTAGAGACTTTGTTTCTTGAGGATGTGCAGTTGATTATCTTAGTTTCTTTCTTTTTTAATCTTTAAAGTTATATTTTTATTTTATGTGGCGGGTATTTTCCTGCATGAAGTTTTGTGTACCATGTGTGTACCTGGTGCCTACAGAAGACAGACGACAGCATCTAATCCCCTGGGACTGCAGTTATAGATTCTTATGAGCTGCTGTGTGGGTGTTGAGAATCAAACCAGGGTCCTCTGGAAGAGCAGTGCACTGAACCACGGAACCAACTCTCTGGCCCTCTTGCTTGCTCTTCTCGTAGCTGTGATAAGACACTCTGACAAAAAGCAGTTTAAGGAAAATGGACTTATTTTGGTTCACAGCTTAAGGTGCAGTCTGTCATGATGGGGAAGTCAAGGCAACAGGGTTTTTTAGAACAGTTGGTTACAGAGCACACACTGTCAAGAAGCAAAGGGCAATAAACACAGACAGCTGCTCAGCTCCCAGGAGCCCAGTCAGGGGATGGCATCACCCACAGTGGGCAGGTCTTTCTACTTTAAGGCAGTCAAGAAAATCCCTGGGCATCTCTCAGATGGTTCTAGAGTCTGTCAAATTGACAATTAACCATGACAATACTCACTAAACATCTTCTCTCTCCCTACACCCCTCTCTTTCTCAAACGATGGCCTTTCATGTCGTAGGCAAGCTCTCTGACGCTGAACACGTTTAGACCTTGACAAGTTTTAGTTAGCGGCTGTGGTGGTGCGTATCTAATGTGTGTGTGTGTGTATCTAATGTCAGCACTTGGAGGCTGAAGAGGGAGGATCCTGAGCTCCAGGTCGGTCTAAGCTGTCTACAGAAACTGCCTTAAAACAACCCAAATGGAGCTAAACCAAGACCTCGAAGTATATCTCCTACCTCCAAAAGCCACACATTAAGATGTGGGGGGGGATGTTAATATCACTCCAGAAAGGTCCCTTACTCCTTTCTAGACAATCTCCGCCTACCTCCCTCTACCCTTTCAGACAGCCACTGTTTTCGTTTCTGTCACTATGGATTGCTTTTGCCTGTTCATATGAATAAAAGGAGTTTGATTTTTTTGCTTTTTAAACCTAGTAATATGAATGATTTCTACCTCAATGTTGATCTACAACTCTTCTTTCTTCCTTCTCTGTCTTTCCCTTCTTTCTTTTTTCTTGTTTTGAGATATGCTCTTACCCTGTAGCCTAGACTGACCCGGAACTTTCTAGGTAGACTGCAATAGCCTTAAACTCAGAGCAATTCTCCTGTCTCAGCCTCCAAAGTGCTACCATAGGTATGTGTGATATCATAGGCATATGCCATCATCTGCCCACACCATCACTTTCAATTGAAAAATATTGTTGCTTCAGTGTGTTATATTACACACATGCATACACACCACACACACACACACACACACACACACACACACACATGTTTACCCCTGATGGGATTTGATTTCATCTCTTCTTTTCCTCTTACCATTCTTCCTTTCCGATGACACACGGCTCTGGTACCAACATCTTTATGGGTACATATTTGCACACAAGTCTTGTTTCTGCAGGTGACATTCCGAAAACTGAAATGGCTCTGTCAATAAATGAACGTATCAAGCAACATTACTAACCGACACCCAGAAAACCTGCCTGAGGCTATGACTGGCTCAAGACACCACGGAAGCTGTTTTGTGAGATGCTGTGAGAAACCCTGCATTGTTGAGAACAGGGTGGGGGTGGGGGTCTTCATTGATAGCCTACTTCATATTTTAAAGATGGCAGCTGATTTTAATCTACATTTCTTTTATTAGAAAGGGACTTGAACATTTTCTTCTGAGAAAAGTTTCACCATGTCACTTTGCAGTGGAAATAGTTTTTTTTTTTTAAATAAACTTTCTAAATGATCAATAAGCTGGTCATGGAAAAAAGGCAATCTGACTGAAGATAGGAGGATAAGAATAGAACAGTGTGGAAAACTGCAAGCGGAACAGTCTTTCAACATTATTTTTAGCCAATGGCCTTATTCTATAATCTTGATCTTTGAATAACTTTAGACAACACTTTTATTTTCATTTGCCCATAGAAAGACTTTGATTCTGCCTGAGGGGAAAATAAATTCAGGCAGGGAGAGAGCCACATAGCGGGTGCCTGGGCAGCCACTTGTCTTCTGCTTTGTCCAGAGTCAAAACGATTAAGTGAGGTTTGGCAGCACCCTGATACTTTGTGCCAAATCCCTGCATAGAGCAGTGCCATCTTTTGAGCCCAATGTCATTTTATGTCAAATTGTAACTAGTATCAACATCATATGTCTATCTTGTCTAACATTTATTTTATTTTTTTTTAACAATCTTTCTCTCTCTCTTTTTTTTTTTTTGGTTTTTTGAGACAGGGTTTCTCTGTAGCTTTGGAGCCTGTCCTAGAACTAGCTCTTGTAGACCAGGCTGGCCTCGAACTCACAGAGATCCACCTGTCTAAATTCTACAAGAAATTTCTAGCAATAAAAAAAACAACAGCATAATGCTTCTAAATAAAGACAGCCTGTCCTGGATCATTTTCTGGACGTGTGTTAACGTAAAATAGAGATTCATTTATTATTATTATTTTTGTTGTTGTTGTTCATTTAGAACCAAATATTAATTGTATATAAATTGTATGTTAAAATAAAGCTCTACTACTACATAGGGGAATATATATGCATATACATATACACATAATATATAACGCACACTCGCATACATATACATACGTGTTCATATGTGTATGTGTGTGCATATATAGTGTGTGTGCATGTGTGTGCATGTGTACATGTGTTTGTGCATGTAGAGGCCAGAGGACAGCTAGAATATTAGATAGTCCTTCACTGCCCAGAACCTGTCGGCTAGGCTAGGCTGACAGGCCGGTGAGCACCTGGGGTCCTCCCTTCTCTGTCTCCTCAGCACTGGGTGTCCGAGCAGGGCATCCTTGGTATTGTAAAGTGAGTTCTAGGAACCGAGCACAGGTCCTTGCGCTGGCAAGCAAGGACTCTAATTGGCTGAGCTATCACCCCAGTCCATTAATGCACTATGTTTTGATATTTTAGAAGGTTTATCTGCATGTCTTCATTTTTGCTCTTGGCAGTGCTTTGGGTCTCATCCACGGCTTTGCACATGCTAGCTTCTACCCCTGCTCCACATGCCCAGAGAATTGTAGGTCACTTTTTCCTTTTACCCCCAAACAATGTATCAGTAGTTAAGATGAAACAATAGTATATCTAGGTTTTAATTTTTCTGTTCTACAATGTTGCAGTAGACCCCACCACTTTTGGTTTTTTTTTTTTTTT
>NC_022024.1:26790973-26792541 GCF_000317375.1 Microtus ochrogaster | reverse complement strand
GAGCCTGTCCTGGAACTAGCTCTTGTAGACCAGGCTGGTCTCGAACTCACAGAGATCCGCCTGCCTCTGCCTCCCGAGTGCTAGGATTAAAGGCGTGCGCCACCACCGCCCGGCTGTTTTGTTTTGTTTGAGACAGGGTTTTCCTGTGCAGCTCTGGCTGTCCTGGAAGGTGATCTGTAGACCAGGCTGGCCTCGAACTCACAGAGATCCACCTGCCCAGACCATATTTTATTTTTACTGTTTTGCTGTGTGCCAAGGATTGAACCTGGTGCCTTGTTCAGTCTAGGCACACCATTTCAAAAGTCTTATTAAAAAAAAAAAAAACCACACTGCATTTCTTCCTTAGCATCACCAAAGCTCTTCAACTTTTCTTTTTTATTGAAAGATTGCGATAAAAACAAGAATATTATTTAGTTTGCATATATGGCTGGAGAATTTGTTCTTATTGCTGTAAAGGAGTTAATGACTGGGTTTAGTTCAAGAGAAAGCCTCTTTTAAAACCAGAAGCTGCCTGATGGGAAAACAATGCTGAGCATAGATTTGATCACTCGGTAAATGGTCCTTTGTTTCAGAGAGTGCAGTTTAGAGTAATTGAAAAAGAGCCCCACCCGCTGCTTGCTCCATTTGCTTGCTCTCCATGTGACCGAATTTTGCTCCGAGAAGAGTGGGGAAACAATTTCCAGGTATGTCGTGTGTCGTATTTCCTATAGGTTCTTTAATTTCGCTGGAGCCTCCTTCGTGCTAAGTACCCTGCAGAGGATTTATTTTAGTGTTTCTTTTGAAGAGATCCAAAGAAGGAGAATGACATTTCTTTTGAAACCAAGCTCTGATTTGATTGGATGTTACTTTTTTTTTTTTTTAATAGCAAGCATTGGCTCTCAATCACGGTTTTTGGTTTATTTCTGTCAACTTGCCAAAGAAATGAAATTAGGAGTCGTAATTGTGTTTCACATTCCCCCGGTCTATGATTTCAAAACCATGGAAAAACCGATATAGATTATTCTGTCGCAAAACACGAAAACTCGGGTACGATGCAGGTGCAGCGGAGCCGCTTATTTTTGTGTCTTTCATTCACTGGGTGTGTACACCCGGAAGAAATTCCATGTGCCCTTAGTTTGATCAACAGAATCTTTTGTTGTTGTTCTTTTTGCTTTTTTGACAGAGTCTCTGCGCTGTGCTGGAACTCCCAGAGATCCGCCTGCCTCTGCCTGCCCAGGGCTGAGAACAAAGGCATGTGCCACGCCCACTGAATCGCCTCCGGTTGCTTGGTGGCTTCGTTTACTAAACAGTGGAGGAATGATGCCCAGGAGGGCAGGCAACAGAGGGCTGTGAAAGAGTGGAGGATCTAGGTTCATATGGGGTACAACACCAAACACCCAGAATTGAGGAACCAGCCCAATTCGCCTTCTAATCAATCTCCTCGGCTGCTTTAATGCATGTAACTTGGAAACGTTTTCCGGAGCTAAACATGGCGAAGCACAGAGTAATCCTAACATTAGGAAGCTGAGGCAGGGGGATTTTGTGTGTGTGTGTGTGTGTGTGTGTGTGTGTGTGTGTGTGTGTGTGTG
>NC_022024.1:26772464-26790803 GCF_000317375.1 Microtus ochrogaster | reverse complement strand
TGGCTTTGGAGCCTGTCCTGGAACTAGCTCTGTAGACCAGGCTGGTCTCGAACTCACAGAGATCCGCCTGCCTCTGCCTCCCGAGTGCTGGGATTAGCAAAATGCATTTTCTAAACGTAGATCCTGGAACCACTTTCACTTATCAAAAGGTGGCTGATGTTACACAGATTCCGTCACATGGGCCATTGGGAAGGAGTCGTCAGTAAAGTCATGTTTGCAAGTACAGTAGTCAGATATTGGAAGGGACATAAAGGGTATTCCTTAGGGGTACATCACAGAAGTGTGTGTATTTATTTGTTTGCTGTTTCAGCAACTATTGGACAGCTGCTATGTTCCAGGCCTGGCACTTTTCTAGACACTGGGTGTGATAACTCTCTAAGACGTCCATGGAACTGATATACATTAGTATATTAATACCTATGTTTTAGGTCTCATTCCTTTTTTTTTTTTTTAAGCTAACAACACATAGTAAGGGTGGGCTTTAAACATCTCATGCCTGGATTATTCCATTTTGTTTGGATATCAATACACTAGGGATGAGATTAGTTTGACTGGAGTACCATTGGGAATCATCATCTTATTCAACTGAACAAATGTGTACAGTCTCCTCATCATTTTGGTGTAGGATAAAAGAACCCTAGGTTGACAGGAAGCCTAAAAAGATTACTATAAGTTATGATTATTAACAGGCATTTATTTTTAAAGGAACAGCACAAAATGTATGGCAAGGCTTGTGAACAAGGATACTAGCTGCAGCGTTAGTTTCATTGCACAAACTGAAAACAAGCCACTGTCTCCACACAGGAGACGGATTAATCAAAGCTGTAGTTTAGGAAGGAGCACTGATTCAAGAGCTTTTAGTTGATTTGGCCTTTCCAGCCATGTTTTGTAACACCCCAAGATCCATCTGACACATATCAGGGACCCCAAACCATTTCCCCTGAGTTTCCTACATGCTAGTTGGGACTGATGTGTGACCAATGTATTTTTGTTGACCCCTGATCTGATCTTTTGTTTTGCAGGACTTCCTCTTAGAGACTTCTTTTAAAATGGGCAATGCTTTACACTTGGGTAGCAGTCTGTCACTGTGGCTGTTGATGGTGTTTTTCCTGTGGGTGCTTTTTATCCATCTATCCATCCATCCATCCATCCATCCATCCATCCATCCATCCATCTATCCATCCATCTATTCATCCATTTACCTGGTAGGAAAAGGCTATGCCACTGCCCCCCATCTCCACCCCCAGCCTGTGTATGCTTTTAAAATGCGGATGTTTTGCAGAGCAAACACTTTTTCAACAGCTCCTGCTTGCCTAAGAGCTGGTGAGCATTCTATTTGGGGCTTTCTGGTTTGTTAGCCTTACAAACCTGTCTCTATGAAGCCCAACCTAACTTCACCTTGCCAACCTAGCTTGTCAGCTGTGGAATGTCAGGGAGAGAAATTCACGCACAATACATTTTAAATCTACTTCATGTAGCGAGGCTAATGGGAAAGAGTCTTGGGTTAATCAACTTTTTGTCTTCCCATGAAACAACTGATGGGGGTACACGGAGTCATAAATTACTTTTGTTATTTTTATTTGTATTTAAAATTAAAAAAACATTTATTTATTGTTTACTGTGCACGTGAGCATGGTGTGTTCCAGCCTTGTGAGCTCCTGACCCAGCTTGTCTGGCAACCATCTTAACGGCCCTATTATTTGCATTAAAAGAATATTGACAATGTGATCCTATCATAGTTCATGAGGGAGGAGAGTTACTTTAACAGATAATTTCATGCCAGAGATAAAGTTCCGTGGTAGAGTGCTTGCATGAAGGCACAAGGCTCTAGGTTCAATTTCCACTAACACTTGGATGTGCATACGGGCACACACATTCACGCACGCGCACACACAACTGTGAATACTGTTCCAGTCATTCACAAGCTATGTTGACAGGGTCGTGGCCAGTCATTTTATCTTTCTGAACATTAGGTTTCTGCAAAATGGAAATAATTACCGTGCAGGTTGTTATGGGGATTATATGACGTATGTTTCAGCACGTAACAGATATTGACATAAAGGGATTGGAACTGATTTAGACCGGGAAACAGAGACATTTCTACTGGTTTAATCCTTTCTTCAGGCGTCACCCTAAATGCTGGAGGTAATCTCAGATATTTTAGATAATGTTAAAATAAGGATATATTATAGTCAGCCTTTCTTCTTTCTTTCCTTCCTTCCTTCCCTCCCTTCTTTCCTTTCTTCCTATCCAGGTTCTCTTGTATTTTAGAATGGTCTCAGCTGAGGATGACCTTGAACTTCTGATTTTCTTGCTGTAATCCTTTTTTAATCTCGGGTTTAAAGTCATTCCTTACCACACCTGGTTTATACAGCGCTGGGCACTGAGCCCAGGACTTTGTAGGCAAGCACTCTACCGCCTGAGCTATATCCCTAATTCCACAGTTAGACTCTTAGATTCAGAAAAACCTCTATTGTACATCCATTTAGAATTTTACAACTTATAGCCAAGATACAAGTCACTTTCCAGTGCTGGTTAAATCTTGCTGAGTCCTCCAGTAAAGAGCAGTAAATCTTACTCCAGCAAGAACAATGACTATTTAAATATTATGTTAAAATATTACATAACCAGTTCAACTTACGCTCTACTTATGTAAGGACCTGCTGTTACAAGGCAAACATATCTCTGTTTGTTTCAGCTGAGGTTTTCCTTCTGGAGTGTTTTGAGAAAGAAACGTCCCCCGTAGGCTCGGGCATTTGAACACTTGGTCCCCAACACGTAGACCTGTTTGGGGAGGCATAGGAGATGTGACTTTTCGGGAGAATGTGTGTCACTGCAGGTGGTGGTGGTGGGGAAGCATTTCTTTTCCTGTGCTCCTTAAATGATGGGCTCACAAATAGGTGAGTGCCAATAGCCACCACTAGTGTGTAGTATCTCTTCCCCACAACATAGTCTCATTCTGTAAAGATTTTAGCCCCAGGTTCCTCTTGTCCAGGGCCCACATGTTTCCCCCCTGACTGTTTCATCCGGATACACTATGTTTTCAGTGTCTGGCCTTGGAGCCTGTATTAGTTGTTTCTCTCATTGACGTGACAAAATATTCCACAAAAGCAACTTGAGGGAGGGAGATTTTATTTGGGTCACAGTTAGAGGGTGCAACCTGTCATGGGGGGAGGCATGGCAGCAGGAGTGGGAGGCGGCTGGTCATCTGGTCACATCACTTTAGCTGTCAGGAAGCAGAGAGGGGAGTGTTGCTGCTCACCTGGCTTGCACACCTGGCTTTCTCATCTTTTCCTTTCTTAGCAGTCTGAGATCAAGAGTGGTGCCACCCACATTCAGGATGGCTCTTCCTCTTTTAGTTCATCCTCCCCGGAAACGTCCTCACGTACTCACAGATACGCCGCTGGAGTGTGTCTTCTACATGACCGCAAATCCAGACAAGGTGACAAAGATTAAACGTCACAGCGTCTTTCGGAGATTTGGATTGCCCTTCTCCAATGACTCCTTACCCTACCTTCCTCATTTACTCCTTTGGTGTGTTATAATCTGCTCGGCCACCCCTAGTGGGACTGGCCTCGGGTCACCACCGCGTTTATAAACGATAGCACCCAGTCCCTCACAGTCAATCTTTAATTCAATCATTGCTAATACTGCAGCTTTTCCATTACCTCAGCTACAAGTGCTACCTATTCTTGCTACACTGACTACCCTTATAGAACGGGCTCAATGTGAGGAGTCACTGGGTAGATCATCTCAGGCAAATGGGTTGCGTGCAGGCAGCCAGCCATATTGGCCCTGTTCAGAGGCCTTTGTGTGACTTAGCTTAGGTCAGACGTTCGCAAAGAGAGGCTGTGGGAGAGGAGCGGAACAATGAAGGGATTAAGGGCACGGAACTTAAGCTTCAAAGAAAGAGGAAAAGGCAGAGTAGTTCCTTCAGGAGGTGAAGGCTGGCAACCTGCGGAGCTTCGTAAGGCGGGGAAGTCTGGTTGAAGAGCGGCGGAGAGATGGTAAACCGGACTCCCGTTGGGTCGGCGCGGGTGAACCAGAGAGAGAAAAGAGGCCCTCGGCTCCACAGAGAAGAAAATGATTCAGAGCACACAGGAGGGGCTGAGTCAATATTTAGTGAGAAAACCAGGGGGGGTTGTGTGACTGCAGGCAGCGGGGTTGGTTGTTTCCTCAGCCTGTTTTGGACAGAGAAGTGCGAGGGAGTCACATTGTCAACGGGTGTTGGGGGAAGGGCGGGCTGCTGTTTGGCAGGCTTTAGTTTGAGTTAGAAACAGCCTCTGGAGTGCAGTGTGATGGTGCCGGTCTGTCATCCCAGCACTCAGAAAGCCAAGGTCGGACAATGAGGAGTTCAGGGTCAGCGTCAGCTATGTAGGGAGTTTGAGACCAGCCTGGGCTACGTGAGACACCATCTCATTCCGCCCTCCACTCCAAGCCCAGCGAAGGGAGTGGGAATTGGACTCAGTAGATTGTATATAAACAAGAAGACTAGCCGGGCGGTGGTGGCGCACGCCTTTAATCCCAGCACTCGGGAGGCAGAGGCAGGCGGATCTCTGTGAGTTCGAGGCCAGTCTGGTATACAAGAGCTAGTTCCAGGACGGGAACCAAAAAAGCTACCGAGAAACCCTGCCTCGAAAATTAAAAAAAAAAAAGAAGACAGGCAGCGGGAAGGCCAGGCATGTGTTTTGGGAATCTGGGGGCAGGTGTTGAGGGGGATACAATCAAGATACATTGTATATATGTGTAAAATTGCCAAAGAATAAGTGAAACTATTTAAAAGGCCGAGAAAGAGGAGTTGGGTGAATGGGTGGATAATGATGGAGGGATGCGTGGGAAATAGAGGAAGATGAACGTTTTAGTTCATTATAGGACTCTGCTTTTTGAGTTAGACTTTTGGTGTGGAGGCAGGATCTTACTGTGCAGCCCTGGCTGGTCTGGTATTCAATACGTGGCTAGCCCAGGCTGAACTGACGCTCGCGGCCACCTTCCTTCCTCGGCTTCTCAAGTGCTGGATTTACAAGTGTGCTTTGTGCACACTTCCTTCTTGAGTGGGCATTGCTGCATCAGGCTGGGTTAGGCGCCTTTTTTTTTTTTTTTTTGGTTTTTTGAGACAGGGTTTCTCTGTGGTTTTGGAGCCTGTCCTGGAACTAGCTCTTGTAGACCAGACTGGTCTCGAACTCACAGAGATCCGCCTGCCTCTGCCTCCCAAGTGCTGGGATTAAAGGCGTACGCCACCACCGCCCGGCTTTTTGGGTTAGGCGTCTTGATGCACACAGCATTTCAACCCTCACAGCGGTCTTTCCAGGCCAACGCTAATTACTGCTGTTCTTTAATTTTTCTTTATTCTTGAGAAATTCACACATGTATGCGATGAAACGGGATCATATCCACTTGCCCTAAACTTCCTTCCATTCCCCCAACAATATATATATCACTAATCCAATTAGTGCTGTCCACTCATTTATGGGTGTAGGGTTATCCACGGGAGCATGAACAACCTACCAATGGCCACACATACAAATAAGTAAAATATATTAAAAAATACTCCCCCTCCCAGCAGTGACCAGTTGCCAATAGTGCCTCAGTGAGGGAGAGTTCCCCGTCTGTGCTGGAAGTTTGGCCGGACTGATCTTGTGCAGTCCGTGAGCGTTGTAGTTATGTAAAGTCCAGAAGGCAGAGATTCATAATGCTCCTTCCCATACCCACTCTTGCGTTCTTGTCTGCATCCTCTTCTGAGATGTTCCCTGTGGCTTGGTGGTGGCGGTGTGGGGGTGGCGGTGGCATGGGATGGTGTGTGGGGAAAGATGTCCCTTTTAGGGCTGAGCACGCGGTCTCTTAGTCTCAGCACTTAACAGTTAGACGGCTCAGCATTGACTGCTGCCCACTGCACCACTGCCCAGGTTCTAGGTCGGATCCAGTCCCCTTGCCCAGGCCCAAAGCTTAGCGGCTCCTGGGCACCTGTTATTGCAGTCCAAAGAAACCTGCAATGTGGGGAAGACTTAGAATATGAGCATGTCTGGATTCCTGGGCCATGTGCTGCCTGTTCGTTCGTTGAAATATTTTACTAGATAAGTTAGGCTGTGTGTGTGTGTGTGTGTGTGTGTACGTGCACACTGGTGTGCGTGTGCCTCTGTGTGTGTGCGCGTGCACATGTGTGTGCATTCGTGTGTGTGTGTGTGTGCACGTGCCTGTGGGTACGTGTGCACCCGTGCATGTGTATGTATAAGTGTGCAGAATGAAATACCCAACTGCAAAGCTCTCTTCAGCATTCTCCCCCACCCTTGGGTCTTGGCCTCTCATCCCCAGAACTTCACAGAACTGCTGGCAGCCAGGAGGACCCATGCATCTGCCTCAAGCAAGAGAGGAGCTGGCAGTTGCGGTCAAGGATAAGCAATTTTGAGGAAACGGTAATTTTCAGTGGGACGGGCACACTTCATAAGATCTGTCCAGGAGCCGGGCGGTGGTGGCACACGCCTTTAATCCCAGCACTTGGGAGGCAGAGGCAGGGGGATCTCTGTGAGTTCGAGACCAGCCTGGTCTACAACAAGAGCTAGTTCCAGGACAGGCTCCAAAACCACAGAGAAACCCTGTCTCGAAAAAACCAAAAAAAAAAAAAAAAAAAAAAAGAACTGTCCAGGAAATTTCATGCAATCTGACATTTCCCTTAGAGTTGCTTAGGAACCCAAGGAAATCGTGGCTCCGAGTGACAGGCTGGTGACAAACTAGTCTGTCCTGGCCCAGCCATCTGCTATAAGTAAATTAAGACACTAACCCATATGGGATTCATCTAAAATAGAAATTCTCATTTTCTCTGCAATTTTCATTTCTCTTTATCTGGTTCTTTGAATTGGTTTTACATAGAATCATCCAAGTTTTATCCTATGCTTTCTCTGTCTCTACTTCTGTTTCCACAGGCAGCCAAACCTCAGGGTTCCCTTTGCCTACACCCAGAAGGTCATTTCGAATGGTTGGTGGTCTTAAATGTTTTAATTTGATGGCTGGATTTGGGGACTAAAGCATTTTATTGTACTTTGTGCTTGCGTTCTGAAATAGGGGGGGGGGGTCTTGCTATGTAGCCCAGGTTAGCCTCAAACTCACGCCCCTGCTTCAGCCTCTCGAGGTTGCAGGCATGAGCTACCTACCATCCCTGGCTTCTTGTCTCTGTTTTCCAGTTCTGCCTGGCACTGCCACCTTCAGCTCTTCTCGTCTATCATCTTCCTTAGTTCCCCCCCCCCCTACACCTTACACCTACAGACCTCTCGGAGTGGAGTTTCACCTCCGCCATTGGTCACAAGCTTGGCATAGTTGCTTCTTGCCTACCAGACGAAACATCATAGATCATTTTTGTCTGGCTGTTTTTGTTGTTGTTATTCAGGACTACGCACTGCTTACGGATAAGCTGAAGTTTCTGCCCCGAATCCCTTCAAGTTCCGTCTCGCCTCTAAGCATGGTCCATCACTCACAGCCTTCCCCCTAGTGGGGAGGCAGCCCACTTCTGCTGTCTTCATTCCCTCCGGGACACACCTACTTGGTTCTGTCCCACTTACTTAACTGTTTACAAACTGGAGTACACTCCGAGTTTTTGCCCGTTTGCCGCATCCAGTTCAACAGTAAGTTCTAGAGAGCAGGGGCAGGCTTGGAGTTCTCCATTCCAGACTAAGTCCGACTCTAGACACTCAGGGATGCAACAAACTGCTGACTGACTGAGCATCTTCATCATGGTTATGTTCTCGTAGGGCAAGACAATGAGTACATACGTAAATAGCAGGTGCAATGGTCTAACTCAGTGGTTCTCAACCTTCCTAATGCTGAGACCCTTTAATACAGGTTGTGGTGACCCACAACCATTAAATTATTTTGTTGCTACTTAATAATTATATATAATTAATAATAATATATTATAATATATGTATGTATGTATGTATGTATTGGAGAAAGGTAAAGAGGACACCTCAATATCAACCTCTGGCCTACACATGTCTGAGCCTGTCTAGGAGGTGAGTGAGTGCATCTAAGCACTCCTCACCCATATACAGACCAACAAACCAGGCAGGTTAGGAATGTAGCTCAGTCAGTAGTGGCTTGCAGGAAGGATCAAAGGTTTCTGGTTATCCTCAGCTATACAGTGAACTTGAAGTGAGCCTGGGCTACATAAAACCCTGTCTCAAAAAAAAAAAAAAAACAAAACAAAAAAACAAAAACTAAACCAACCAACCAGGCAAACAAACAAAACCCAAAGAAATAATAGCAAAACCCAAACAAATGGGGCTGTGGGTGAAGCTCGGTGGTAAACACTAACGTGTAGCCTTGGTGCTCAAGGAAACAGAGCAAAACACATATCCACAGGAAAACCCCTGTGGTGGTTTTTTTTTTTTTTTTGGTTTTTTCGAGACAGGGTTTCTCTGTGGTTTTGGAGCCTGTCCTGGAACTAGCTCTTGTAGACCAGGCTGTTCTCGAACTCACAGAGATCCGCCTGCCTCTGCCTCCCGAGTGCTGGGATTAAAGGCGTGTGCCACCACCGCCCGGGCCTGTGGTGGTTTGAAGAGGAGGTATGGCCCCATGGACTCACGTGTTTGAATGCCTGGCCTATAGGGACTAACACTATTAGAAGATGTGTCCTTGTTGGAGGAAGTGTGTCACTGTGGGAATAGGCTTCGAGATCTCATATATGCTCAAGTTATGCCCAGTGTGGTAGATAGCTCACTTCCTGCTGCCTGTGGGTTAAGATGTTAGCACTCTCAGTTCCTCTTCAGCACCATGTCTGCCTGCATGCTGCCATACTTTCTTGCCATGCTGATAATGGAATAAACCTTTGAACTGTGAGCCAGCCCCAACTAAATGTTTTCTTTTATAAGTGTTGCTGAGGTCATGGTGTCTCTTCAAAGCAATAAAACCCTAAGACAATTCCCAAACCCAAGAACCTTTCTTGGATATGGCACAGCAGTATACGTAACTTGAAGAATGAACTTGAGACGGTCTTACCAAAGGCATCCAATATGGTTTGCATTGTATTTCATATGGGTTGTGTTTAAAGGAAAGACAAACCACAGATCCATCTACGAATCACATGAAAAATTATGCAGAAAGAAAAGAGTATTGAGACAGAACAGTTTTTTTTTTCATAACATAGGACTAGAGAGCCGGGTGATGGTGGCGCATGCCTTTAATCCCAGCACTCGGGAGGCAGAGGCAGTCGGATCTCTGTGAGTTCAAGACCAGCCTGGTCTACAGAGCTAGTTCCAGGACAGGCTGCAAAGCCACAGAGAAACCCTGTCTTGAAAAACCAAAAAAAAAAACCACATATGGCTAGAGAAATAGAAAACCATGAAAGACCACAGCACACCAATAATTGAGTTACCTCTTTGAGCCCTTGTGGAGAAGAAGAGAGCAATTGATCTGGAGCTCAATCCAGCAATGGCTAGAGGACGCTGGGGAAGCAGGTTCGTCCTGGATCTGAAGGACAATGGCCACAAGGTCCATCAAAGAGGACCTGTGCTACGGCTTAAAGCCAATCTGTAGGAACATCCAGCCCGTAATTCTTTATTTACATTTCTGCGTTCCTTCGGCTAGACTCCTAGACATGAAATTAATAGCTCAAGGAGAACAAACTTCCCCTTTTTTCTTAAAGGGAAACTCTCTGCGGGCTTATCATTGCAGTTTATGAAGCTGGTGAACTTTGATACCAGAGATCTTAGAAGTCATTCTCTTTGATCAAGCCATGGTGACTGGTGCCAGTAGCTCCAGCATGTGGAGGCTGGAGGATCAAGATGCCAAGGCCAGGATGTTGAGGCCAATCTGGCTACCACATCTGTCACCCCACTGGTGCCAGGGTTGATTTGGCCTTCCAAGTGGATGTTGTGGGATAATCTTTTTCCTACACTGTGAAGATGTGCCTTTGCCAAGGTGCCTTTTGATTGGTTTGATAAAAAGCCAAATAGCCAATAGCTAGGCAGGAAAGGATAGGTGGGATTTCTGGGAGAGAGAGGAGAAGAGGAAGAGGAATCCAGGTACTTGGTTTTGCCAGCGAGATGCTGAGGAGACACTGAAGAGATCAGATGTATGGTACCAGAGTAGAGGTAAACTGAGTCACGTGGCAGAACATAGATTAATAAAAGCGGGTTTTAAGTTTTTAGGTTAAAAGAGCTAGTGGGACAAGCCTAAGCTAATGGCCAAGCCTGAGTAATTAATGTGAAGTCTCCATGTTGATATTTGGGGTCTGGTGATTCAAAGACAGTCCAACACGAAAGTTTGCCACAGGTGTCCCTTTCACACAGCCCCCTGTGCGTCCTGTCTGAAGTTGGTTGCTCATGGAAGAGGACCTTCCCTAAATAGAAGAGGACCCATCTACCATCAAGAGTGTGAGAACCTCCAAACAAGTTCTCAGGAGTTCAAGGCCAGCCTCAAATATATAGCCAATTCTAGGTCAGTCGGGGCTATGAGAGCTTGTCTCTAAAAACCAAAACAACAGAAAGAATTATGTCATAACATAGTATTTGGTTATTTTAATGACTTAAAAACCATACACTATTTTATAATACTCATCATATATTGAGATTTTTATTCATGTTATTATTTTGAAACAAGGTTTCATTGTTATTTAATACAAGTGCTGGCCTTGAATGCTACCTGCCTCTGCCTCCTAAGTGCTAGGATTAAAGGTGTGCACCAGCATACCCGAATGCCTTTTGTTGTTGTTTCTGAGACAAGGTCTCATGAAATGTAGCCCAGGCTGAATCTACTTTTCTATGTAATTCCACTGGCCTTCAATTCCTGATCCTCCTTGCCTCTGCTTCCCCAAAGTTGGGATTATTAGTATGTGCCACCTGCATGGCTTCTTCATAATCAGATACTACTTATAAATATGATTTTCAATGTATGAAAAATAGTATCATTTCATTTGTTTTTTGTTTTTTTTTTTTCGTTCTGGAACTAGCTCTTGTAGACCTCAGGCTGGCCTCGAACTCACAGAGATCCGCCTGCCTCTGCCTCCCGAGTGCTGGGATTAAAGGCATGCACCACCACCGCCCGGCTATCATTTCATTTTTATTTATTTATTTGAGGTAGGGGCTCATGTTGCCTAGGCTGTCCTGGAACTCACTATGTAGCCTTGAAACTCAAACTCCTGTTTCGGTCTCACTGGGTTTATACCACGCCTACTTTATTATTTATCGAGCACATTAACACTTCAGACACGGCTGGATAGTGAGTGTAGGAATCTATTTGTGTGCATGTTGGTTTACAAGGCTAGCAGGTGCTTCTTCAAAACTTAAAAAACAACTGAGATAAAAGGGGAAAAAAGAAAAAAAAAACCTTAGCAATCATCTTGAATGACAGTCATTTGAAGGTCATTCTTTTTACTCTGAATTTCCCTGTCGTGTCCCCCCCCTCCCCCTTTGAGACAGGGTTTCTCTGTAGCTTTGGAGCCTGTCCTGGTACTAGCTCTTGTAGACCAGGCTGAAATTTCCCTGTTTTTACAGTACATATATATTTCATTTAAATTAGAAAAAAAAAAAACAAACCCTGGACTTATTAAATACCGGGTCACAGTGAGATTTGAGGGCTTCTGAGCAAATAAAAACCACCGAGCCCTTCTTTCCTTTTGTGAGAAGTGACCTTAGGATAAACTGCTGTCTAATGTGGGTGGCACTGGACAGACAGGAAGAGCACTCGCTCCGCCCCCCACTTGCATCAGGGTCAGAGGCTTCCGGACTCTGCAGGGAACCAACGTGAACCAGCACAGCAGGTTTGCGGCAGCGTGGGCTGCCCCGGTGGAGCTACTAAGGTTTGAATCAGCGATTAGAGCACTTTTCAGCTGACCAAACCCCGTTTCTCGAGCTTCACGGGCTCGTCCCCAGAGGGCCCGCTCTGTGGTTCTGTCCTGAGAAGACTGGGAACCTGACACCCCCCGGAGTGGAAACAGGCAGGGTGTGGGAGGCCACTTTTGTATCACACAAGGTTTCTAGGCAGCAGCTGGTTTAACCACTTCAGTGTACGAATGACACTCTAAAAGCTTCAATGACTTTTAGAGACGGGCGAGTTCATAACGAGAACCTCGGCATACGAGGCCAAGTAACCTGTGGCCCCTGCCTCGCTTTCCAGGTCATTGTGTCGCTAGTCTGTGGCCCAGTCCTTCCAACATGAGATGTCTTGGGGTTCTCCAGACTGAGGAATGCCCAGACTTCTGCCTACGGTCTTTCCTGTTTGGAACACCTTTTTCGGACCACACACTCATTTGAGATTTGGCTCATGTATAACTACTATGCCCTTTATCTTCCTGGGAATGCATAAACTTGTGCTGAGCTGTGGGCTTCATTGTGACACTTTCCTGTGCACATAGAACACATTCCGACCATGCCCGTCACAGTGCCCTGTTACCTCTTCTCTCCAACACTCTCACCTTTGACCCTGTAAAGCACACAGCGGAGGCTTCACTGAATGCAACCTTGAACCGTGGCCTTTCTTTTTAACCTCTCCTGGGAAAGGACCTTAGTGTCTTGCACATGCTACTCTGCCTCAGAGGTGTATCTGCGGCCCTAGGGTTACTTTTATTTTGAGATAGGATCTCATTAAATCTCCCAGGAAGGCATTGAACTTTTTGTCTTCCTGCCTTGGTCTTATGAGCGGTTGAGATTACAGCGATGCACCCCAAGATATGGCCCCACTGACTTTTCATTCAAGAATGTACATGGTTTCAGAGGGACAAAGTGAACTTTAAGTTACATTTATCTATGCACCTGCCTATCCATTTACCCATCTATCTCCCCATCCATCCACCCACCCATCTACCCCCCACATCCACCCACCCATCTAAAATTAAATTTTATTTTATCTTTGGTTATTGTCTACCCCATTTGACTACAATAATTTAGAAAAATGGGGACTCTATTGTACTTGCCACTGCGCCAGGACCATGCTTGCCACTTTACAGGTTCTGGCTTCGTGCCGGGTGACTGAAGTCAGGTGTGGCCACGTACATCTGTATGTAATTCCAGTGTTTGGAAAGCTAAGACAGGAAGGTCTCAAGTTTGAGGCCTAGCAAGACACACCCTACCCCAACCTCAAAAATAAAATGCTTAAGCCTGGCATTGGTGGCACCTGCGTTTAATCCCAGTACTTGAGAGGCAGAGGTTAGCCTGTTTTCCAGAATGAGTTCCAGGACAGCTAGGACAACGCACAAACATCAAATAAGTCATGCTGCTTTGTCACGTAAACTAGAATTGTGTGTCGTCCTGTTTAAAGGAGCGAAGGGTAGAAAAAAATCTATAGTGTGTTACAAGGAAGCGTTCGAGCTCTTCCCCTTCAGGCAGCTCTCAGATGATAGATGACTAAAAAGCTAAAATCAATATGATGTTTCACCGCGACAGTAATGATTTATGCCTTGCTCTCGCCTGTAGTTAGACTGGCGAAGAGATGCGGGCAAGATGACATTGGAGAATTTCGCGACAAGAACTTGATGAATGCTTTGCAGCTTTAGATTATGATTCTCCTAGGGGTTTCAGGGCAGGGTTTTGTTGGCTCCTGACCGTGTGATAATGACGGAGGATGCAGACCAGGCCAGCCAGGGACAGCCTTCAACCGTCATCGTGCAAAAGGAGCTTTTTAGACAGCTTAGTGGCTCTGCATTGCAATTCTACTTAGTGGAGGAAGACAAATGGGTAAAATAAAAAGGCTCAGCCAAAGCGACATGGGTATTCTTATACTGCCCAGTCTCCCTTCCCCTGGTCCTGGGCTCCCTCCTCTTCCTGGGTAGCTGGATCAGGTTCAGACTTGCATGTTGGGAACCTGGATTGTTGGGAACTAGGAGACTGTACTTCAAAGGTAGGGGGCCTGAAAGACCCTCCTTCCTCCTTAAGGAAATCAAAGCCTGATCAAGATCACTGAGCATTCTGGCAAGACTGTGAGTCATGGAACCAGACTAGAGAGGGAAAGAAGTTGGGAGAGCCTAGGAGGGGCCTGGAACGAGGTGGGGGAATGAGTGTCTTCAGCAGAAGCATACTGTCTCTCTGTTCTGCCACCTGAAGTGGGATATCGGTGCCTTCAGTGGGTCATTTCTTTTAAGGATGGGGAGGGAGATTCTTTAGTCTCTGGAATCCTTGACGTGCAGATGGCTTTGTCTGTGTCTTCTCGTGGCTCTGTGTCCAGATTTCTCCTTATGGTAAATGTCCCCCTTCCCTGGGATTAGGGCCAACCATAACCTGATGATTCGCAAGAGGCTGTTCCTTTCCTCTTTTCAATCTATTTATTTATAGACAGGATCTCCCTGCCTAGACCAAGGCTGGTCTCTAATTTACAGCAATCCTCCTGCCTCAGCTTCTGAGTGCTAGAGTTACAGATGTGTGACACCATGCTCAATTTAAGGACCATACTTCTTTTATTATTTAATTTTTGAGACAGGCTTTCTGTGTGTAACACTATAGTCAGTTTAAGAATCTTACTTCTTTTATTATTTGTCTATCTGTCTGTCTATTTGTCTGTCTATTTTGGAGACAGGCTTTCTGTGTATTCCTGGCCATCCTGGAACTCACTCTGTTGACCAGGCTGGCCTCAAACTCAGATCTTTCTGCTTCTGCCTCCCGAGTGCTGAGATTAAACGTGTGTGTGCCACCACCTCCCGGCAAGGACTCTGTTCCTGAATAAGGCCCCACAGTTCTGGGACTTCAGCATCTTTGAGGGAGTCATGCTTCAACTCCTAGGAGGGAGACAGGGAAGAAGTAGAGCAGTGTGTGTGTGTGTGTGTGTGTGTGTGTGTGTGTGTGTGTGTGTGTGTTGGGAGCAGGCAGAACTTGAGGTTTTCTAGGACAGCTGGACCATGGTATAGCACAAGGCCTTTTATAGGGTCTCTCCAACTTTAGCAAGGCTCTGCTGGACCAGATGCCAATAATAAATCCGCAAATCCTCATGAAGCGACTGAACCATCTTGGGAAGTAGGTTTACTTCTGGTGCGGGGGAAGAGAAGGGATGTCAGAGCTGGGGAGTTCAACAGAGGTGACTTTGACATGGGAAGAAAGCTGGTTCTTACTGGGCCACAGGTCCTGTCTCTAGTGCTGCCCATACGGCCTTGTCTAGCCTCTTTGGGGCTCAGTGTCCTCATCTGTATCTTCTGTAAAATGGGGCGAGTGAGGAGGAAGTCAAAAGGTATTTGTGTAAATTATGTGAGATGAGGAATGAAAAGAATCTGCCGTCAGAAGGGACCTAAACAAGTCAGACGTTCCTCCCCTCTTCTCTGCCCCCTACACCCCAGGATGACCCCTTCCACCCAGGACCGTCCCCCTCCCAGGCTGAGCCCTCCAGAGAGGCCTCTGCCCAAGGAAACAGTTAACTTGTTTTCGTTTCAACTTTAGAGTCAACATTCTGGTTATGAGGCATTGCTGACAGACATGTAAATGCCCTGTGGTTGGTTAGACTCCTCTTTGGCAGGATGAAGTGTGGCCAGAATCACGCAGTGACTGTAGCATTGGGAGAAGAGGCTGGAAGGGTGTGACTGAGGGGTGCTTCCTAGGTAAATACTGTTTGCGAATGGAGGTTTTGAATCACCCAATACACACCACTTAGTGTCTTGCTTTATTCTCTCTGCCTTATTCCCCTTTGAGACAGGGTCTCTCACTTATCCTGAAACTAGGTTTGCTGCTAGCAAGCCTCAGCAATCCTCCTGTCTCCACTCCAGCTATAGGAATGGAATTACAAGGACCACACCTGACTTTTTTATGTGCTTGCTGGGGGGATTCAGACTCAAGTCCTCATGTTTTCAAGCTGGAGACGATAGGGTGGAAGGATCAGGCCTTCACAGCCCTCTCTGGCTATGGAGAAAGTTCAAAGCCAGCCTACACTACTTGAGACCTTGTCTCGAAAGAAGGGAAGGGGGATGGGGAACTAGATCAACCAGGAAAATTCTTGCCACATAAGCATGAGAGTCTGAATCTAATTCTCAGAATTGATAACATAAATGGAACCAGGTACATGCTGGTAATCCCAGCACTGGGGAAGTTGGGCCAGACGGATCCCTGGGATTCATTGGCCAGCCAGAATCCCGGGACAGTGGGAAACCCTGTGTGGTGATTTGAAAGAAAAATGGCCCTCAAAGGGAGTGGCACTATTAGGAGGCGTGGCCTTGCTAGAGGAAGTGTGTCATCCGGAGGGTGGGCTTTGAGGTCTCTTTTTCTCAAGCTTCAGTCCGTGTGACAGTGAGTCAACTTCCTGTTGCCTAAAAGATGTAGCACTCTGAGCTCCAGCACCATGTCTGCCTGCACGTCACCTCTGAAACTGTAAGTGAGCCACCCTCAATTAAGTGTTTTCTTTATGAGAGTTGCCATGGTCCTGGTGTCTCTTCACAGCAATAGAAACCCTAATTAAGATGCCCCGTCTCAAAAAGCAAGGTGGGTGGGCTGCTGAGGAAGGCCTGAGTAGGCCAAAGGAACGTTGTCTCCTGACCGCCCCACATACATGAACACACATGTTTTTAAAAAAACAAGTTGGGGAGGGGGAACCTCACATCTGTGTAATTTTCATACAACATTAGAAAGAGACAAAATTAGATAGGAAAAATGTATAGAATTCAGCAGGAGCAGAGACCTTCCATTTTCGGAGTCATTAGCAAGTCTCCTTGTGGATCTTCCCCAGGAAGAGAAGCCCAGTGGCTTTTTTGACTGGATAGCTTTGCAATTGTTACTTTATCTGAAGAATTTTCCTCTCTGGAGAGCTGTGCCCTAAATAACAACCAATGCTATGTTTTCTCTGCCATATATACTCTTGAGAACCCCGAATGCCATCCCCAAGCAGAAACACTGCTTTCATAGCCCATTCATGTCCCCCACATGCCCTTGGCCTGCCTCCCCGGAGGGTCATGGTCCAGCTCGTAAATAGCATCAAAGAGAAGTCACTTGGGGGTAAGGCAGTCTTGGAAGTAGAAGGCAGGGACCTCTGAAGCAATGACTAATGGGGGCAGTTAGGGCTCTCTTTGTCCCTTGTTAACAGGGAATAAATAGCCCTCCAGCCACCCCTTTCTACGCTAGACAGAGATGGAGGAAGGGGCAGAGAAAGTTCTGGACTGTCACGTGCCTCGTGTACTTCCCCCACAAGTCACCAAGTCCAGTCAGGAATGGCCTGGCCAGCTGGAACCTCTTTCCCATCTGAGGTGTTGGTGTGGTGAGTGTTTGAAGAAATGTTCCAATGGCTTATGAGTTAGAAGATCCTCAGGTCAAGTTCTGCGTTAGACCTCAGATAGCCATGAGCCCCTGTGATGTGTGACACAGGATCAGGGCTCTGCACAGCTTTGCCTGACAAGGGAATGCGTTCAACACTGATGAGATCCCTGAATGGAGGTCTCTGGGTTCTATGTTCCTTGAAAGCATGTATTTAGTGTGCTTGAAAGCATGTGTTTTTATAAAATTTGAGTCCATTATGCTCATTATTTTGTTGGTTCATTTTGAGAAGGGGGTCTCATGAAGGCCAGGCTAGCCCCAAATCCATCATGTAGCCAAGGATAACTTTAAATTCTCATCTTCCTGTCTTTGCTTTTCCAGTGCTGGGGTAGACCATCTTATCCAAGTGGAAGTGAGAAGCTAGAGATTTGGGTTCATGGTTATCGGTTCCAGCGCTCAGGACACAGAGACAGGAGGATCTTGGGTTAAACTTGGGCTGCACAGGGAGATCCTGTCTCAAAAAACAAAAACAAAAAATGTTGGGAGCTATTGGAGGCTGTGCGCTCCCCCCCACTCCCCGGACCCTGAATTTTCTGTGAATGGCTTGTTTTTCCTGTGTTTGCAGCTGCTCTGAGCTAAACAACTTGTTTTCCTCTGCTCTGAACAGGCTGCAGCTGCTCTGAGTGTGAGACCCTGCTGGCAGGAGTTGGGGTGGGGGGGTGGGAGAGTAGGGGGGGTCCTGATGGGTCTGTAGCCAAAAGATCGAGGGCTGGGGCATGGCTATCAGTTAAGGATCCCTATGTAAAGCTTCCCCTGAGCTCAGTAAATTTGGCATTCTGGTATCAAGGATGACCCGTGTCCTTGTCTCTTTGTCTCTGTTTCTGCCTCTGCATCTGTGTCTCTGCATGTTTCAATCTCCAAGCCCCTTGTGCCCGGAGACTCGTGAGCTGTAACAGTAGCGCTAACTGTCCTGAACTGCAGGTGCTATGCTACAGGCATAGAACTTTACAAAACAACAAGTTTTTCAAGCTGCTAACTGTACACATTTTATCTATCTATCTATCTATCTATCTATCTATCTATCTATCTATCTATCTATCTATCCATCCATCTATCCATCTATCTATCTATCATCTATCTATCTATCTATCTATCTATCTATCTATCTATCTATCTATCTATCTATCCATCCATTATC
>NC_022024.1:26765112-26772364 GCF_000317375.1 Microtus ochrogaster | reverse complement strand
ATCCATCTATCTATCTATCATCTATCTATCTATCTATCTATCTATCTATCTATCTATCTATCTATCTATCTATCCATCCATTATCCCTGGTTGTTTGTGTCTTGCACTGAGATATTGCTCTAACATTTATGCCTCATTTCTTCTATTAGTTTTCTGGGCTTGTCTTCAGGATGTGCCATTCATTGGGAGGAAAAGATAAAAGAATTCTGTTTTCTCTTATGCTGGGAACATAGCTCAGTGGTAGGAGTACACCTGGGTAGTATGTTCAAGTCCCCGTACTCAATCCTCAAGCACGGAAAAGGAGGGTTTTTTTTTTGTCCAATGACAAAGTTTGGAATAAAGAATTACAAACCTTTGGTGTTGCCTAGCGTGCTTCCCTGCCCTCTCTCTTTAAGGGAGAGGAAAGAATGGAACATTCTACAAAGCTGTCTTTCCCCAAGTTTTGCCTTTCTGTGGAAGGCTCCTTCCATCTTTAGCCTTATAAGGCTATTTTGGGCTAGATTGGCAGAGCCCACCAGGCATCATGAGAAACAGGCTTACAGAGTTTAGCAGTGCTGGGGGCGGGGCTTACTAAAGATGAAGATGTCGTGGTTTAAAGCCCCAAGTTATATCATGCTCGGCCATTGTTTCAGCCTGCATTTGGTTAAGTGGACCGTGGAGCCGTATTAAGAAAGCCCCACTTCTAGCTGGGCGGTGGTGGTGCACACCTAAAATCCCAGCACTCGGGAGGCAGAGGCAGGTGGATCTCCCTGAGTTCGAGGCCAGCCTGGTCTACAAGAGCTAGTTCCAGGACAGGCTCCAAAGCTACAGAGAAACCCTGTCTCGAAACCCGCCCCTCCCAAAAAAAGTAAAAAAAGTTCTGATATCAACATGTGGATGACATGTTTGTGCCTGGATGCACACCTATATAACACACACACACACACACGAGTGATAATATTTTTATTTATTTATTTATTAGAGATTTCTGTCTCTTCTCCACCACCGCCTCCCGGTTTCCCTCACCCTCCCTCATCAGCCCAAAGAGCAATCAGGACGAGTGATAATATTAATAATAAACAAGAACAAAAATCCTAAGAAGTATACTATCTAAAGGGGGAAAAAGAGTACATATACATGCAGGGTTCGGCGAGAGCATTTTGGGTAACGGAATGGAGACTTCTGACATGTTTGAGTTGGGGTATCTGTTTATAACCCTTTTTTTTAAAAAAAAAATCAGGGTGTTTAGAAGCTGTGGAAAAGTAGACCAACAGATTAGAAAGATTCCCAGAAGATGTTTAAAAAAAAAAATCAAAAACAAAAAATAAAAAAAAAAGTCTGTGATGAAAGCCGTGTAGTAAAGCATGGGCTTGGAATATGGCAGGCTTCATGTTCAGCTCACAGCACCATTTGGGGGGGGGGGAAACACAGGAAAGAAAAGAAATGAACCAGGCTATGACTTAGTAAGTTCAGGGAAGAAAAGGCATGGGGGTGAAATAGGCAGCCATGGAGAAGAAGGGGAGACTCATTTGAGGGTTAGAGTTGACCGAGCTTCATTGGTTAGACCCTGGGTGGCACAAAGTGGGTTGCGGAAGACACCTAGCCTCCGCCTGGGCCTTCTGGGTGGGTGGTGGAACCGTGACTCAGATCTTCCAGACCTTGTAATAGGTGGTTGGAGGCTTCCGGACAGTGTCTGGAAGGGTTTAATAAACGCGGTGCTGAGAAGGAACGGAACCGCTCCACTGAGACCAGCAGGCTGGTGCGATTCTGGAAGATGCCAAAGGGTTAGAACACCCACCCCTTCCATCTGCTGGGCTCTCACCAATGTCACTGTAAGATAAGCGAAGGTGGGTAATTCTCCACTCAAGGCGAGGCTTGTGGATTTCAAAGGGGCAACCTCAAATAAACACATGGGAACCCAGTTGCTATGTTTTGTGTGTGGGATGGATTCTCCACCTCGACTGGGCAAGGAAGAATAGAATGAGTTTACATGATGCCCTAGAAACCGATGCAGCTCTATCTGATTGCTACCTTACAGATTGGTTTTTGTTTTTTGTTTTTTTTGGAGAGCCCACTCTTCTGTCTGATCCACCCACCACATTCCTGTGTGTGATTCCAAGGCTGGTTCACATCCTGCCTTCTGGAACCTGCCCCCCCATGACATCAGCCTGCATTTAGTTCTCTTGCTCCCATGTTCCTCTGCAGTAATTTGGGGTTCATTGCAGACTTCCTTGAAGGTTTCAGTTTTTCAGAGGGTGGTCCTGTGCACGCATGACAATACCTCGCCACTGAGCTGTGTGTCTAGACCTTTCTGGGCTTTCCATTGCGATGTGGGCCTCACTGGGTAGCACAAACTGGTTTGAGGTTTGCTACTTCCCTGCTTCAGCCTCCTGAGGAGCCGGAATTACAACCTCCACAGGCAGGCCTGGTTCACTCTTCATTGTTACCTGTCCCCAGAGGATACCCAATCTTACTCACCTGTACACTTCTCTGTGTATTCTGGTCACCTGCACTCTTGCGAAAAAGCAGGCAAAATGACTGCCTGTATAGCCAACACGGGCCTGATGGTTGTTTCATTCAGCAGAGGTTTACTGAGTATTGGTCACGTGCCAAGCACATGACCGAGCCCTGGGGCACTTGGCTCCCTCTCCTCTGGCTCACTGGGTTCTAGCTACAGTCACTTGTTCCTACCCCAAGGTCTTTCCTTTTGTCCTTCCAGCTGCCTGGACCGACTGTCCCTTCCCTGTGAACTTTCTTTTTATTTATTTATTTTTTTTAATATTTATTTATTATGTATACAATATTCTGTCTGTATGTATGTAGGCCAGAAGAGGGCACCAGATCTCATTACAGATGGTTGTGAGCCACCATGTGGTTGCCGGGAATTGAACTCAGGACCTTCGGAAGAGCAGATAATGCTCTTAACCGCTCAGCCATCTCTCCAGCCCTTTATTTTTTAACGCAGGGTCTCTCTGTGTATCCTTGGCTGATCTAGAATTTACTATGCAGATCAGACTGGCCTCCAGCTCATAGAGATCCACCTGCCTCTGCCTCCTGAGTGCTGAGATCAAAACCACCGTATTTCGCTTGAACTCTCCTTTATTTTTATTTCCTGTGCACTGGTGTTTTGCCTGCATGTATGCTGGGTGTTAGACCCCTGGGCCTGGGAGTATAGACATGTGAGCTTCATGTGGGTGCTGGGACTCAAACCTGGGTCCCTCTGGAAAAGCAGCCAGAGCTCTTAACCATTGAGCCATCTCTCCAGCCTCCGCCTTGAACTCTTGATATCAAGGTTTCTTTGATCTCATTTCCTTGGAGGAACCCTCGGTCTAGTCTCCTGCTGTTGCCTCGATATCTCAGCATCTTTCATTTTTCGCAACGGCACTAAAGCAGCTAAGCCTGTGTGGTGTGCAAGTAAACCATGGGATGGTGGCGACGTCCTCTCCTCTGCGTGAACTCATGCAACAAGCATGGTGCTTCCCTCCTTGCAAGAGCTCTGACCGCTGGTTTGGACCAATAAATGGGTGATGTCAGCTGTAACCAGGTTTCTGCCCTGTGGGAGCCTCCTCTTCCTCCCAATTCCAGGTACTGCATGCTCACAGGCAAGGAACATAAGAAGGAAGACAGCGAGTGTCAGCATGTGGTAACTCTGCCGAGGGGAGTTAATGAGGGCCGTGGACTCGGGAAGGCTGGAGAGTTGGTGTGTAGGCCTGGAGTATTTCATCACCTTTTATCCACTTCTGAGTATATGGCCTGACTTCTGCTTTACGCTTCCTAGAAACTCTTACAGCTTCTAGTCCTAGAACAAGACTTTTGATGATTGATGAAGACATAATAGATACTCCTAGCCATCTTGAGGCACTTGGTAAGCAGTTCGCTTGAGTGTATATATGCATATATGTGTATTATATATATATATATATTCTTTATTACATAGTAGTGTTCCAACTCTGGGTCATTTCACCAACATATGTACTACCTGTAGTCACCTTTACAGCTGTTTATGTGTGTGGTTAACTCCCACGTAAGGTAAGTGATGCCAGTCACCTTCCTCGTGACAAACTCTAGGTTTCCTCTGTTTTGTGCAGAGGCAGTTAACCTGTGCCCTGCTGTGGCCGTTCCTCCTGTCACTATAGCGCCCCGTGTTAGAATTTAATCAAAGCGGTTTCCTTCCCTCCCCCCACCCCCCACCCCCAACCCAGCAATATTTCTGGAGACGTATCTGCTGAGATTGATTTTTGGATGTCTTTTTGAAAAAGCGTCTCTGTAAACATTTGTTGATTCTTGGCCTTGATATCAGAGCGGTCACCACCACGCGGCTGGCGGGTAAGAGTCTCGTTGCTGAGGGATCAGCCACATGAGTGATTTAATCACAGCTTTCCTGGGTCTGCTATAGAACCCTCCATCACACTAACTAGCGCTCCGTACGCTCACGTCATGACTGCCAAAATTGATGTTTGTCCGGTCGGTGTCTAGTCTTTAGTCAATTGAAAAGGCCTTTGTGTTGGGGGAATCAGATTATAATTTTACCCAATTTCTTCATGTTTTCAGCAGAAAAAAAGGACGTGTGACCGAACTGCATAACATGTAATTAGAGTAGAAGGCAGGATTCCATTGTTCTGAAGATTCAGTGGCACCCGAGGCTGAGAACAGGAGAAAGAACAGGTTTTTATCAGACTCCCGTCTCATGTATTTCCCTACCTGCCCTCATCACGTTACTTTTTTTTTTCTAGGCCAGAGGATCAGTTTAGGGACTTAAGAATGTTAAGGAAGCCCTACTGGACCTCAGCCTTTGTAGCCTTCTTTATCTGTAACTTGCTTCAATTTCTCCTGTTCACAACTGCAGCTTCTTCTATGAAACGGTTAGATTAGAATACAGGTGGATAATTGATAAGGTTGTAGAAATACCTTCCTATGGAAAACTCCTATCTGGAAGGGATATTGCAGGCTGCTAAATAAAGTGGCTTTTAGTTTATTTTAATAGAGAAATGGAGGGAGGGAGGGGAGAGGGAGGAAGGAAGAGAGAGAGAGCAAAAGAGACCCCAGAGACAGAAAGAAAAGACAATAGATAATTGTGTTCCCTGTGAAGCAGCTAATAACGCTGTCTTTTTTTTTTTTTTGACCCCATTGCCATATAATGGAGATAAGAATCTCATTATTCAGAAACATGCAAATACAGCGATTCTAGTCTCTGCACACAGCCACTAATCACCATGCTGCTCAGGCTGTGTAATCTACTCTGTGAACTCAGGCACATAAAAAAAAAAAAAATCACCCTAATCACTCGCCAGTCACGGCAGCCGTGAAGACAGCACCAGAACAGTGCACGTTTGAAAGGGGACATGCTGAGGACCGCATTCTTATAAGGCAAAAAACGGAGCCAAATTCAATGGCTTCTGATTGGATTTCCAGGACCACTGGCTATAAAGGAACACGGTGTGTGTGGGGGGGTCTTCAAATGGTGCAAAGTTTGAAGCTAACACCAAAGTCTTGACACGGAATGGGCAGAATTGGAAATGAGGGTTCCCCATGACCTTAAGGAGTTCCAAGTTGCTCATTTCTACTACCCAAGAAACAGAGGCTTTTGGGAGTTTCTTCGGCTTAGACCTGTGTGGTCCAAAGCCAGACATTACTAGCCGCATGCGGGTCTTGAGCGCTTGAAATGCGGCTGGGGCAACAGAGGGGAGCTGGACTCCTAGGATGAACACTGAAGTCTCAGACTGCGAGGGGGGAATAAGGTAAGGTTGATCATATTTATTTATTTGAAACAGGGTCTCACGAGATCAGGCTGGCCCAAACCTGACATGTAGCTGAGGATGATATCTTGAACCACTGATCCTCCTGCTACCACCTCCCAAGTGCTGGGATTATAAATGTGTGTTATCACACCCAGTTTACGCATGCCCACGCTTCCTGTGTGCCAGGCAGATGATACCAGCTGAGATGTAAACATCAGGATTAGTATATGGAGGGTTGCCGCGCACAACGCCTGTCTGCGCTCTATGCGCTACCATACACAGTTCCGGAGCTTCAGGCAAGGGGCTGGAGACTGAAACACACAAAGACACACAGACAGAGAGACAGAGACACGGACCTCTAGTCACTGGTAAGAAGCCCTCTATTGAATAGCGCCCCCCCCCCCAAGGCTTATATACCCAACAGTCAGGTGGGCCCAACAGGTGAAAACCTCATCCTCTGATCCTCATGGCAAGGCAACACGTGCTCGTGAACACGTGCTTATGAAGCAGAGCTGGTAAACAACTTTGACACAGCTTTCAGTAACTCAAATCAGAAGGAAAGGGAAGATCTCTAGCAGGGAAGAGCAGCTGGAGGCCAGGACTCCAAATGGTCCCAACAGAGGGAGTCAGTTGGCATAAAAAGACTGGAATTCTCTCATGGGCTCCTTCTAAATAAAGGCCAAGTGAGAAAATCCTTTAATATCCAAACTTGGGAGAGGTTGGTATTATAGAAATGTCCTCTAAGGGGTCATGGACCATGTTGCCTGTTGCCCAGAACTTTTTGGGTCCTTTCCTCAGCTCATTAGCCCATTCTGATTCTTGGGAATGCCCCTACCTGCAACCCCAAGGTAGGATTTCTCAGGCTGTCTTGGAACTGACTTTGTAGACCAGGCTGGCCTCGAACTCTGTCTCCCGATTGTTGGGATTACAGGCGTGTGCCACCACTGCCTGACTGTATTTCCTTTCTTTGATCATGAGTGTTGCTGTGCTCCTTTGCCCTGAGATACAAGAACCTGGAATTGTGTGTTCTCTAAAGCGAGACCCACAGCTCAACACGCCTAGGCACACTTTCCTCAACGCTCTGGGCTTTCTTGCTGTTTGTCTGACCTCTGTGTCTCCGGGGAAACTGCTGGGATTTTTAGCTTGCCTGTTCTATTGTTTTTTTTTCTCATGTGTTAGTCAATTATTTCTCAGACTTCCTTCTGAGTCCATTTTTGACTTATTTTATTAATGGGACTAAGAGCTCAAAAGAGTGGACCTCAACTTTTTTGGTAACAATTACATATTGGGGTGAAAAAGATTGAATTTATTCACTTAAAATGTATCAAATGATTTCTTCTGTTTCCCTTTTCTTTTCTAATGTGACTATTAAGAAAATCTCCAGTTACACAGGTAGCTCCAATTTTATTTCTATTGGGTAACACCCACTCTACCTGAGTTAGAAACTTGTTTATTCAGTTGCTAAGATTCTTTCTTTCTCTCTCTCTCTCTCTCTCTCTCTCTCTCTCTCTCTCTCTCTCTCTCTCTCGTGCACA
>NC_022024.1:26751228-26765012 GCF_000317375.1 Microtus ochrogaster | reverse complement strand
AGGCCAGAAGAGGGCACCAGATCTCATTACAGATGGTTGTGAGCCACCATGTGGTTGCCGGGAATTGAACTCAGGACCTTCGGAAGAGCAGATAATGCTCTTAACCGCTCAGCCATCTCTCCAGCCCTTTATTTTTTAACGCAGGGTCTCTCTGTGTATCCTTGGCTGATCTAGAATTTACTATGCAGATCAGACTGGCCTCCAGCTCATAGAGATCCACCTGCCTCTGCCTCCTGAGTGCTGAGATCAAAACCACCGTATTTCGCTTGAACTCTCCTTTATTTTTATTTCCTGTGCACTGGTGTTTTGCCTGCATGTATGCTGGGTGTTAGACCCCTGGGCCTGGGAGTATAGACATGTGAGCTTCATGTGGGTGCTGGGACTCAAACCTGGGTCCCTCTGGAAAAGCAGCCAGAGCTCTTAACCATTGAGCCATCTCTCCAGCCTCCGCCTTGAACTCTTGATATCAAGGTTTCTTTGATCTCATTTCCTTGGAGGAACCCTCGGTCTAGTCTCCTGCTGTTGCCTCGATATCTCAGCATCTTTCATTTTTCGCAACGGCACTAAAGCAGCTAAGCCTGTGTGGTGTGCAAGTAAACCATGGGATGGTGGCGACGTCCTCTCCTCTGCGTGAACTCATGCAACAAGCATGGTGCTTCCCTCCTTGCAAGAGCTCTGACCGCTGGTTTGGACCAATAAATGGGTGATGTCAGCTGTAACCAGGTTTCTGCCCTGTGGGAGCCTCCTCTTCCTCCCAATTCCAGGTACTGCATGCTCACAGGCAAGGAACATAAGAAGGAAGACAGCGAGTGTCAGCATGTGGTAACTCTGCCGAGGGGAGTTAATGAGGGCCGTGGACTCGGGAAGGCTGGAGAGTTGGTGTGTAGGCCTGGAGTATTTCATCACCTTTTATCCACTTCTGAGTATATGGCCTGACTTCTGCTTTACGCTTCCTAGAAACTCTTACAGCTTCTAGTCCTAGAACAAGACTTTTGATGATTGATGAAGACATAATAGATACTCCTAGCCATCTTGAGGCACTTGGTAAGCAGTTCGCTTGAGTGTATATATGCATATATGTGTATTATATATATATATATATTCTTTATTACATAGTAGTGTTCCAACTCTGGGTCATTTCACCAACATATGTACTACCTGTAGTCACCTTTACAGCTGTTTATGTGTGTGGTTAACTCCCACGTAAGGTAAGTGATGCCAGTCACCTTCCTCGTGACAAACTCTAGGTTTCCTCTGTTTTGTGCAGAGGCAGTTAACCTGTGCCCTGCTGTGGCCGTTCCTCCTGTCACTATAGCGCCCCGTGTTAGAATTTAATCAAAGCGGTTTCCTTCCCTCCCCCCACCCCCCACCCCCAACCCAGCAATATTTCTGGAGACGTATCTGCTGAGATTGATTTTTGGATGTCTTTTTGAAAAAGCGTCTCTGTAAACATTTGTTGATTCTTGGCCTTGATATCAGAGCGGTCACCACCACGCGGCTGGCGGGTAAGAGTCTCGTTGCTGAGGGATCAGCCACATGAGTGATTTAATCACAGCTTTCCTGGGTCTGCTATAGAACCCTCCATCACACTAACTAGCGCTCCGTACGCTCACGTCATGACTGCCAAAATTGATGTTTGTCCGGTCGGTGTCTAGTCTTTAGTCAATTGAAAAGGCCTTTGTGTTGGGGGAATCAGATTATAATTTTACCCAATTTCTTCATGTTTTCAGCAGAAAAAAAGGACGTGTGACCGAACTGCATAACATGTAATTAGAGTAGAAGGCAGGATTCCATTGTTCTGAAGATTCAGTGGCACCCGAGGCTGAGAACAGGAGAAAGAACAGGTTTTTATCAGACTCCCGTCTCATGTATTTCCCTACCTGCCCTCATCACGTTACTTTTTTTTTTCTAGGCCAGAGGATCAGTTTAGGGACTTAAGAATGTTAAGGAAGCCCTACTGGACCTCAGCCTTTGTAGCCTTCTTTATCTGTAACTTGCTTCAATTTCTCCTGTTCACAACTGCAGCTTCTTCTATGAAACGGTTAGATTAGAATACAGGTGGATAATTGATAAGGTTGTAGAAATACCTTCCTATGGAAAACTCCTATCTGGAAGGGATATTGCAGGCTGCTAAATAAAGTGGCTTTTAGTTTATTTTAATAGAGAAATGGAGGGAGGGAGGGGAGAGGGAGGAAGGAAGAGAGAGAGAGCAAAAGAGACCCCAGAGACAGAAAGAAAAGACAATAGATAATTGTGTTCCCTGTGAAGCAGCTAATAACGCTGTCTTTTTTTTTTTTTTGACCCCATTGCCATATAATGGAGATAAGAATCTCATTATTCAGAAACATGCAAATACAGCGATTCTAGTCTCTGCACACAGCCACTAATCACCATGCTGCTCAGGCTGTGTAATCTACTCTGTGAACTCAGGCACATAAAAAAAAAAAAAATCACCCTAATCACTCGCCAGTCACGGCAGCCGTGAAGACAGCACCAGAACAGTGCACGTTTGAAAGGGGACATGCTGAGGACCGCATTCTTATAAGGCAAAAAACGGAGCCAAATTCAATGGCTTCTGATTGGATTTCCAGGACCACTGGCTATAAAGGAACACGGTGTGTGTGGGGGGGTCTTCAAATGGTGCAAAGTTTGAAGCTAACACCAAAGTCTTGACACGGAATGGGCAGAATTGGAAATGAGGGTTCCCCATGACCTTAAGGAGTTCCAAGTTGCTCATTTCTACTACCCAAGAAACAGAGGCTTTTGGGAGTTTCTTCGGCTTAGACCTGTGTGGTCCAAAGCCAGACATTACTAGCCGCATGCGGGTCTTGAGCGCTTGAAATGCGGCTGGGGCAACAGAGGGGAGCTGGACTCCTAGGATGAACACTGAAGTCTCAGACTGCGAGGGGGGAATAAGGTAAGGTTGATCATATTTATTTATTTGAAACAGGGTCTCACGAGATCAGGCTGGCCCAAACCTGACATGTAGCTGAGGATGATATCTTGAACCACTGATCCTCCTGCTACCACCTCCCAAGTGCTGGGATTATAAATGTGTGTTATCACACCCAGTTTACGCATGCCCACGCTTCCTGTGTGCCAGGCAGATGATACCAGCTGAGATGTAAACATCAGGATTAGTATATGGAGGGTTGCCGCGCACAACGCCTGTCTGCGCTCTATGCGCTACCATACACAGTTCCGGAGCTTCAGGCAAGGGGCTGGAGACTGAAACACACAAAGACACACAGACAGAGAGACAGAGACACGGACCTCTAGTCACTGGTAAGAAGCCCTCTATTGAATAGCGCCCCCCCCCCCAAGGCTTATATACCCAACAGTCAGGTGGGCCCAACAGGTGAAAACCTCATCCTCTGATCCTCATGGCAAGGCAACACGTGCTCGTGAACACGTGCTTATGAAGCAGAGCTGGTAAACAACTTTGACACAGCTTTCAGTAACTCAAATCAGAAGGAAAGGGAAGATCTCTAGCAGGGAAGAGCAGCTGGAGGCCAGGACTCCAAATGGTCCCAACAGAGGGAGTCAGTTGGCATAAAAAGACTGGAATTCTCTCATGGGCTCCTTCTAAATAAAGGCCAAGTGAGAAAATCCTTTAATATCCAAACTTGGGAGAGGTTGGTATTATAGAAATGTCCTCTAAGGGGTCATGGACCATGTTGCCTGTTGCCCAGAACTTTTTGGGTCCTTTCCTCAGCTCATTAGCCCATTCTGATTCTTGGGAATGCCCCTACCTGCAACCCCAAGGTAGGATTTCTCAGGCTGTCTTGGAACTGACTTTGTAGACCAGGCTGGCCTCGAACTCTGTCTCCCGATTGTTGGGATTACAGGCGTGTGCCACCACTGCCTGACTGTATTTCCTTTCTTTGATCATGAGTGTTGCTGTGCTCCTTTGCCCTGAGATACAAGAACCTGGAATTGTGTGTTCTCTAAAGCGAGACCCACAGCTCAACACGCCTAGGCACACTTTCCTCAACGCTCTGGGCTTTCTTGCTGTTTGTCTGACCTCTGTGTCTCCGGGGAAACTGCTGGGATTTTTAGCTTGCCTGTTCTATTGTTTTTTTTTCTCATGTGTTAGTCAATTATTTCTCAGACTTCCTTCTGAGTCCATTTTTGACTTATTTTATTAATGGGACTAAGAGCTCAAAAGAGTGGACCTCAACTTTTTTGGTAACAATTACATATTGGGGTGAAAAAGATTGAATTTATTCACTTAAAATGTATCAAATGATTTCTTCTGTTTCCCTTTTCTTTTCTAATGTGACTATTAAGAAAATCTCCAGTTACACAGGTAGCTCCAATTTTATTTCTATTGGGTAACACCCACTCTACCTGAGTTAGAAACTTGTTTATTCAGTTGCTAAGATTCTTTCTTTCTCTCTCTCTCTCTCTCTCTCTCTCTCTCTCTCTCTCTCTCTCTCTCTCGTGCACACATACGTCTTCCTCTCAATAAAATTAGGTTCCTTTGGAGATGCTTCACGTTGATTTGGGAGCCAGCTTCCTCGTTGCTGTTGAGGCTTAGAGTTCTTCCTTGGCACACTGCCCTGCACCTCCTCTGCCATGCCAGAGGCTCAGTGAAAAACGTGTGCCTGTGTTGGCAAAGAAGGCTTCGCTGCCAAGGACACTGGTCTGGAGTATTCAGAGAGGACTTTGACACCCTCCCCCACCACACACTGTCACAGGAATGTGAGCCTACTTTGATTTAACCCCTTCCCCGCCAACATCCTACCATCCAGATTCCAAATTCTAGGCTTCGAACGTCTTGCCTTAGTTTCCTGTGTAACTGGAACACTAGATCAGGTTTAACTCTCTGCCCCCACAAAACAAAACAACAACAAAAACCCCCCAAAACCCAAAGGAGGAAGGGGTAGGAAAAACAAATCAAAATAAACAAATACAGCACAGTAGTCAGTTTGTGGTGTCAAGGGCACTGGGAGGCCTGGGTTGATGCCTGAGGCGTAGATTCGCATCCTCCAGCCAGCTTGTTGTGGACGTGTCTCTAAATCTGAGCCTCAGTTTTTCCCCCTATCAGGTGCTTGTAACATGAACTCCACCACGCTTTCTTCTGAGATCTGCTGGGGAGTCCGCTGAGAGCATAATCTCGGCGTTGCGGGTTCTGGTGGCCCCGATGGCCGGATCCCGTGAAGAGGCTGTTTCATTTGGCTAGAGAAGTGTCGTTTAAATGAATGAATGGAAACGCCTTGTTGGGCACACTCCACCGTGTCGGGTTGTGCTATGTGCTTGTGTCTGTGTCACCTGCTTGGCTCCCGAAGACAAACGTGTCCTGTACTTTGTAAAATGGTTGTGCTGGGTAATACGCGGTGGCACAGCCACGTGACTGAGGGCAGCCTGTGTCCCGTGCGCTTTATGGACAGCGCGGTCCTGTCAACCAAATCCAAAGGAACGGACACGGGCCAAGCTGCCTTTAGCTCTGAGTGGATCAGCCGTCAGGTTTTGAGGAACAAAAGCCACTATCTGCCTCAGGGGAAGATTTAAGAGAACTACTTTTGAGACTATGTTGGGCCGTAGCTAAGATTGGCTCCTTGTTCTCGGCTGCGTCACACTGAGTTGGATGAATCCAAAGAAAATGAGACTGACGCAGAACGTTTCTCTTCGCGGGGCCTTTCCTCACCTCTATTTGCTTAAGTAAGCTTGGTTTTTGATTGATTGCTCGAGTCATTTTGGCCTTTTTGAGGCAAGGGCCCTCTCCCTCTATACCAAGCTGGCCTAGAACTCACTGTGTAGCCCAGATTGGCCTGCAATTCTCTGGAATCTCCTCCTTAGCTTCCTGAACGGGTGCTGACTTGAATTTGTAAGAGGATCTTTTTCTTTTTAACCAAGGTTCATTTATTATTCAAGTTGTAATAAAGTATTTATCAATCTGTATAAAAATGCAAAAATAGCATACTTTTCCAAGAACAGATAAAATATTTAATGGCAAGATAAAACAGAAATATGCCCAGTGACTTTTCTTGGGTTTTAAGCTGGTCTCTGTCTCTATATATGTGTGGTGGTGTTGTTTTGTATCATGTAGCCCAGGCTGGCCTTAAATTCCTGATCCTCCTGTTTCTACCACCAGAGTGCTAGGATAATAAGTGTACATCACCATGCCTGGCTTGGGTTTCAAAGTCATCTTATTGACTAGATGGTGTAATATTGAACATGTGAACGGGGCAATATAGCACAAGTCTGCTATCTCAGCACTTGGGAGGATCAGAAGTTCAAGGTTGCTCTTGGCTACCTAATAAACTCAAGGCCAGTCTCTGCTCCCCGAGACTCTTAGTTCAGCCAGGCATGCAGGCCAGCCCTGCAATGCTCTTTGAATCCAGGATGACTAGAGACTGTTTGCTTAGGAAGCCGAGAGGTCCAGTTCACGACGGCAGAAGGCAGTTGCCATTAGCGTGGGTTCGTCCTTAGTGATACACAATGGCCCCAGGTGAGTTTGTTTGACCCGTTTTGGTTGCCATCCCAACCGAAGGCATCACCTCTCACCCCAGGCTGCCTTTGGATTGGCTATCGGAAAGGGCAAAGCTGAGGGAAGAAGGTGTGGTGTAGGACTTGGCACTGTGCTTTGGCTTGTGTTTACTTCTTGGGCCACAAGGTCATTCATTGTAGGCTCCTTCATTGTTCCGTGCTCAGCCTGGGGAACCAACCTCGCTTGAATTAGAGCTTTCTCACTGCCAGGCTCAGGGTGGTCACTTGAGATAGGTTAGGTCTAAACCTCTATTTCTTGTATATGAAAATGTGTGCTGAGGGCAAGGCCAAAGTTTCATGACAGCCAGCCCTCTGGGGATGACGGTACCCACAAGCACTACCCGATCTTTAGAACAACCCTATAAGTGTCTTAGTTATCTCCACTTCACAGATGAGGAAACTGAGGCATGGGGGAGGTTCCATAGCAAAGGCAGACCCAAGATAATAAAACAGTATAAGTCTGGAGTCTGTTTCTAAGTTTTAAACGATGCACAAATACTATTAAACACATATTATAGACAATTGAGACTATGGATTTTTTTTTTTTTTTTTGGTTTTTCGAGACAGGGTTTCTCTGTGGCTTTGGAGCCTGTCCTGGAACTAGCTCTTGTAGACCAGGCTGGTCTCGAACTCACAGAGATCCGCCTGCCTCTGCCTCCCGAGTGCTGGGATTAAAGGCATGCGCCACCATCGCCCGGCTTTCTTTAATGCTTTTACCACATTTTGTGGTTTATATTTTATTTTCTGCTTGGGTCATGAAGACTAGCCTAATCTCCCCAATTTCTTGTGCGTGCATGTGTTTATGACATGTTACATGTATGTGTGTGCAGAGAAGTGGGTCTCAACCTTTCTAACGCTGCGGCCCTTTAATATAGTCCCTCATGTTGTGGTGACCCCCCCAACCACAAAATTATTCATTGCTACTTCCCAACTGTAATTTTGCTACTGTCCTGAATCTTAAGTTTCTGATGTGTAGGCTATCTGATGTGTGACCCCTGTGAAAGGGTTATTTGACCCCCCCCCAAAGGGGTCACTACCCAGAGGTTGAGAACATTAGATCTTTTATTTAAATTATCAATTCAGGACATAGGAGAAATCATCTCCATTCTGTGGCTCTACTTCTTTTGCTTTTTTAAATCTTAATATACAAAACGGACACTTTATTTAACAGTGGTGGGTAATCTTGTGGGTCAAATGAGGCAGATCCCGCACCCAGTGGCAGGGTCAACTCTGTCTCGGGACCCTCTTGCTATGACGCCAATAAACTGAGCAACTAGACTTCTTCTTCTTTTTTTTTTTTTTTAATTTTTAGAAACAAGGTCTTTCTGGAGCTTTGGAGCCTGTCCTGGAACTAGCTCTAGTAGACCAGGCTGGCCTTGATCTCACAGAGATCTGCCTTCCTCTGCCTCCCAAATGCTGGATTAAAGGGATTAAAGGCGTGTGCTACCTGCGCCCAGCGAGCAACTAGACACTGTACAATCTTTCACATGGAGGATTATGGAGCAGCTCATGCTGCCCACGAGGTCCACTTGGACCTATGACCATGGTCCCTGCAGGCTGGCCATGCCCAGAACTCTGCTGACCCTGAAACGGTTTAATGATCGGCACATAGTTCACGTCCGTGATGGCAGATAGCCAGGGTGACTCAGCATTGAGCTCGTATAGTGTTACACAAGTTGTTAGACATAGAACATGTGTCTTTGGATGGAAAGCAGGGCTAAGGGCTAAGGGGCAGTACGGTGAAGGGTTTTGCCTTTTGTTTTCAGACAAAGACTCAGGTTGCACAGGCTCGCCTTGAACTAGCTCTGCCTTTGAGGATGACCTCAAACTCCTGATCCTCTTGCCTCTACCCTCCCTGTGATGAGAGAAGCTCAAGTGTAGTTCTTCCTTACAATACTATCAGTTTTCTGATCGATTTATTGGGAGGCATGTTTGGACCACCTCTATATTTATATAAAGTTTATTGAGCTCCAATAATGCTATGGCCACTGTTCTAAGAGCATCAAGTGTATCAACATTTACTTCTCGTGATGGCTCCATAAGGAACATCTATGATCCCATCATATGGATAGGGACACTGGTGCAGAGTTCTGAGGGGCTGCCTAAGGTCACATGGCTCTAGTGTCTACCCAGGGAGGGCAGGCCCCTTCTGCTGTCTTATTTTGGTGTCACAATTAAGAGTTGATTCCTTATTTTATTCAAGTCATTTCAGTTTCTAATATATGATGAACTGTGTTTTTGGTCAGTCTGAATGAACACATTGCAGAGATTTCAGAAGGTGTTGCAAGCCCGATCTTGCTCTCCTCGGTAGCCTGTGCCTTGTGTGTTCTCCTCTGACTGTTCTTTTCAGGTAGAGTTTTCTGTCCCGTTTCCCACTCTCAAATAACCATACAGAGACTTGTTATTAATTATAATTGCTCGGCCAATAGCCTAGGCTTGTTTCTAACTGGCTCTATAATTTAAATCACCCGTATTTCTTTTCTATGTTCTACCTTGCGTCTCAGTACCTTTTCTCATTATGGCATGTTCATTTTGCCTCTCTCCGAGTTTCCTCATGACTCAACCCTTGGACCGTCCTGCCTGTCTACCACGTGATGGTTTGTGAGTCAGGCAAGGGCCTGGAAATTGGAACATACACACAGAGACACCGATCATCCGTGAAACAAGAATGCCCCCTTTATTGTGTTCCAGGGCTGCTTATATAGAGTTCTTCCTTGACTGATGGCCACGCCCTAGCTCTTGGGACTTTTCAGCTGTAAGCAAGCCCACCAGAAACCACTCGCCTGCCATCAGGAACTCATGAGGGTCTGGAGCCCAGAGCTGCTGCAAGCACAGGAAAACAAGTTGTTTACTCTAGCAGGCAAGGGGTCACAGAAAATTCAGGGTCTTTGGGGGTCCATGGTCCCCAACAAACCCTCCTTCTTTCCAGCTTTCTCTCAGTCTGGTTCTCCTGCCTAATCTCTTCCTGCCTAGCTATTGGCCAGTAGACTCTTCATTAAACCAGGGACAGCAATACATATCCACAGTGCACAAAATGATTATTTCCATAGCATCTCTTTCTTAGGAACAAAGGACTCGGAGGAGGTGGATTTCCTAAGAACTGGACAGACAATTGCCACGGCTTTAGTTTACGGCCATTCTCTGCACAGAGGAGGCCCATCCCTCAAGTGGTCCCTCTGAGATCTCCCTACATCCTCTGCTCCTGCGTCTGCTATCCAGGGACCAGCAGGGCAATGACCCCGTGAAAGCTTGACTCTTCCTTCTTTCTTCCTCCCTGCAGCCATGGCCCAGGGCTGCTGATTGCAGAGCAAGGTAAAGTCCTGAGCAGACGTCCAGCACTTTCTAGACTAGAGGTCATTGAATGATTCCCTGGTCCTGGACAGTCTGCAGGGAACTGAATTGGCTTTTCTGTCCAGAAAAGAATGTGCAAGAGGGGCTGGAGAGATGGCTCAGTGGTTAAGAGCATTGCCTGCTCTTCCAAAGGTCCTGGAGTTCAATTCCCAGCAATCACATGGTGGTTCACAACCATCTGTAATGAGATCTGGTGCCCTCTTCTGGCCTGCGGGCATATATGTGTATACATAATAAATTAATTAATTAAAAAAAAAAAAAGAATGGGCAAGATTGCCCGAGAGAAGGACGGAAGAGCTTCTAGTGGGAGAGAGACTACAACTATCACAGTGACTTGGGGCCCTGAGTTCCCTCTTGGTGACCTGGAAAAGTGGTGTGGCTGGGTGGGCTGGCTAACCCCTCCTTGTGAATGTCATGGAGTTGCTTGGAGGAAGTGGTGGCCCGGTGGCTAGGTGTCACCAGAACATCCGCAGGCTTAGCGGTGTCCTGGCTAATGTTCTCCTTCTCAGCGCCTTACCTGTGTCCCGTAAAGCCAGTCATCAGGAGGGAGAGGTGGGGCTGCTGTATGGACATGAGTCACCCGGGCTCTGAGAATCCAGGGTTGGTCGGTGACCGAAAGGGACGAGATCATGGGAACCAAATTAGTGTTTACCTGAAAGGCCATCCGCAAAGCCTGAGGTTATTGCCAGTGTCCTGTGAGGTCTTGAGGATGTGCTGAGGCGACGGAAGGAAAGGGTACGGGGGAAGTTTACTGGGGGACCTCAAAACCCAACCTTCTCAGGAGCTTTGAAGGGGCAGGGGATATTGGTAAAGGAAAACGGCTGATGGAAATAGGCAGTCTGAGCTGGAGAGATGGCTCAGTGGTTACAAACACTGGCCGCTCTTTCTGAGGACATGGGTTTGATTCCCAGCATCGACAGACAGCTCACAGCCATCTGTAACCCCAGTCCTAGGGTTCCAGTGTGCTCTCCTGGCTTCTGTAGGCAATAGGCACACACATTGTATACAGACATACGTGTAGGCAAAACATCCATATATAAAAATAAGGGAAAAGGTAAAAAAAAAGAGAAAGAGAAGAATGGGAGAGGTCCAGGGTGGGGTATAATAGCTAAACATAATGACGTATATGTATGGAAATGTCACAGTAAGACCCATCTCTGTGTATGATAAAATAAATAATAATAATAATAATTAATAATAATAGAAAAGAAATTCTTTCTGTTTTGCATCCCTCTCCTCAATGAAAAACCAAAGAAAAAGAGAAAAGAAAAAGGTGGCTAGGCAGGAGGGGGCATATGGCAAAGGAAATTTGGCTCACAGAAATCGGAGTGGAACTTAACTACCTGGCTGGTTTGGTGAGGCCAGGAAGTTTCCTGGCTGTGGGTGCCTCCCTGACTCAGATGCTCCACTTATCTGGCAAGTTCAGCTGCCCTGTGGCTTTGAAAACGGAGCTGTCCACTGGCCTCCTGTACCTGCGTTATCACCACCACCACACCGTTCAGATATATATATATATATATATATATATATATATATTTTTTTTTTTCGAGACAGGGTTTCTCTGTAGCTTTGGTTCCTGTCCTGGAACTAGCTCTTGTAGATCAGGCTAACCTCGAACTCACAGAGCTCTGCCTGCCTCTGCCTCCTGAGTGCTGGCATGAAAGGCTTACATTACCACCATCCCGTTTGCATCCAGCTACTTTTGTTTCACGTGCTAGTCTTGAGTGGGTTCTGTAGCCTAGGTCGGCCTAGAAATTGCAGTGCAGTTTCTTCTACTCTGGAGTAGCTGGATTTATAGGTTTGTGCCCCCACTGTGTGTAGGTCACGGCTCACGCCCTGGATGATGAAGGGGGTTGAAGAGAGCTTTGTCTGAGGGCAGTGGTAGCTGAGCACAGGGCTCTGAAACCAGGCTTATCCTGTTTGGCCTCCACGGTGTGTTTGGTTGTGTGACAGTGGAGACATCTCTTAGCCTACCTGAACCTGAGGTTTTTCACCTGTAAAACACACATCATACCGTGGAGTGCATTGCATTATACAAGAGAAGTAGTAACTTTGCCTGGGAAACACTGGACACCTAGCTGTGAGTATCTGCTCTGGTCCCGTTTCTGTTGCTTTCACAAAAGTCCTTAATAAAAAGCAGCTTGTTAGACAGAGAGTCTAGTTTGGCTCACAGTTACCAGCTACTGTCCCTCATGACAGGGAAGTCAAAGCACTGGGAACTTAAAACAGCTGGTCACGTGACAGCTGGTCACAGAGCGCCAACAATGCATGTGTGCTTACTGCCCAGCTCGCTCTGTCTACTCTCACGCAGTCCAGGATCCCAAACCCTGGGACCGGTGTTGGCCACAGTGGGCAAAGGCCTTCCTTTCTATGTCAGTGAATGCAATTCCAGACATGTCGGAGGGCCAACCAGATCCAGACGATCTCTTACTGGGACTCCCTGCTGGGTGATTTTGGATTGTGTCAAGGTAACAATGAAAATGAGTGACCGCTCACACAGGTCGTCTCGGGTAGGTTCCTCTCTGATGCTGAGGGACCAGACCACCATCAGATCAGGCTTTCTGTCTCGGCTCTTCCGCTAATGAGTCAGCTATGCAACCTCAAGCCAGCCCTTGGCTATTCTGAGGAGGACTCAGCTCCCTAAGGACAATGACTGTACTGCTGGACTCTGGGTGTACGGTGAGCGAAGCAAAACAGAACATTACACTGTCCGTATTTTTACTGCGGCACCAGCTGTGACCTGCTAGAAATGCAAATTCTTGGGTTCCATCCCATGCCCAGTGCCCAGTGGATCAGCAACTCTGAGGGTGAGGCTGGCCTTTATTCAGAGTTCTGGGTGAGTCTATAGTACCCTCAAGCCTGAGACTCAACTGTCTTATAGTTTCCAGGGGAGAAGAGAGATGAGTTACCCCAAGAAACTAACTTTCTGTTGAGTAAATTTTTGCCTTTGGCTTAGGAACAATAAAATGGCCTTTCTCCTCTTCTTTCTAATTAGGCAGAAAGATATTCAGTTTACCTCTCTGTCTGTCTGTCTGTCTGCCTGCCTGCCTGCCTGCCTGCCTGCCTATCTATCTATCTATCTATCTATCTATCTATCTATCTATCTATCTATCTATCTATCTATCTATCTAATCTATCTATCTATCTAGACAGGGTCTTACTCTGTAGTTCTGGCTCGTCTCGAACTCTCAAGGATCCTGCTGCCTCTGTTTCCCGAGTGCTACCTTTGAGGGTGTGTTCCACAATGTCCGGCCAAATATATTTTTTTGCCAGAATTATGGACTGAGCAGTGCCCTTCTCTAAACTCATATGTGGAAGCTCCAACCTCCAGTCCCTCAGAGTGTGACTGAAGAGGCCTTAAAGAAGTTGACTAAGGGAACACTATGGCTGCTCCTTCATCTAACATGTCCTTGGGAGGAGGAATTTGGATACAGACAGGTCCAGAGGGAAGACCATGGAGAGACATCTCAGAAGATAGGACCCAGGCTACTATCTTGCATTTTGTAACGATTTATTCATTTTTATTTTGTGTGTGTGGGTGTTTTACTGCCTATATGTCTAAGCACCATGCAAGTTCCTGGTACCTGTGGAGGCCGTAAGTTTTGGATCCCGTGGAACTGGAGTTACAGGTGATTGTTAGCTACCACGCCAGCGCCGGGAACTGAGCTTCAGTCCTTTAGATGAAGCAGCCAGTGCTTGTAACCACCAGGCCATCTCTCCAGCTCCTCCTGCTGCCATCTTGAGTCTGAACATCCAGAACTGTGGGGAAGCAAGCTTCTGTTGTGTTACATGGGTCTATGGCGTCTCACTCCAGCTGAGGGTGAGGGAATAAGAAGCAGGGCAGATGGAGAGGTTGTGGAGAAAGGGGTACACTCATCCATTGCTGGTGGGAATGCAAACTTGTGCAACCACTTTGGAAAGCAGTGTGGCGGTTTCTCAGG
>NC_022024.1:26742372-26750498 GCF_000317375.1 Microtus ochrogaster | reverse complement strand
TGGCTTTGTGGGAGCCTAGGCAGTTTGGATGCTCACCTTACTAGACCTGGATGGAGGTGGGTGGTCCTTGGACTTCCCACAGGGCAGGGAACCCTATGGGCTGACAAGAGAGGGGAACTTGATTGGGGGAGGGGGAGGGAAATGGGAGGTGGTGGCGGGGAAGAGACAGAAATCTTTAATAAATAAATAAACAGGAAAAAACAAAGAAGCAGGCCAGAGAATGACCAGTCTAGACACTAGGTTGCTGGCTGGTGAGGAGGTGGTGAGGAGATGAGTGTTGGCGGGAGGGTTTAGGGTTTAGGAAGACGCCATTGCTAGCTGCCTCTCTAGATAAAGACAGAAGATGGCATGGCTCCTCACTTCCAAAAGATTTCTTCGCTTTGTGTGTGATTGATTCCCTTGTTGCCAGGAGGTAGATGAGGATGATAAAGTACCTCTGAAATCAACAACACTCAATGGGAAAAGAATCATTTTATAAACATTATGTTCACTCATACCCTTTTAGGAATGTGTTCATCTCAGGAAGACAGATACCCAGGGTCCTCTGCAAAGGGTTCCATGGTTGTGTGGAAGGCTTAGACTGGCGGGATCTAAAGAGCCTGTAAACTGCCAACTAGACTTGCACCCGTATCTCAGAGAACCAGAAATTCAGGGCCATGGCTAGCCTCCCTTCTTTCCTCCTTCCTTCTCTCCCCTCTTTCCTTTTTCCCTTTCTCTTATCCTTCCTTCTTTCCTTCTATCTTTCTAGGGCCTCCTTCTAGTGTATTCTGGGCAAGCGCTCCATGACTCAGCTACACGCCCAGCCCTCTGCTTCAGTTTCATTTCGAGAGAACTACTAAGTCGCCCTGGCTGGCCTTAACCTGACATTACACAGCCCATTCAGGCTTTGAACTTTCGGTTCCTTTGCTTCAGCTTCCTGATTTACTGGGCTCACAGGCCTGAACCACCAGGCCTGGCCTGTAGATTTTTCTTTTTTATTTTTCTATATATATATATATTTCAGATATGATTCAGGAGAGGTGGTGCATGCTTGTAATTTAATGGCAGCACTCAGGAGACAGGGGCAGGAAGATCAGGAGATCAAAACTGCTGTCAGTGACGCGTTGGGGTAGAGGGCAGCCTTGAGACTCGGGTTGTTGGGTCAAAAAGCAAAAACAAAACAAACAACAAAGCCTGGTGGTGGTGGTGCACGCCTTTAATCCCAGCACTTTGGAGGCAGAGGCAGGCGGATCTCTGTGAGTTCGAGTCCAGCCTGGTCTACAAGAGCTAGTTTGAGGACAGGCTCCAAAGCTACAGAGAAACCCTGTCTCGAAAAACACACACACACAAAAAACCAAAACAAAAAGCCCTAACCAAGCAAAAGGATTTGTGTTTTACCTGTCCAACTTCTGTCAAACACTCAGGGGAAGTAAGTCTTAATTCTTTTTATCTTTGTACCCTCCTCCAGAGTTTGGACAGTAAATTTCCTCTTTATTTTTATTTTCTATTCTTTTAAAGCACAGTGCTGCTATATAGGCTAAGTTAGGTTGCAACTCACGGCAATCCTCCTGTCTTCGTCTCCCCAGTTGCTGGGATTACAGGCATGCGCCACCATGCCCAGCCAATTGATTTCTTTAAAAGGTTATGTTAAGTCTGGGCTTGTGAGATCAGATCTCTGATGTCAACAAAACATCCCCAACCCCCATTTTGCTGACTACCCGTACCTGCGGCAGAAGGATGAATTTCTCTATGCAAAGGGGTGGATGCTTGGTTTTTAATATTCAGCGTGCAGGTGACATTCCTTCAACACCCTAACGACTGTTTTCTCCTGTTGGGATGCCTTTCTGTGCTGTGTAGGATCATGAAGATTGCATGAGCAGACCTCTGGGCTCTGCCGAAAGGATGTAACCAATGATAAGACACATTTCTGTTACACTTGGCTTTCCCTGCCCAGTCTGTGTGTTGACATTCATAAAAACGAAACAAAACAACAAGGAAAATAACAGGCAAGGATCGTGTGGAGTAAGCCCAGCAGACTGTCTTGGTGGTCAATGGCATTTAGGAAGATGTTGTCACTACTGGGATGTGAGAGGAGGGAGCACGAAGAGCCCGAGGATTTTTTTTTTTTGGTTTTTCGAGACAGGGTTTCTCTGTGGTTTTGGAGCCTGTCCTGGAACTAGCTCTGTAGACCAGGCTGGTCTCGAACTCACAGAGATCCGCCTGCCTCTGCCTCCCAAGAGCCCGAGGATTCTTGCTAGCTTGCTTTTAACTTGAGACAGGAAAGCTGGTGCTAGGCTCGAGCTGCACACCAGGTGCTCGGTTATGCTTTATCATCCACAGCTGCCGAAACAAGGAAGGGCTAGATGCCCATCAGCAGGTAGACGGGTAAAAAAAATGGGGTACATATAAGCGTTCCTCTATCTCCAAGTCAGTTTCCACATTTTCCCCCCAGTAATGGACACGACAAGCTTATGTTAAATTACTTGTCTTAACAATATGGAGGCGCAATGAACAAAATCATGGGGAGTAACACGGCAGACTGGGGAGATGGTTTAGTGGGTAAAAGAACTTGCCACCAAGCCTCATGAGACCTGGGTTGGGTCCTTGAACCCAAATATTGGAAACAGAGAACCAGCTCCCGGAAGCTGTACTCTGACCTTTACCCTTGAGGAATAGCACCCCACCCACATAAAAAAAATAATTGTATTAAAACAACTTCTTCCTGAATATTTTGTGTACATATTTGTGTGTCTATGTATACATATGTGCTTATAGAGCCATACGTACCGACCAAGTTTGGAAGAAATAATTTGCAACAAGTGTCTGGATAAGGTGATTTATTTTATTTACTATATTATATTGCTATAATCCCAGCAATCAGGAAGCTGAGGCAGGATAATTGCTGTGAGTCTGAGCCCAGTCTGCATTTAAGAGAGAGAGCCTGTCTTAAAGACACAGAAAACAGAACCAGGTGTGTAGCCCATGCCTGTAATCCGAGTAGTCAGGAGTCTGAGGCAGGAGGAGCGGGTGTTCATTAGCCTTGACTATACGTAGGGGTTTAGTCAAGCTGCCTGCAACCGTGTCCCGAGAAATGAGAGGCAATAACAAACAGCAAAAACAAACAAAATAGCAACTCCAGCAACAGCAAGACAGCAAGCACAAACAAAAGGGAAAGCAAACATGATTCTATTAGAATTTGAGAAATTTTAATGTCACCAGTTTCCTTACTAGGGTGCGAGAAAATAAATATCTATGAAAAGTTCAAGCAGTAGCTAATAAAACAAAAGTGGGAGATGGTGGAGCAGGCAGAGAGGCTGGCATCCCGGAGAAGATCGTGTTCCCGAGAACACTTAGGGGTCGTAAAGGGCTAACGGAGTCTGCTCCTGTGCCAGACTGTCTAAGGTGGGTCTCAGCCAGCATTCAGACGTTTTGCGGCCCATGTAAGGGGCTGGTAAGCTGAAGGTGTCTGGTGTGTGTTGACTTGCTGAGTTACAGGGTTCTGTGACTAGGAAATGAATAGGTTGGATAGCTGTCTCAGGCAGTGTCCCCTGGCCTGGCCTTGGGAACTCCTGGAATAGAGCAGAGATACAGGGGCTGCTTCTGTGTGGGGAGGAGTGTGTGTGTGTGTGTGTGTGTGTGTGTGTGTGTGTGTGTGTGTGAGAGAGAGAGAGAGAGAGTGTGTGTGTGAGTGTGTGAATGTGTACGCGTGTGTGTGAGTGTGTGAATGTGTGTGTGTGTGTGAGAGAGTGTGTGTGAGTGTGTACGCGTGTGTGTGAGTGTGTGAATGTGTGTGTGTGTGTGTGTGAGAGAGAGAGAGAGTGTGAGTGTGTGAATGTGTACGCGTGTGTGTGAGTGTGTGAATGTGTGTGTGTGTGTGTGAGTGTGTGTGTGTGTGTGTGTGTGGTGTCTCTGAGACTGAGGGGAGGCAGAGGGAGAGCTGTAGCTCCTGGTCATGTGAACACGACGGAACTACCCCTCTCCAGTGTCTCCCAACCTCAGGGAAAGAGTTCAGTCATCAGGAAGGCTAGGTACCACAAAAGCACATAACACAGAAAATATGGCAGCTTAGCCGCTGCTGTGAGTGGGTAGTCACTCAGTATCAACTGTGCTCCAGCCACTACACTACTCTTTGTCTGTCTGTCTCTCTCGTTTTTTTCTCCCTATTATCCTTCTGCCTCAGTGCCCAAGAGGTGGGAGGCATCAAGTCTTTTCTTTTGGTTTTTCAAGACAGGTCTCTCTGTGTAGCCCTGGATGTCCTGGAACTCACTCTGTAGACCAAATTGACCTCAAACTCACAAGAGATCCACCTGCCTCTGCCTCCTGAGTGTTGACTGGGGTTAAAGGTGTGTGCCACCATGCCCAGCCTCAAGTCTTTTCTTAAAGTTATTTTAAACATTTGTTTCTGTGTATGTGTGTACATTTTTCTGCTGAGCCATCTCACTGGCCTTTCGATTTTTTTATATAATCATTTATTGTTACCCCAATTTATATAATTTCATGTGTCGTTTTGACTAGGCCACAGGATGCACAAACAATTGATCAACTTTCTTTCTCTTTCTTTCTTTCTTTCTTTCTTTCTTTCTTTCTTTCTTTCTTTTTGTGTGTGTGCGCGCATGCGTTTGAGACAGAGAGCCTCTCTATGTAGCTCTGACTGCTCAGAAGCCTGCTATCATCGTCTTGAGTGCTATTCTGTATATTTATATTCTTGAGGTGCATTTATTTAAATCAGACTTGGTAGAGCAGGTTCCCCACACCAGAGAGCACGAACCATCCAATCCCCCCGCCACAGTCTGAATGGACCCTTCCTCCATTCATTGGAAATCCGACCCTCCAACCCCCGCCTCCTTGACTTTGACCTGGACCCTCAGTCCTTCCCTGTCTGTAGAACTGTCATTGGCTCTTCCTGGTTCTCCAGCTTGCCTTTGCCTGGCTTCAGACTTAGACCAATGCTCTGCCATCCACTCTCCTGCACCGCCAGCTCACTGACTCACCTGCAGTTCCTGGGACTTGTCAGGCTCTGTAACCATGGGAGACAATTGCTTACCATAAATGTTTGTATTTGACTTGAAGCCGAACACAAACACAAATCAGTTTGCTTAGGTCATTGGTTTGGGGTCGCATATTTTGCTTTGAGATCACACACACACACCCTATTGATTTTGCTTGTCTGGAAATTCTTGACTAACATATTCAGCGAATATTGATTGAATGATACATAGATCCATGGCTCTGGGCTCCAAGCCAGAGATGGAGCGTGAATAAGACACTCTAGCTTCCTGTCCTGGTAGAGTTTGTACTTAGAGGACTGGGAGGGGCTCAGTCATATCACCGCAAATAATTAACTAAAACTACAGCAAGTACCACAACAAAAACACACAAGGTACTTGGGGGCTGGTATGGTTCTCTAGACTCAGGTATTCAAGAAGATGAGATAGGAGGATATCTGGAACCCGGAACTTGCAAGTCAGCCTGGGCAACCTAGGGAGACATTATCTCAGAAGCTGTAAATGGTGACAACAGAAAGAGCTGAATGAAGCCCACAAAAGATGGGCCTTCAGCTGTTTCAGGTTTCTGGAGAGCTGTGTGTCCTGAGGTCTGAGGAATGAAGGGGAGAAGTGCCGGGAAGCATCCTGAACGAGGCGGTAGCTCAGGTACAGCTTCCTCAGTGGGGACATCCACTCGAAAGGGAAGGAAGCAACTGTGGCCAACCATTCTTTCCCTTCTTGTTTCCTGGAAGACGGAGGCCTCACGTGAAATGCTTTTCAGTAATAATGGCCCCATCCAAGGGCAGATTCTCGCTGGTGCAGCCAAGATGAGGATTGGGGGACAGTTCCCACCACCGCCTCCACTACTATGTCCCAGCACTTACTTGTGTCAGTGCTCCAGGGATGAGCAGAACCACATCAGTGATATGATGACTATAGGTGACCTCAGGTCCCTGAGCCAGCCTGCAGTCTTACATGCTGTGGGCCAACAAGGCCTTTGGCACCAAGAAGCCATCCTGATGTTCTGAGAATGGGTGCTGGCCCGCTCCCCCAAACAAGAACAGCAACAGCAAAAACTATTTCCCGCTCAAACCAAAAACATAAAGACCACAATGCACCCAACAACCAATACTCGAATATTCCTGTAGCCATTATGGAAATGAAACTCCTAATTTTATAACACCTGAAAAGCAAGCCCGGAGTCGAGATAGTTTCCCTGCAGTTGAACTCAACCCCGGGTGCACGATGAATCCGAGACGTTTGTTGTGGGATTGCCAGCGGAGTCACATGACCTCAGTGCAGCCTCGGCGGCGACCACGGCAGGCTCCCTTGCCGCTCATGCCAGTCCTCAGCTCCGTGCCAATGCATGCTATTTTAATCTCTTGACCCAGCTTTGGAGCTACTGTATGCTCCACGTTACAGCATCCTTACCACACCCACACGTGTTTTTTTTTTTTTCTCTCATAGAAACATAATGGTTTAATTATAGGAGGAGACGTTTCCTATGTCACTACCGCCGTTCTTCAGCATTTAAGCATGGGATCGGTCTGTCTGTGGGCTGGCCCGTGTTGGAGCGGAACTGCTGTTTAAATCGCTGACTTGAGTTTTATAGGGAATAACTGAGTGACTTGGGCTTGGGAGTAGGACAGACAGAATTTCCGACAGACAGAATTTCCAGCAGTGTCTGCCGTGGCTTTGAACACGGTTGTGCCATTTTGTGCTATGCATTTGTAGGCAGGGTATCGGTGATTATAAAATGACAATTTCTATCAGCTCTGAAGACTGCTAAGATGTTCTTTGCTCTGCAATAGGAAATATGCAGGCAAGAAATGAATCATTATGTAAAAATAAATATTCATTTTATTAATACTAGCAAATTTAGTTTCATTCATCTTGAAGAAATGGTAACATTTTGTGTACAAAAGAATTATTTTAAAATAAATTTCTTTATGACTTTATATCAGCAAAGGATTGATATGTATACCTTGGTCTGTAGGTAAGGTCTGGTAAAAACTTATTTGGTGAAAAGCGAAAAAAGTTTAAGAAGCCTTGGTGTGTGTGTGTATACATGTATATGTGTATGCATGTATGTGTGTTTGTGTGTAAGTATGTGTGTCTGTGTGTATATGTATGTGTGTGTATGTATGTATGTGTGTTTGTGTGTGTCTGTGTGTGTATGAGTTGAACTTGGCAGGATATCTAGGAGAGGATACTTCACCTTCTAGGAACAGAATTCTATAATGTAGATTTATCTAGAAATTGTTTTAGTACTGACCCCTGGAATCTAGTTGCAAATAAAACTTTTCTCTTCAATTTTGAAGCCAAATGGATTGAACTTTTTTTTTTTTTTTTTTTTTTGAGGTATTTAGCTCCACTATTTCTCATAAACCCTGTTCTGGATTTCTCAGAGAAGGCTGTGTTTTAAGAAATTTCATCTCTTTAAGCAAAAGCATTCCTTAGTTAGCAAATATAATTTAAAAAATTAAATAAACATGCAAGTATGAGAAAAATATAGGAGAAACCTGACCACCCCTCAAATTCTTAGTTTTCCATTTTTGAAGATGCGGCAATCTTCTTTTCTTTTTATAGTTTATTATTTGCTGTCGTGAGGGCTGAACTCCAGCCCCAATACATACTAGGCAGACTCTCCACTTTCAAGCTTCACCTTTAACCCTGAGGTTACCTAAAGTGAAGGGTAGCAAACAGCTGGGAGCAGGTACCTGCCTAAGCCTTCTAAACAACAAGCAAGCAAGCAAGCAAGCAAGCAAGCAAGCAAGCAAGCAAGCAAGCAAGCAAAAAACAAGAAACCTTGTTCCATGTAAAACACACTACCTCATTCAGGAGGCAGCAGTATTTTCTTCAGCTTATAGATGAGTTAAGACACATTTAGAAAGGCTAAGTTGCTTAACGTTATGGGACCAGCCAGTGGGGAAACTGAGTCTGGGATCATGCTATAGAGCTGCAGCATCTAGCAGAAATACCGCGAGCAATAACGGGAACATCAAAAAGGTAGGAAGAAAGTGACATTACTTTGAATAATTTTATTTAACCCGACATGAGCAAATCAAGATTGTTTCAGCAGCTCATCAGCACCCAGATTGTCACAGAGGTCTTCACATTTTTTCTGCACGAGTCCTTGAAAAGTGGCCGGGGGGGGGGGGG
>NC_022024.1:26740414-26741762 GCF_000317375.1 Microtus ochrogaster | reverse complement strand
CTGCAGGCCAGAAGAGGGCACCAGACCCCATTACAGATGGTTGTGAGCCACCATGTGGTTGCTGGGAATTGAACTCAGGACCTTTGGAAGAGCAGACAATGCTCTTAACCTCTGAGCCATCTCTCCAGCCCCTAAAATATATATCTTAAAGTTGTAAAATTTATCCAATTTTAACTAAATATGGTATGTCTTAAAATGGAAGTTTAAATTATAATATAATTACAAATAGTCTTTCTCGATTACCGAAGGCATATTTCAAGAGCTCGTTAGTCACGAGTGAGCTGCCTAGAACATTCTTTTGTTTTGCCTGATTGCAGCTTTCTGTGGATGGCCGAATATCAAGGGACTGAACTTACATCATAACCAGAGAAAGTAAGAAAATGTGTAGGAGTGAAGGAAGGGTCAGCCAGCAGTCAGGAGAAAAAAACTCTTCCTTTTGGCTGTCATTAAAGTTCCAGAGAATTCTAGAGTTCCATGTAGCCAGGGAAGGAAGCTAGGGTGTTTCTCTCCATTTCTCAGAATGTATTTTGTGACTTTCCTAGCAATTCTGCCCCTTTCAGAGGAGAGGGCCAAGCCTCCATCGAGACAGGACGAAAGCCAAGTGGAAATGAGCATGAGCCTTTGAGAGACAGCTCATCCACCAGGCACGCTTGGAGGCCACCAGCCATGCGCCTGTGACGATTAGTCACTCAGTGAAGGGTCTAAAGTCGAAGCCAGATCATCTGCCACAAACACTGGACTTAGAAGATCTTGGGCAGGATGTGATGACTCGGGCTTTTATTCCCAGGACTCCAGAGGCAGAGGCTGGTAGATCTATCTCTGTGACTCTCTTGGGACACAGAGTTTTGCCAGCCAGGGCTTTATAGCAAGACTATGTCTCAAAAAAAGACATTGAATTTATTCTTGTGGTTGTTCATGAGGGTTGCTTGGGTTTGTTTGTTCTGAAGTGTCAGAAAGTGTGCTCTGTTGACAGCTTCCCGCCCCTTACCCCACCCCCAAGACAATGTTTCTCTGTGTAACCCTGGCTGTCCCGGATAGAACTCACTCTGTAAACCAGGCTGGCCTTGAACTTTGCCTCCTGACTGCTGGGATTAAAGGTGTGCGCCACCACCGCCCCTCATAGTGTTGGTCTTTTAAACTGCTGTCCATTGCACAGCACTAAATCATTTTATGACCCTTTTAGAATATGAAAAATGGGCCGGGCGGTGGTGGCGCACGCCTTTAATCCCAGCACTCGGGAGGCAGAGGCAGGCGGATCTCTGTGAGTTCAAGAACAGCCTGGTCTACAAGAGCTAGTTCCAGGACAGGCTCCAAAGCCACAGAGAAACCCTGTCTCGAAAAACCAAAA
>NC_022024.1:26714499-26740314 GCF_000317375.1 Microtus ochrogaster | reverse complement strand
CAAGTAATTAGAAAGTACTTTTAGGTTTAGAAAATCGGCTTAAGGGGCTGGAGAAATGGCTCAGTGGCTTAAGGGCATTAGTTGCTTTCTCTTCCAGGGGACCTGAACAGTCTACAACTCCAGCTCCAGGGGATCCCATGTTTTTTGTGGCACGCGGGTCGGATTGAGGTGAGAAAGGCAGGAATGAGCCCGGGGCTGGATGTGGCAGCTCACATTGCAATCCAGAAGTTTGGATTTGAGGCAGGAAGATCATGGATTTCAGGCTGGTCTTGAACTCATGTACTGAGTTCAGTCTGGACTGCAGAAAGATCATACCTTAAAAATAAAATCTTCTGGGGTCAGCTTCCCGTCTGCTCTTTCCTGGGCCTGCCATGGGCCTGTTTAAGCAATTATTCAGGAATTTACGATCCACTCAGGAAACTTTTGGAAGCAGGCCTTCTCTGGGTGCCTCGTTGGCCCTGCTGGCCCCTGCCTTGTAATTCCTTTCATTCCTGCCCTAAGTTTGTTCTTTCTCTGGGGTTCCAGGCTCTGACTCAACAGGAATTTTGTGTGAACTGATCTAAATTCTCTCTCTCCTGCTTTCTCTTTAGGGAGGTGGTTGTCAAACTTTCTAATGCTACAACCCTTTAATATAGCTCCTCATGTTGTGGGGACCCCCCTAGCTGTAAAATTCTTTTCATTGCTACTTCATAACTGTAATTTTGTTACTGTCATGAATCATAGTGTATAGAAGACGATATTTCTGATGGTCTTAGACCACCACTGTGAAAGCATCATTTGTCCCTAAGGGATTACGACCCACACAGGTTGAGAACTGCTGCTTTATGGGGAAACAGGAACTACCCAGGACATCTGTCTTGAGAGACTGAAGCTAGATGGGTGTGTACTTACAGTGAATGGTAGAACTGAGGGCTTTTACTTAGAGAGGAAGTGGACCAAGTCCTAAAGTTTCAGAACATACTACAATCACTGAAAGAGTCAGGAAAGTATGGTATAAGCTGAATTCCACAAACACCCTTAAAAATTTCCTCAGATCAGCTGGGAGAAGAGACGCCGATTCTGCCTGATAAGATCACGCCCTGCAGGTCACCCAGCTCTGCCACCCAGCCTCTGCCCCTGAACACAAGGGAACAGGACGCCTGCGTAAGAGGCGGCAAATTTCAGTTGCCAAACTGTCACTGGTTTTCCTAGACAATCGCTCAATTGTGTCTCGCCTCGTCTGCGAGAGTGTTGAGAGAGTTGAAAGCATGAAAGATGAGTTTAATTCTTTTCTCTCTGAAAGCGATCATTCTACAGCTTGATTCTTCCCGACTCAGAGAGAAAAATGAGACCCCAAGGGAAGCTTTGAACCCTTTTGGCTTTCCCCACAAAGCTGTCCTGGCTGGAGGCTGAGGTTTAGGGACAGAAGGGCAGGGGAAGTTTTAGCCTGGGGTTGACAGCTGCTATCTGTACCACTCAGCCCAACATCCTTCTTGTTCCTTCTGCTCTTCACTACTCTCCCCTCCCATCCTCATTTGTATCCATCCTTCCTTTCTCCCTCCCTCCCTCCCTCCCTCCCTCCCTTCCTCCTTTCTTTTTTCCTTCCTTCCTTTTTCTGAGACAGGGTTTTTTTCTGCCTAGCCCTGGCGGTCTTGGAACTCACTCTGTAGACCAGGCTGATCTTGAACTCACAGAGGTCTCGTCTGCCTCTGCTTCCCAAGTGCTGGGGTTAAGGGCGTGCACCACCACCACCCAGTTTCATTTTTATTCTTTTTCTAGGTCTCAAGCTCTGTCTCTTGCTGTCTTGAAGCCATTCACATCCAAGATAACGGTGACGTGACAAAACTAAGTTAGCCTGGGTGCCCTGACACCCAGCTGGAGCCCTTGCTGCCTCACGTTTTGGCCTTAACAGCTCCAGCCATTTCCAAATATTCGTTAGAAGTTTGAAATAGGGGCTGGAGAGATGGCTCAGAGGTTAAGAGCATTGCCTGCTCTTTCAAAGGTCCTGAGTTCAATTCCCAGCAACCGCATGGTGGCTCACAACCATCTGTAATGAGGTCTGGTGCCCTCTTCTGGCCTGTAGGCATACACACAGACAGAATACTGTATACATAATAAATAAATATTTAAAAAAAAAAAAAGAAGTTTGAAATAGGCCTGACGTGCGTATACTTTCAAATAAGCACCCTAAGTGGAAATCCACTATGAATAACGCTAACTTTAACAATGGGTGCCATTGGTAAAATAAAAGGTTTAAACTCAGTGTGGTGGTGGTATTCAGGAGGCTGGGACAGGAGGATGACTGGTAATTCAAACTCAACCGGAGCGATCTAGCGAGTGCCAGACCAGCCTGGGCTACAGAGTGAAAGCCTGTCTGGAAAAACAAAGACAAAAAAGCTTGAAAAGAAAAATTGAATTTAACGGAGTTCGAGGAGCAAGCAATTGTGCTGCCATAGACGCAGGGGCTAGGAGGGCTCAGCCTGGAAATACGACGTCATCGTTTCTTCCAGACGTCGTGGTTAGAGGTTGGAGGTGAACAAAAGGCCACATTCCTAGGCAGTGGCTTGAGCTGAGTCAGACCTGTCCCCCCCCCCACCAGGGACAAAGCTCTTCCCCGGGTAGCTGTCGTTGTAACTGTTATCTTCACAGAACGTCCTCTGGTTATTGGGAGGTCTGTAAGCAACTGAAGTTTGGCTGTGGTGATTGCCTGAGACTCAGAGCACAAGAGTATGTGGTTGGGTTAAGTTTTCAGTGACTCTCACAGTAAGGTGGGTCACGATTCCTTAGGATGGAGATGTATATCCTTGGGGCAAACGTAGCTGGATTTATGACGGTAAAGCAAAGGCTTATGGGCATAATACAGTGGAAGGGGACGTACTTTGCCAAGGCACCATCCCCCCATGTTTCTTGTATTTCTTTCTTTTTAGCAGGGAGGGTGTGGAGACCAAGTTTCTCTGTGTGGCTTTGGAACTCACTCGGTAGACCAGGCTGGCCTCAGACTCTTAGAGATCTGCCTGCCTTTGCCTCCCGCGTGTGCCACCACTGCTTAAATTCTTATGTTTTTAACCTGTGGAAACAATGGGAGTCTCCTAGAGTTTTCATTAGGAACAACAGAGTTATCTGTATATGACTGAGCCTGTGTTTCCAAAAGTAATATCACTAGGATGTTTAATGCATGGATGCATGCATTCATTCATTCATTTGTCTATGTATTTATTTATTTGAGATTGGGTCTCCAACTGTAGCATAGCTGGCCTGGAACTCACCATGCAGCTCAGAATAGACTCAGACTCATGGTAATCATCCCACCTCAGCTTCTTGACTGGCCAGATTACAGGTGTGAGGTACCTACCATGCCTGGATCTTCGCTGGGTGCCTTTAATCCCAGCACAAAGGACGCAGAGGCAGGTGGACCTGAGTCTGAGGTCAGCCTGGTCTACAGAGTGAGTTCCAGGGTGCCCAGGGCTACACAAAGAAACCCCATCTCAAAACAATAAAATAAAATGAAAAAGTATAACTTTTCACTTAGTATGAGCTCTGGGAAGAAATGAGCGCATGTGATGGGCCTGCTTGCTCACTGCCTGGAATTGTGATCAGAAGGAAAACAATTTGGTGTCCTAACAGCCTGCCTGCTTCTGGATCATACCAGTATTAAACTGTATCTGTATAATTCCCAAATTCATGGGCTTGACCTTTTAAGTTATGCTGATATTTATTTATTTATTTATTTATTTATTTATTTATTTATTTATTTTAGTTTTTTAGTTTTTTGAGACAGGGTTTCTCTGTGGCTTTGGAGCCTGTCCTCGAACTAGCTCTTGTAGACCAGGCTGGTCTCGAACTCACAGAGATCCGCCTGTCTCTGCCTCCCGAGTGCTGGGATTAAAGGCGTGCACCACCACTGCCCGGCTATGCTGATATTTATAAGTATCAACCTTGATCTGGGCATAGCGGGCCAAGTCTGTAAACCCAGCTCCTCTCAAGTGCACTAGGGTGGGAGGATCATGAAGCCAGAGTTCAAATCCAGTCCGGGCAGTATAGCAAAACCTCATCTATAAATCGATCACTTGATCGATAAAAAAATTGACAATTTTATTGAGTGATATTTTACATACAATAAAATGTAACCATTTATATATAATTTTGATGAGCTGTGGCAAATTTCTATTTACAAATTAGATAAGTCTCGGAGAGGTTCTGACCATCTCTGGCGAGGTTTGCACCAGCCATCACTGAGAAACGTGCTAACTCAGTGCTTCTCAGTGTGTGGCTCGTGACCATCACAAAGCGTGTTTTCCGATGGTCTTAGGAACCGAGACTTGATTCCTCTAGAAAATAAGTTATGAAGTAGCAATGAAAATAACTTTATGGTTGGGGGTCGCCTCACCATGAGGAACTGTCTTCAAGGGTCGCAGCGTCAGGAAGGGTGAGAACCATGGCTCTAATTACAATGGTGGCCATGCGGTTGACCCACAGGGAAGGGGTTGAATCCGTTCACGCGGTCTAAGGCCTGTAGGGCAGGAGAGACGTGACACCTTCCCTCACCCGTCCTTAGGTGATGACCGACACTCCTGTAACAAAAGTCAGGTTAGCAAAAGTCGAAATTAGAGTTTTATGTGTTGCGGGACCCTTCGGATTAAACATACAAAATACAGTGGAAATGACATGATCTTGCGCTAAGGCTTAGCCGTTAAGAATAGTGTGTCAAAGGGGAAGGGGCAGGAAAGGAGCCGGAATAGATGAGCCGAACAGTGATGGGCAGCCAGGCCTGTCTGTCCAGATTCTTCTCTGCTCCTCTGTTAGACTGTGTCTTCCTCCCGGGAGTGAAGGAGTTGGACCTCCAGGCCTGAAGATCTTTTCTTCTCCATGGCCAGCTGTTACATAGAAGGGCTGGGGGCCATTCAGATGCTATTTTTAGGTCTTCTGACTGGCTCTGGCAGAAGAGGTTCTAGTTTCTGTGACTCAACCTAGAGGAAAATGCAGGGGCAAGATGGGGAGGAAGGGGATATGTTGAGAGGAGAGGTCCCTTCCGAGGTCCCGTTTGGGGGTATCGTCTTCCACGTCCCAAGAGCATGCTACACCTCCTTGTAAATTAAACATTCAGCATACTGGTTTCTTACACAGGTTTTATTTTTTTTTATTTAATTTATTTTTTTATTAAAAATTTCCATTTATTTTATATTCCAGGCACTGTTTCCCCTCCTTCCTGTTCCCCCATTTCCTCCCCCCACCCCCCATTTATCCCCTCTAACACTCCTCCTTCGTTCAGAAAGGGGCAGGCCTTCCATGGGAGTCAACAAAGCCTGGCATATCACATTGAGGCAGGATCAAGCTTCTCCCCCTGCATCAAGGCTGGGCAATGCATCCCTGAATGGGGAACAGGTTCCCCAAAGCCAGCTCCTGCACCAGGGACAGGTCTGATCTCACTGCTAGAGGCTCCACAAACAGACCAAGCTACACAACTACCACCCACATGCAGAGGGCCTAGGTCGGTCCCAGGCTGGCTTCCTCGGTGTTGATCCAGTGTCCGTGAGCTCCCATTAGCTCAGGTCAACTGTCTCTGTGGGTTTCCCAGTCATGATCCTGACCCCACCCCCCTTCCCCATCCCTCCTCCTCCCTCTTGTCAACTGGACTTCCTGAGCTGGGTTTGTCGTCAGGCACAGGTTTTAATGACGGGTTTGGTCTGTTTCTGAGGGGTGGCAGTGTTTTCTGTGCAATGCTGCAAGGACAATGAAAATTATCCTGACGGTCTCTTGGAGGGTGTTGGGTGTACTGTTTGATAGATCAGTGAACTGAGGATCAGAAGGAAGTCTCATAGCTGTTACAGAACACGAGTCTTCTTCTGGTCTGGAGATTCTACCGGTGCCCTCTGGGTTTATGGTCATTAGTGTGAGAGAAAGATAGAGGGTCATTGGCAGTTAGTTGTTAGTTTTTCCTTGAGATGAGGTATGTGAGCATCACTGGATGGGTCTGAATTTTGGGGGTGGGCTTGATCCTAACCTACGTCAATCTTGGCTTTGACGTAGACTTGGCACTTAGAAATTCCTCGTTCAAATTTACAGGTGAGAATAAAAATAAGAAACCGTAATTGGAGGACCGTGGATTGCAAGAGCAGCCTGTGGTTTTAGTTGTCAAAGCTTATTTCTGTCTTCCTTTTTGTCACACGATTAATAAAAACCCAGAATCAGATATTGGGGTTCAACCTGAAAATCAGAAAAGCAAAGCAGCCAAACACTGGCTCTTACCTCTGCCTCAGACCGAAATGGCGATCCTGCCTGCATGAATCCTCAGAATGAGACTGAGCTGAGACCTGTCTCCTCCTATTTTATATTCTTCTCCAGTGCCAGGATTAAAGGCGTGTACCACTGCCGCCTGGCCTCTATAGCTAACTAGTGTGACTACTGGGATTAAACATGTGTGTCACCACTGTCTGGTCTGTATGGCTGAGCAGTGTGGCCGGTTCACTCTCTGATCTTCAGGCAAGCTTTATTTATTAAAATTCAAACGAAATATCACTACACCTTTTACTAATTGCTTCCAATTCTTCTTTTCATTTGCTGCTTGTTTGTTTTTGTTCTTTGGTAGGGTCTTGCTATGTAGGCCAGGCTAGTCTTGAACTCGAGTTGATTCTCCTGCCTCAGTCTTCCCAGAGCCGAGATTAACGGGAGTAACACTCTTGGCTTTTTGATGGAGGAAGGTCATTGGTTGATAAATAAATAAAGGTCATTGGTTAAATAAAGAAGCTGCTTGACCTGATAGGTTAGAACATAGGTGGGAGGAGCAGACGCTGGGCAGAAGAGGAAGTGAGGTCAGACTCGACAGCTCTCCTCTCAGGGACAGACGCCTCAGAGAGACACGAGATGCTCCACTCTTGCGGGCAGAGGCGAGAGCTCTGCTCTCTGAGGCACACACGATGAAGCTCCGACCCAGGATGGACGTAGGCTAGAATCTTCCTGGTAAGCGCACCTTGGGGTGCGACAAACATGATTGGAAATGGGTTAGTCCAGGTGTGAGAGTTAGCTGAGAAAAGGCTAGATAGAAATGGCCAAGCAGTGATTAAATGAATACAGTGTCTGTGTAATTATTTCGGGCAAAGCTAGCCGTGATGGCTGCCGGGTGGCGGGAAGCAGCCCACTGCTCGTATTACTACAGCTTTTCAATTAGTGTGCTTGCAGCTTCCCTTCTGAAGGTGCTGGCAGCAGCTCAGTGCGCAGGGCAGTGGGGGTGAGGGATGCGGGATGTGACCTAACACCCAAACAGAGGGCGCACCTCCCCCCTGCCTCTTGGCAAGCTCTGCATGTTCTCTGTGCACTGTGCTCTGTGTTTCCTCATTGACTTTACTAGGTTATTCCAGTCTCTACATTCCAAAGCAAACAGGGGCTCGGGAATGGAAGCCAGGGCTGAGAGTCAGGTGACGGTCTAAAACTTTCCAGTGTGTCCAAGCTCTCTGGAAAGGTCCTGCTCATTGGTTTTCAAATCTCACAGAACTGACCACATGGATCATGGTGCATCAATTGGGAAATCCATGAATTGGGATTTGGGTATGGCCATGAACATACTTGCGCAGGATTGTTTTATGTCAACTTGACACACGCTAAAGTCACTTGAATAGGGGATGCCTCAGTTAAGAAAGTGACTCCATAAGATCAGGCTGTAGTCAGACCGGTGGGGCATTTTCTTAATCAGTGATTGATGGAGTGGCCCGGCTCACTGTGGGTGGTGCTATCTCTGTGCAGGGGGTCCTGGGTTCTATAAGAAAGCAGGCTGAGCAAGCCATGGGGAGCAGGCCAGTAAGCAACACTGCTCCATGGCCTCTGCATCAGCTTCTGCCTCCAGGTTCCTGCCCTGTTGTGTTCTTGCTTTGGCATCCTTCAGTGATGGACTATCATGCTGAAGTATAAGCCAAATAAACCCCGTCCTCCCCAGCTTGCTTTGGCAATGGGGTTTCATCACAGCAATAGGAACCCTAACAAAGACAGTATTCAAGTGTGGAGTGTGTGTGTGTGTGTAAAGAATGTGGACTTGCAACTAGGATTTGAGTCTGGGGGATGTCACTCACTAGTGGTGTGTGAAATCTTTGTCAAGGTATTTAAAGCTGTTGATGAACCATATTCTCATGTGTTAAATATTCCTACTATATATATATACATATATATATATACATATATATATTATTTAAAGTAAGATTTCATTCCACTAAGTATTAAAAGCCAGCACAAAGCCAAACACTTGCAGTAAGCTATGATTGGGATCGCTGCTGGTTTTCTTTGTAGGACTGACACGCTGGTGTCAGAAACCACAGGCTGTTTAAAGCTTCACATTTCTGCCCAGTGGTCCTAAAACCGAGAGCACAGTACATAAAGGACAGACCATGATCTGATATTTCCACCCAGTGGAAGAAGACAGATTCAAAAAGTGAAACATATTTCAAACCCAGGAAAATGCAATTTGTGGGTACAAAGTACAATGAGTGTGGACGGATAATTACACCTGTGTTACTGTCACCCAAAGCAAGATATACACACACTCGTACATACGTGTACACGAGTAAACACATATATACACAATACCAGCACACGTACATATACACATATGCATATATATACACAGATATACAAATACACACATGTATATCCATATCCATATACACACAAATTCACACACACATACATTAATACACATACACATATAGACATGCACATATACAAACACACATTCACATATACATATACATACATATATATACAAACACAGACATGCATAGACATACATACACACACAGGCATACATATACATACAGACACACATACAAGCTTACACCCCCACAAACACCCACATCTACCCGTAACCCTCCCTCTCATCTGGAAAGTTCTTATGGATTCTTTTGTAATCAACACCAGCTCTTTGCATGGGTGCTACATCATAGTTCTCCCTTTCCCTTCCCCCGCCCCCCTCTCCTGGCTCGGCTCCTTTCTTGCATTCTTCTCTGACAGGGTCTCAGTAGCCCAGGTTACCAGGTACTCATGATCCTCCTGCCTCATCTTTCTGGAACCCAGGGTTCCAGGTCTGTGTCACCACACTCAGCTCCACAGAAACAGGGCTGACACCTGAATTATGTCAGGTTGTTCACAGCAGTTAGCCCCCGCTGTCTGGACTTCTGTGACTTTACAGGGAGACTGGAAACTGGAAGAACCAGGCCTCTAGCTTGTTTCCGTCTGTTCTGGCTTTCTTCTGTCCTTTGTTTATTTACATACGTTTTAGATTCAGTTTTTTAGTGTCTAGAAAAATGGTTTCTAGGACTTGATTAAGATTGCATTCAATTACCAGGGGTTGGTGGCACACAGCTTTAATCCCTGAACTCATGAGGCAGAGGCAGGAGGATCTCTGTGTGTTACAGGACAGGCTCCAAAGCTACAGAGAAACCTTGCTTTAGAACCCCCTCCCCTAAAGAATTAAATTATGAAATTATTGATCAGTAGAGAATGAACCAGTGGTGGTGGTGCATACCTATAGTCCTGGAATTCAGAAGACGGAGAATCATGAATGTAAGGGGATCCTAGGCAGAGTGCTAAGACCCCATCACGTCCTCTTCCGAGGACATGGGAGCTGGGAGGGAAGAGGCCTGAGAGAAAAGACTGCTTTCTTCATCTCTATCTGTTTATGTTTGAGATAGGGTCTCACGTATTCCAGATTGGCTTTGGAGTTATTATGTAGCTGAGGATGATCCTCCTGCCTCCACCTCCTGAGTGCTAGATAACGGGCCTGCACCATTACCTCAGTTTTATGTTATGCAGGCTGGTCAAACACTCTACTGTTGTGGGATATTTGTACATGGTGTGAAGATGCGTTGCTGGGCACTGTCTTCAGCAACTCCATCTTCCTGTTATCCAACTGCCGTCTAACAAATAGTTGTTGAGAACTCAATGTATGCTTGGCTGTGTTCAACAATTGTGACAGAAGTGTGAAGAATTCCCCAGTCTCTTTGGGCTGAGGTATCCTTAAATAGACAGCTGGCCAGCACCCAGATGAGAGCTCCTAGTTAGACAAGAGCTCCCAGTTGCTGGCTTAATGTTTTGGCTTAGCTAGGTGGACTCGGGAGAACTTAGTTAAAAGCAGTAACTCCATTTGTTAACATGTTCCACAACATCCCATAATCGCCTATCCTGTGTTAGGATTTATCTGATTCCTAAAAGGAGAGAAAGGAGAAGAGCAGTTTCGGTCCTGTGGTTGTCAAATATTGGCTTTAGTAAGAAAAAAAAAAATCTCAGTGTTTATTAAAAGCATGTGATTTCCTGATTTTGTATGTGGGGGCTGGTGCCCAAGAATCTGGGTTTGTAACAGATATCCCAGGAGGAGCCAATAGCAGTAGTGGGTCTGGAAACCTTGGGAAATGTCCTACCTGGTGGCCCCTCCCCACTGCCTGACCTGAGCTTACAGAGATAGTAGGGTCCTGCTTACTCATTCCTGATAAGTAGTTGACTGAGCTTTTTCCTCACCCCACCCCTTTTTGAGTCTTGCTTTATTGTGCAGGGTGGCTTTAAACTTAAAATCCTTTTGTTTCCGCTTAAGTGCTGGGATTACAGATGTGTCCCAAAGTTCCTGCTCCTTTTTCATAATCTTTAAAGTGAGGGCGCTGATGGTTGCTACCTTAAAAGGCTGTCGTGTGAATCAAATGGGTCATTGTGAGCAAAACAGTGTGCTATTGCTTCTGTCATGGTGATGGACGCCCCCTTAATGGATTAATGCTTTTATGTTATGTGTGTTATGTCTGCAATAAGCGTGTATATATGCATGCACGTTTTCGTGTGTATGAGTGCAAGCGCCTCCCTGTCACATTGTCTGGGAAGTCAGAAGGCAACCTTGGGTGTCAGACCTTGACGCCCACCTTGTTTGAGCCGGGCCTCTTTGTTTTGCTTCATATGCCATGGGGTTGCTTGCTCACAAGTTTTGCCCACAAGCAACAAGATTTGGGGGATTCCCGTCTCCTATCTCAGCACAGGCGCACTGGGATTACAGATGTGTGCTAGGCGCGAACTTCATGTGCGTTCTGAGAATTCACATGCTGATGCTCTCCACACGCATGTTAAATGCTTTAACCATGGAGACATCTCCTCAGCCCTGGGCACCAGTGTTCTTAGCAAAGAGGTACAAGGAGCTCCCTCAACTCCTTCTACCGTGTAAGATCGTAGGAGAGTGGCCCTCCATGTCCAGGCAGCAGGTTCTTGCTGGAAACCGAGCCTCTGGGTAACCTGCTTTTAAACTTCCTGCCGTCTAGAATCACGAGAAACAAATTTCACTTTGTCGCACGTTTTGTGGTGTTTCGTTGTGATTGCCCAAATAACGAAGTCAAGTGAATAAAGGATTTTTGGAAGTCATCTGTAGTGTTGTAAATGTGACTGAGCGGGCAGCTCCCCCAGCCTGCCGTCAACTGTCTGCCCGTGTGCAGGCTCTGGGCTTTCCGACCAGCAATCAAAGGAGACAAAACGGTTAAACCCTGCTCACATGTAGAGTATTTAACTCACGGGCCAGACTAAGAACTTCAGAGCGCTGGCTCAGAGAAGATGGGGGATGTTTCTTCTCCGCTCTTAACCCAGCCTCCCCTTATGGATTTTTTTTTTTAAACTAAACCAATCTTAAGCCATATTAAAGTACAGGCCAGTCTAACCCAGGTCTGATTTTACGCTCAAAGTCCTTTCTCTTTCGTCGAAGTTTTTAGTTAGCAGGATCTCAGCACGGCATCTGCAGACATCTTGTTCTTTTCCCCACTGCCCATTCCCGCCGGCTTGGTTCCTTTTCTTCCCTCTGCTAGGTCTCTTCCTGCTGCTTTCCTAGTACACACATTCATCACCCTCAATGTTTTCCACTTCCCTTAGGTCTCTTTTCATGAGCCCCTTTCTGGTTTTGTCACACCCATGCACACACACACACACACACACACACACAGTCGCAAATCTAGGTTCCATGTATAAGAGACAGCGTTTGTCTTTCTGAGTCTGGCTTCTTTCATTTAACGCAATGACCTCCAGGCAAACCCGTTTTATGCTTCCATTGTTCTTCTGGCTGCACGAAATTTCACTCTGCACGTGGACCCCCCTGTTCTTTGTCCACTCACGTGTTGACAGGTATTTCTCCATGTCATCTCCTGGCTATGGTAAATAATTCCCATCTTCTCAATTAAAGCAATCCCTGCCCCCTCCCTCACTTCCTGAGTGGTTTTTTAGGGGTGGGTGAGGATCTGAAATTCTTTGTAAAGTAGTTCTGTGGGTGCTGCTTTGCTCCTAATCTCTGGGGAAAGTGGACCTGGGCTCCAGCTGCAGTGTTTTCCCTTTTCCCAGGTTTTCCTGCGCTTTCTCTGCATCTCAACTTGGAGTGTGACTCTAATCCCAGCCTGCATGACAGTCAGGGTGGGTGCTTTTGTATCTTCTCTCTTCTGGGGCCACAGCGCCTGTTCTTTCTGTCCACCTGTGGCGCTTGAAGCCAACCAAGCTTAGGGTGGCAGAAATACTTCCAGGATATTCGTGGGACTAGGGCCAGGACTCTGCATTCATAATGGTTGGCTCAGAACTGAGCCACACAGTGCTGTGCTGTCTACAGTATGGCTCGATTTGGGTCATGCCTGCAGCCAGGGCCGTGGGAGATATTATTTTAAAACAGTGGTTCCTAACCTGTGAGTCGTGACCGCTTTGGGGACCAAATGACCCTTTCACAGGGGCCACATATCAGATATCCTGCATATCAGATGTTTACATTGTTATTCATAACCATAGCAAAATTACAGTTATGATGCAGCAACAAAACTTGTTTTATGGTTGGGGTCACCACAATATGAGGGACTGTATTCAAGGATCATAGGGAGGTCGAGAACCTTCCTATGTGTTAGAGAACCCACACCGCCCATCTCATTCTCTGAAATAGGTGCTGCTGGATTTGCCTCTGAGAGGTCCATGTGACAGGTTTAGCACTTTGTTTAGGGAAAGGAACACAGACAGAGGCTCTCCAGTGCAGACAGCAGATCACTGGGCAAGATCGCACACCCTTTCAATGAGCCTCCTTTCTAGCCCCAGCAGAACAATGGTGCTTGCAACTCGAGTTCTTTGACCTGTGATAAGAGAGAGGACATTTAAGGCCAGCAGGTAAGAGCTCCCTGTGCTTCTTACCTTAGCTCTGAGGAGAGGTGTCACCTGATTAGCTTCCCTTTCCATACTATTTTCAACCTGGATTCTCCTGGAGAGAAGGAGAAAGACACAGTGCTCTTGTTAGTGGGCTGGCACCAAATGACATTCATAAAACTACAGGCTACAGGGGAGCGGGTTCCAGGTCTAGTCTGAGAGTCATGAGTGTGTAAGTCTGTTAGGTAACTGACTTTACCTGCAAGAATTTTCATGTTGTTCCCATTGTGATAGGTGCAGGACCTTATTAGGAAGGAAGTGAATGGGAATGACAGATGCCAGTATGTTGGGAGCTGTTTCCGAGGCTCATACGGTAGACTCTCGTGTACGGGCTTGTCTGTTCCCTGGCGCATTCTCTGCGGACTGTAAACTCAGAGTCAGGCAAGGCATCCTTTCTCTGCCATGGTACCCAGTAAGGATATAGCAGGTTCTTGAGGATGCTGATGGCCAAGTGAATGCAGAGATGGAGAATAGTGGGAGCAGGATAAAGTAGTGAGAAATAGAAGAAAAGATATGGGTACCAGAAAGCCATGTGGGGGCATGGAGGGAGAGATTGTCTGAAGACAGATTGCTGGGAGTCCACACTTGACTCATCTTCCCACACTGTATAACATTGGGGAATATGTGTAGCCTGTCCAGGCTCCGTTTAGCAAACCTTGTGTATATGCAGATTAAGTGGGTTTCCGATGGCCTTTATAAGGTTGGTATGGGGTTAGATGAAGCGTTGTGTCTTAGGTTAGGCAGGGTTACTCCTACGACGCAATCTACGTTTTTAAGTAAAAAATGTGAAGGTTGTCTGAGATTTACAAGATATCTGTCTGTCTGTCTATCCACTTTTCTATCTATCACAGACACTGGGACTACCCAGGTTTATTTTCCTGGTTCTTTAAAGGTCTCTTGAGTGACTCCTGAATGCCATGCTGGTAACAAACAATGCTGCAATGGGCACTAAAACCCTTCAGCTTTCTGTGTGCAGCCCTGTGTATAAGACATTCGACAGGTGCCCTTAGATGCTAGCGCTGGCCAAGGCTAAATGTACTTGTAATTTGAGAGGCACTGGTCAAGTACCTCCTTAGAGGGGTGCAGTTTTCACCCTTGCAGGCAGGTGGGTAGGATCGTGCTGATGTTTCCACAGCCTCCCAGCCCCAAACGTTGCCAATCCTCTGTTGGTCTCAGAAAAGTGAACCGTGTTTTCTTAGAGCAGTTCAGACTTAGAATTCCTCTTATTTTAGGTAGCATTGATTTGATGAAATCCATGTGACTAGGAAGTACTTATAAGTTTTCTAAATTCTGTATTTATGCCCTCTGTATTTATGACTATTTTCTTTTTCTTTTTTTCCGAGATGGGGTTTCTCTGTAGCTTTGGAGCTTGTCCTGGAACCAGCTCTTGTAGACCAGCCTGGCCTCGAACTCAGAGATCAATTTGCCTCTGACTCCCGAGTGCTGGGATTAAAGGTGTGCACCCCCACCACCTGGCTACTATTTTCCATTATTTTAAACCTTCTGCTGCTTAAGTTCTAGAGGATCTGGAGCTTTGATTCGTCAACTGCTTACTGATGAGTTATGTTGTGCCAGGCTCCACAAAAGCACAGAACACAGAGATGAATCGAGGCTGCTTTTGTGAAGCTCACAGCTTGCTGGGGGTGGCATGATAGATAGAGGAATGGGACAGTGTACATATAATACATATATGCACATACAATACATATATACACAGTACACATACAATACACACAATACACATACACACATACAATACACACATCCATATACAATACATATATACACATACAACACAATATACACATATAGTACATGCATACACATATAATACATATATACACACAATACATATATACACACAATACATATATGCACATACAATACACATATACACAGTACACATACAATACACACACAATACACATACACACATACAATACACACATCCACATACACTACATATATACACATACAACACAATATACACATACAGTACATGCATACACATATAATACATATATACACAATACATATATACACATACAGTACATATAAGTAAGAAAAAGTCACTGTATGGTCTTCAACGAAGAAACAGTACAGCAGCAAAGAGACCTGTGGGGAAGGTGTCACGGGCCCAGTGAGGTCAAGCTGGATGGAGCCGGAAGGAGGTGCTTTCTAGGCTGTCAGGGAAGCAAAGCACCATGCACACAGAACAACCGTGAGATTCCTAACAGCCTGGTTCTTCAGGTTCTTTGGCCCTCACCCCACCCTCCCAAGCCAGTCACTGCGTGAGTGCTAACTGCCTGTTCCCTGAGTTCGGTAACTGAAGAGGAGTCTGACGTAAGTACCCTGCTGAGGCGTGAGAAGGCTGGGTGGAGTGTGGCAAGGTCACCTTCACGGGTCAAGCGGACTGCAGTGGCATCCCATTCTTTCCCAGTCTGTTAGGACCTCCGTGAACCTCAATTTCAAATAGCTTACCCCTCAGGGCTGGCTCCGGTGTTTGCCCTTTTCCTCCGTGTGCCCTGGCTTCAGTAAAGCCTCTCACTCCAGTAAGGGCATCACCCACCTCCCTCTGCTGCTTTCTCCATTTCCCAGGCTAGCACACCAGAAATCATCTTTCTATTATTTACCTTTGGCCTTCTTTTTCTGCCTTCGATACTCTCTCTCTCTCTCTCTCTCTCTCTCTCTCTCTCTCTCTCTCTCTCACACACACACACACACACACACACACTCTTACACACACTTTAAAAATTATCTTATCTTTCTTTGTGTGCATGTATGTGCGCATGTGTATGATTCAACCTGTGCCACAGCATGCATGCAGAGGTCAGAGGTCAGCTCTTTCTCTCCTCCTACCACGTGGTTTCTGGGAACTGAGCTCAGGTGATCAAGTTTGAGGCCCAGGAGCCGCTGCTCACACAGTACCTCCAATCCCATCCCCCCAACATGTTCAAACTCAGAAAGAGGGATGTTACCCCCCCCCCCCCACACACACACATAGCTGATGTCACAAAACAGCAGAACCTGGCTGGTTGTGGTGGTGTCCACCTGGAATCCCAGCACCCCAGATCTTGAGGCAGAACAACTTGTTTTGCAGAATATTATTTTAACTGGGCAAAGATGTGCTACTTTTTATTTTTTATTTTTTAAATTATATATTTTTTATATTTGTTTATTTATTATATTATGTATACAATATTCTGTCTGTATGTCTGCCGACCAGAAGAGGGCACCAGACGTCACTACAGATGGTTGTGAGCCACCATGTGGTTGCTGGGAATTGAACTCAGGACCTTTGGAAGAGCAGGCAATGCTCTTAACCACTGAGCCATCTCGCCAGCCCCCTTTTTTTTGGGGGGGGGGTTTCGAGACAGGGTTTCTTTGTGGCTTTGGAGCCTGTCCTGGAACTAGCTCTTGTAGACCAGGCTGGTCTCGAACTCACAGAGATCCGCCTGCCTCTGCCTCCCGAGTGCTGGGATTAAAGGCGTGCGCCACCATCGCCCGGCCCCCCTTTTGTTTTTGCAGCAGAATATTGCTTTAACTATGTGAAGGAAGGTGTGTTGCGCTTGTTTCTGCTGCCTTTGTTAACGAAGTAAAGATGTGTTACTTCTGTTTACGCTGCCTTTGTGTCATTATGTAAAGGTGTGTTGCATTTGGTTCAGCTCGGCTCCCCGAGGCACCTGATTGGCTTAATAAAAAGCCAAATGGCCAATAGCGAGGCAGGGGCAAGGATAGGCGGGACTAGAGGCAGAGAGAATAAATAGGGGGAGAAAGCTGGGCACGAGAGAAAAAAGGAGGAACGAGAGAAAAAAGGAGGAACGAGAGAAATGCCAGTCAGCCAGACATAGAAAAACAGTGAAATTAAGAGATACAGAAGCAAGAAAAGTAAATGAGCCCTCAGACAAAACGTAGATGAAGAGAAGCAGGTTAAGTTATAAGAGCTAGCAGGAAAAGAGCTAAGGCCAAACGTTCAAAACTATTAATAAGTCTCTGTTATGATTCGGAAGCTGGTGGGTGGCCCTAAAGAAAAAGCCTGGTATAGATTTACAAGTTTGAGGCCTGCTTAGGCTACATTAGTGAGATCCTGTCTCTAAACAAAATGAAACAAATATATTCTTTCACAGTTCTGGAGGTCAGACACTCCAAACCTGGGTGCCGATGGGGCTAGGCTCCACGAAAGGCCCCAGGAGCTCTTGCGCTGGCTATCCTCTGCTCTTGTTGCTTAACTTCCGTAGCACAGCTCTGATTCTGTTCTTGTCTCCTTGGTGCTGATCTGTACCCAAATCTAGCTGTTTTTACAAGGACAGCAGTCACTGGGTTCATTCTAACCCAATAAAATCATTTAAACTTGATTCTCTTTCTCTCTAAAGACTTTCCAACTAAGGTCACATGCATAGATACTAAGGTTAGGGCTGTAAGCTCTGTTTTTTTTAGAGTCATCAGCCGACTGGCAACTGATGACCTACAGCTGACTGTTGCTCGGCATTTTTCAAAATTCCTGTTACACTGGGGTGACAGCGTACGTCTTGGGTGCAGTCCTAAGTCTTGCTTGGAACGTGACTTGGGAGACCTGACCTTCGCTCACCGAGCATCAGCTTCCTCGCCTCTAACACAGGGAGAACAAACTCCTCTGTCCCACGGTGGCCTTGCGGGTTCTTAGCACAAGATCTGGCATGGGGGTTGAACTCACTGTCAGGTGAACTCACTATTGTCTTTCCTCATTTGCATGGGGCCTTGGAGTCCCACAGATTCTTAGCACACCTAAGTGTCTGCTGCCAGTCTACTTTCTAGACTAGATGTTAGGTCAGCTCAAGATTTACTCCTGGGGATGAGTTTATTTTTGCTGTCTTTTGCTTCTCTTCCTGTCCCCATCTATTATGTCTATTTGCCAAGCTCAAAGCAGCTTGGGCAAAACCTAGAAAACAAACTTCAGGGGATATGTGTGCGTGTGTGTTTGAGTCTGGATTGCCCCTGTGTGATTTTTTTTTTTTTCTTTCACAAGGCTGCTCTCCCTACTCTTTGTCCTGCACACAGGCAGATCCCACACAGGGCAGCTAGAACTGGCCTGTCTTGGGTTTCTGCCGGTTTCAAGCGCTTTGATGCTGGTACTCTGAAGTAGCTGGGAAAGACAAACCAACGTTTGTTACTTGAAGGAAAAAAAGGAAAGGGGAAAAACACCAAACACCTCTGTCTTCTATCTCTGTGTCTTCCAAGTTACCAGTATTATTGTGGAGAAGGGAACGAGTGGGTTTTATCTTACTGCCATGGGGGGAACATCAGAGAACTCGGAGCCCTGGGTGTGTGGGTACAGTGACAGCGAGGAGAGAAACCAGGCTCTCCCAGGGATTGGGGTGCTTTTGGGGAGCTGGTTTGCTGGGGCTGGGCAGGAATGGGAAGAGCTAGGAACTGTAGTGAAGGAACACCCTGGGGAGTCTAGAGCCAAGGGCATGGCACATGTGTGTAGTCAGGGCAACAAGCTGCTCTCTCCCTTTTCAAAGTCTCGCTGCATCTCGTGGAGGCTCGTCACTGGGTGTGCTGGGTTAAAGCTGTAATTCCAGCGCTAAGGGGTTCAGCCCAGGAAGATGGCAAATTTCAGGTCACCCTGGGCTCTACTAGTGCAGCCCAGTTTTAACTCTCCAACCCTTACACACACAAAGTCCCCCCTATCAAAACAGCACACTAAACTAACCAAATCACTGTCCCCCAAAAAGTAGACTTTTTTTTTTTCTCCTCACTTGCATACGGTCAAGTGGACTTAGAGTAGACATTTTTAACATAAAATTGAAACGCTATACTTTAAAAATCATTTTTATTTTGTAACCCAGGCTGCCTTAGATCTCACGAGTCTCGTCTCAGCCTCAGGAGCTGTGAGGATAAAAGCACATCTACCATGATGACCAGCTCCAGCTATTTTCAATGCACAAATATTTAAAATGTGGTGTGGTGTTCTCGGGTCCTAATCTCAGCCTTTGGCGGACTGAAGCAGGATGATTTTCACAGTTCAAGGCCAGTCCCAGTTTCATAGTGAGTTCCAGGACAGCTTTGGGCTACAGAGTTGAATCCCTGTTAAATAACAAACGAGTTTATGAAGTCTAACACATCCGCAAACACGCATGCATGCACACATCTAAGCTTTTGGTGTCAGCGTCAAGAAACAATTCAACCCAGATACGTAGTTACAGCCACTCCAAGAGGCTGAGGCACAAGTGCCACAAATTTGAGGCCAGTCTGGGCCACATAGCAAGTTCGTTCTTTCCTTCTTTTGTTTTATCGAGACAGGGTTTCTCTGTAGCTTTGGAGAGCCTGTCCTGGAAAACCAGCTCTTGTAGACCAGGCTGGCCTCGAACTCAGAGATCCGCCTGCCCCTGCCTCCCGAGTGCTGGGCTTAAAGGCGTGCGGCATCACTGCCCAGCCCCATATACCAAGTTCTAAAAAAATACATAAATACAAACAAAACAAAATACAAAGAATCAAGAAAAAAACCACTTCGCCCAATCTGATGGCTTGCCAGCTGTTCCATGAAGATTTCTTCAAAGAGTTTTAAAACTGTAGGTGGCTCTTCTGATTTTTGATTTTGAGAGTTTTTGTTTTCCATATCCTTTATTAGATTAAAAGTTTCAACTTCATTTGGTTATCTGTGGCTGAGTGGTCCTGGCGCCAATGTCAAAGGTCCTTTGTGAGGGCTGGGAACATTAGAGTGCTTGCCTAGTAGGATTTCACGTGGATTTTTTAATCTCTAAAGAGAAACTGAGATTCTTGACAGGGATTTGATTTCATCTGAAGATTTCTTTGGATAGTATTAGCAATCTAAGTCTTCAGTCCAAGGATCTAAGCTATAGTTTAGTCTGTTGATCTCTGTTTAATTTTATTCCTGCTAACTTTGGGTTACTTTACTCTTTCTCGGTTCTGAAATTTGAAAAAGTTAATTGCTGATTTCATGCCCTCCCCTCTTTTCAGGCAGGATTTCTCTGTGTAGACCTGGAACTCACTTTGTAGACCAGTCTGGCCTTGAAATCAGAGATCCACCTGCCTCTGCAGGCCCGTGGTTAAAGGCGTGCGCCACTCCACCTGGTGCCGTTCTTTGAACTGAAACATCTACAGTTACAAACGTTTCTCTCTGACCCCCGTACTTCACACTGCCTGTTTTCTGTTTTCCCTAAGCACAGCCTCATCTCCCTGCAGTTTATTTGCCCCACGGATTGTTAAAAGGTCTGTTATTCAACTTCTACAAAGTTGTGGAGTTCGCAGCTTGGCTCAAGTTACTGCTTTCTAATTTCATTCTATCACAATCAAAGAAGTCACTTTGTATGAAGTGTACCATTTTAAATCTCTTCAGGACCTAGGGAGAATAGCTGTCGATAAATGTTGGGACCATTTAAAGTCCTGGCCTAACAGCAGCTGCTCTTCCCTGCTAGAGATCTTTCCTTTCCTTCTGATTTGAGTTACTGAAAGCTGTGTCAAAGTTGTTTACCAGCTCTGCTTCACGAGCACGTGAGCACATGTTGCCTTGGCCTTGAGGATCAGAGGATAAGGTTTTCACCTGTTGGCACACCTGACTGTTGGGTATATAAGCCTCCGTGGGGGGGGGGCGGGCTATTCAATAGAGGGCTTCTTACCAGTGACTAGAGGTCCGTGTCTCTGTATCTCAATCTCCAGCCCGTGGTGTCTGCTAGTCATGAGCTAGCTAAAGAGTAATGGCCAAGGTTGGAATCTCCTTTTCAGAAGGGCTGCTGGACGGGCTTCACTGAAGCATAATCTTTCTATCCTGTTTTAATCCACTCTATTACTTGGTATAAATGACCCTAAAACCCTGAGCACTAAGTGGTCCTAAAATGTCGTTCTCCGGAAGCTCATTCCATTCCCCCTTTCACTTCCCAGCCCTGCTTCCTCTGTCACTGGGTAAGGGATTAGTTGAGTTCTCAGTGCTGCTGTCTGAGCATTGAAGATGGCAGTAGCCTTAGAAGGAGATCTGTGGCTCACCTCTGGTCGCTCTCTGAACATTCTTTCCTTTTTTTCCTCAGGGAGGTGGAAGTCAAGTCTTTGGAAATATGGGAAAGTGGCTTAGCGCTCCCTGTTCGATGAAGGGTTAATAGCTGCAGGGGTTGTGGCATCCAGGATGCCATGTGACATCCCCCACTTTCCTTTTTCGCTCTTCAGGGCTCTGGGGTTTGAACACAGGGCCTTGCCCACGGAGGGCAAGCCCTTTGCCCCCAAGTAGTAGCTATATTGGGTCTCCGCTCCTAAGGCCCAAGCTAATAAAAGGCACAGGGCGCAAAAGCTGCAGGGTTTTAAAAGTTTCATTTTCTGCAGCCATTGACATAACCTCAGGGCTGCTCAGGTGCACAAGGAAGGAGCTGACAGAGGCAGAAACAAAGTATTGGGACTAGCCGCATGTTGCAAAATGTGACATCTTCATGACCCCTATAAAAAGGGCTTTGAGAACCTGTAGACTCGTGGGCTTGCCTGGAAAAAAGAATTACTCCGGGACTCAGCGTGGGAATTTCCTCCCTCATGGTTCATATTCCTGACATTCTTTGGCCTTCTCACTATATAGCTTCCCTCTTTTGTGCCGTATTGCCTTTTTTATTTTTTTTTTTTCCCAGAAAGAGAAAATACTCCTGGAGAAAGCCGGGCCAAGTTGGAGAATGTCTTGTAGGCCAGGCCAAACTCAACAGAGCCAGCTGCGTTTCCAGTAGAAAACGCCTCCATCTGGAAGGCTGCAGGCCAGTCCATTGGCACGGCTGGCAGTCTTCAGAGACAGGTCCTTTCGTGTCTCTTGTCCAGCTCTCTAATTTACACCCACGTATTGGCGCCCCTGCCAGTTTCCCATGTATCACTCCGGCCAGAAGTTTCCGAGTAGATGGTTAGAGTCTCAATCTTAAATGTTTTATTTCAACACCGCAGACCTCTTTGGGCAGGACCCAGACATGCTTGGTAGCTCTCACTATTCTTTAAAAAGCCTTTTTTAGATAAATTAATCTTTTCACACAATTTTGACCATATTCTTTTCCCTCCCCTAACTCCTCCCAGATTGTCCCCCTTCCTAATCACCCATCTTCATATTCTTGCTCTTAAAAAAAAGCAAAATACAACAAACACCAAATCAAACTGAAAGTGCTTACATACACTCTGAAAAAAGTGTTTACACACACACACACACACACACACACACACACACACACACACACACACCAACAATAGGGAGTTCATTTTGTGTTAGCTAATCATGAATCTGCCCTGGAAATAAAGTTGATACACCCAGTGTTATTTCGTAGGAGAAAACTGATGTTTCCCGTTCCCATGAAGTATCAACTTGCAAATAGCTTCTTGGCTAGGGGTGGGATTTTTGCACCCATTTCCCCTTTCCTGGACTTGAACTTGTGCTGGTCTTGTGTGCGCTGCCACAGTCTCTGTGAATTGGTATGTTCATCAGCCTCGCTGTGTCTGGATGATGCTGTGTCTGTCCGTGAAGTCATTCACCGTCTCTGGCTCTTAGAGTCTTGCTGCCTCCTCTTCTATGTAGATCCTTTGAGGGAAAGATGTAATGAAAACATCTCCTGAATCTTGGGCTGGGATCATCATGGACAGACACAGATGGGCATGAAAATGTGTGAAGCTAATACTGAGTGACATTCAAGTTTTCACATCTTCAGCAAAATGGTTGCACGAGGCACATGTGTCCTCCATATGATTTACAGGACCTCTCTCTATCCTCCATATCTTCCCTGTCATTTTCATCTTCTCCCTCTTCCCCTCCAATGGGTAGGCTTTTGAATTCACTTTTGATCTTTGGTCAGCATTCAGAGCAAACGAGGAAGAAGGCAAGGTGGTGGTCTTAAAATCATGGGGATCTTCCTTCCTTGTCTTTGGGAGAGTAACGTAGCTCACAACCTCCCTTTGTTGCTGTGAGCTGCATCCCTTTGAGCTGTATCATCACGCTTTGGCTTTTCCCTTGCAGATGTGATCTTCCATCTCTCGAAACATTACCTATAGAACTTAGCAAAACCAACTGAAGAGTCCAGGTGTTTCTTCTGGGCCACTCGCACAAGTTTGTATGAAGAAGTCATAGGAAGACATTTTGCCCCGTGGCTTTTTTTTTTTTTAGAGTCTTCTTCATCCACATTGAGAGAGGCATCTACACTAAATTCTGCATATCTGATGGAACCTTGGATTGATAGCCCTGAGACGATAAAGAAGGTCTTAGAACAGGAGAAGGGCTTGTGCTTCTGCTCTTGTATTGGAGACATCGTTGTCCAGATTTTGCAGATAAGATTTTAGCCACTTATTTCGGGTGTGTGCATGTGTGTGTACATCTGTATGTTCGTGTGGGGGGTGTGTGCATTTGTGTGTGTGGGGGGAGTGTGCATTCCTGTGCACGAGCTTGTGTGCACCCACACAGACTAGAGTCATTAGGTGTCTTTCTCAGTTGCTCTCTAACTTCATCTTTTGAGGCAGGATCTCTCTCTGATCTGAAGTCCACCAATTGGCTATCCTGGCTGGCCATCAAGCCCAAGTCTCCACAATCCCCAGGGCCAGGATTATGAACCACCATGACCTTTTTTTTTTTTTTTTTTTTTTTTTTTTTTTTTTTTTTTGTGGATACTGGGGAATGAACTCAGCTTCACTTTACTAATTAAGAAATCCCCTCTGCTCCTTTTTGGCCTGTTATGAAGGTCTTTCTTGACCTCTTTACTCATGTCCTTCTAAAACAGAGGTTCTTAATCTGTGGGTTGTCACCCCTTTGGGGGTTGAATGACCCTTTTTTTCAATATTTATTTATTTATTTATTATGTATACAATAGTCTGTCTGTGTGTATGTCTGCAGGCCAGAAGAGGGCACCAGACCTTATTACAGATGGTTGTGAGGAACCATGTGGTTGCTGGGAATTGAACTCAGGACCTTTGGAAGAGCAGGCAATGCTCTTAACCACTGAGCCATCTCTCCAGCCCTGAATGACCCTTTCATATAGGGGTCGTATATCAGATATCCTGCATATCAGATATTTACATTAAGAGTCATAACAGTAGAAAATTAGTTATGAAGTAGCAATGAAAGTTATGGATGGGGTCACCACAGCATGAGGAACTGTATTAAAGGGTCTCAGCCTTAGGAAGGTTGAGACCACTAGGATTCCTTTTGGCTTTGAAGGGGAAATAAACTGCTCTGGGCAGCACATGTTTTGCTGGGACCTCTATGGCTTATAGAAGCTCAATGAGCATGACTTTTTGCTAAAGAAGGAAAAGGTCTTTTTAAATTATTTGTTTTTGGAAAATGTCTTAAAAAGCAGTATCCTTATGAACCCCTGCTGGTAAATATGCATGCTAGTGCTAATTTAGCTCTTCCATCACCTCCTTCCGTGGGGAAGCCGGGGATCGCAAACATTTCCGCCAAGCGGTGGGTAATGAAGGCGTTAGTGTGGGAAAAAGGGTGGGGGTTGGTTTCAGGACTGTAAAAGATATTTTCATTGCATAATGGCCTTAGCAGGCAGGCAGCTGGCCACGCTGCCACAGAATGACTTCCTCCATTAGCGGAAGGAGCTAGGAGACAAAAGAAGTGGTACTTGCAGCCAGGGGTGGACTCGGGAAACGCTGACAGGAAACGGAAATGCATCTAGTATCTCTGCAGCCGTGCGGTGAGGCAGGATGGGGACGGTCAAGGACTCACCTAGGCTGGCTCTCCTCCCGCAGACTAGAGAAAAAGAGGAATCGGAGCTGGCTGAGCTGTGTTCCAAATGAGGCCAGTCGTGGCCAGCACAGGTTCTTTGTGGCTTCCCGGAACCTTGAGGCCCCGACTCCACTTCTCTTTAGCCCCCTAGGTCACTGCAAGTTTGAGTTCCGTGCAGAAGACAGCCTAATAGAGGGCCTGCTTCCCACACTCCGGTCTACATTGCTGGGCCCTAACATATGGGGTATTTCTAGCAAATTCTTAGCTGTTATAATATGCTTACTGCTTTGTGCAGACCATGGTTGTCTGCAAATACAGAGAATATAGATCTAGGATTATAGAGGAGAAAATGGGTTTTGGTTCCATTTCTTGCACTTCTGGCGTGCCTTTGAGAGAACCATTTAACTTCTCTGAGCTCTGGTTTTCCCAGCCCACAGGGCTGAAGTGCAGAGAGTGCTCAGGCACATGATCAAGTTACCTAACTTTTCTATACCTGTTTCCCTACCCTATAAGCCAGGGATGATAGCAGTATCTCACAGAGCTGAATCAGCAGATGCTGGTACACGCTAAACCAGGTTGCTCATCATTCTGAGTATTGTAGTTGCAGGAATTATATATGTGGCAAAGCATCTAGCGTGTCCTGTGTCATGTATAGAGAAATGTCAGATTTCTCTCCTTCACCTCAAAGGACTCAGAGCTGTGAGTGTTGATCTACAAAGGGTGCCTTTTAAGTAGAAATTTTCACAGAAAAGCAAAGCAAGAAGAGGTCGTCATGTGAGAATCTTCGCTAATAAAAACGCTGTATAGAGGCCGGCATTGTAACCCGGGGCATCCATGCCAGCAGGATCTTCGTTCTGAGCCCTTTGGGCTCAGGAAGGATACTCTAGAGCGTGTTGCTCTGGCTTGCTGAGGAATTCTAACTAAAGTTTATTCAAAGGCCTCAGGAACCGCTCTCTGGACCTTTTTCCCAACCTCCTTCCTCAGGCTTCTCTTTCTTT
>NC_022024.1:26700120-26713841 GCF_000317375.1 Microtus ochrogaster | reverse complement strand
ATGGCTAGAAACCAAATATGAGTGAGTACATCCCATGTTCCTCTTTTTGGGTCTGGCTTACCTCACTCAGGATAGTGTTTTCTATTTCCATCCACAGGCTTCTCTTTCTTACATAACAGCAAGTCATATCTTCTCCCTCCCAGCCTAGAGCTATTTACTGGGATCTTCTATGGCCTTTCCATTGCAGACACTAACAGAACATTTCTGACGTGCTTGGTTTGGTAGCAGATCATGACACGCTTGCTCTAGAGAGGGGCCTGTCTCATACCCAGGAGGAAGGGACAGCACACTCAGAGATGAAGCCGAGCAGGTATACTTTACCCACGACATTTTACCCCGTTGTCCAGTCCTGTTGCTACATGACTGTCCATCCATCATGGAATTTAAGCACAAAATAGCTTTCTCTTTGGGAGTGTGGTCATTTCTGAAAGCTTCTATGAGACACAGAACTTGAATTAAGTTTATCGTTGGTATTTTGCTTTGAAAGGGTCTCTGTCGTCTGGCCTGAAGTCATTCATATGTGGCTTGCAAAGGATATGTGTTAGTAACTCCTGAGAGGGTTTTGATAACCAGTATTTTGATATCAGTGGGTTAAAGGCACTGAAAAGTCCAGCAGTAGGAAGAGGTTTCTTTCTCCATAGGCATCAGGTTCTTAAGGTGTTAACCTTGGAAGTTTTTTTTTTCTACTCTTAAAATAAGTATAGGGACAGAAAAGGGTGTTCCTTTTCTCCCCTTTATAATGTGCTGAAAAGTCTTATGTCAACGTGCCATAAGCTAAAGTCATTGGAGAGGGAGGAGCCTTAATTAAGAAAATGGTTCCCTTAGATGGAGTTGTAGAGAAGCCTATAAGGTGTTTTCTTAACTAGTGATTATTGGAGGAGGGCCCAGCCCATAGTGAGTGGGTGGGGCCCATCCCTGAGCTGGTGGTCTTGGGTTCTAGAAGAAAGCAGGCTGAAGCTGGCTGTGGTGGTGTGCACCCTTTAACCCCAGCCCTCGGGAGGCAGAGGCGGGCAGATTTCTGAGTGTGAGGCCAAGCCTGGTCTACAAAGCAAGTTCCAGGATGGCCAGGACTGCTATACAAAGAAACCCTGTCTCAACTCCCAATAAAAGGAAAGAAAGCAGGCTGAGCAAGCCATGGGAGCAGGCCAGGAAGCAGCTCTCCCTGTGACCTCTGCATCAGTTCCTGCCTCCAGGTTCCTGCCCTGTTTGAGTTCCTGTCCTGATTCCGGATTTAATGATGAACAGCAATGTGGAAGTGTAAGCCAGACTTTACAAACTTACACCAACACGGAAGTGCAAGCCAACCTTTCCCCTACAGCTTGCTTTGGTCATGTTTTGCCACAGTAATAGTGCCCTGAAGACAAGTGCCATGGCAGATAGGACCGGCAAGAGGGAAGTGTGCAAATTTGTTTATTCATAGTTTGATCTGTTGCGGGAGACTTCAGAACAAAGTTTGCGTTCCTAAATTGAGAGAAAACTACCTGTACTACACTCAGATTCCATGGCGATGGACAGGGTGTAGAAACGGGATTGGGCTGGGTGGTGGCGGCCTGGTGGTGGTCGTTCTGCTGGTGTCTCCTTAGCCTCTGAGTGTAGCGTGCCGGCCTCTCAGGCGAGAGCAGGTGGTTCTGGAATGAGACTGGTGACTTGCCATTCTTAAGACCAAGAGTCTTCTGTGGACGGCCTGGCTGGCTGAGAGAGGTCACAGGGGGGACAGACCTTTGAGGGTTGAATTCACCCCTGCTCTGGTCTGCCATTCTGCTTCCTGGTCCTCCGTGATGTGAGAAGTCACACTGTGATTGCAGAAGCCAGCTCCTCCCACCTCCCTTGCCTGATGGACCGAGCCTCTGCAGCTAACCCTAGAAATATGTACTGATGAATTATTTACTACCTAAAACATTTAATTGTAAAACAGCATACATGCCAATGTACTATAAAAAGTTATCAAAAACTTATGAGTCACTTATTTCTGGAATTTTCAATGTAATGATTTGGGGCCAGGTTTGACACAGGTGAAAGGGAACACAAAGTACAAACATAGACAACAGTGGGGGTGGCCTTTGATGGCTCCCTAAGGGAGGCCAAATACATGCAGTGGCTTCAGTCCAAAATTGCTCCAGACACCCTGAAGGATGACCAATAGATATCCCTGGATCCCTTTGACTTCACGCCCTAACTACCGAGGACCTTCTTTCTTGGCCTGGGTACACCCACTGTTCATCATTGGTTTAATCTGACTTGTGGTGGGTGGAGGGCTCATCCTTTTACGGTCTCTAGCAATGATCAAACTACCCCCTCAGGACCCTCCTCCTATTTAATGTTTCTGTCTTGGGTACACTCCTGACTCCCTTTCAATGAGGCTGTTATTCCAGCCTTGTCAGGTTGCTGTGGGCACACCATAGAATTGGCTATCATTGCTAGGATTGTGAGAACGGCTTCCCGAAAGAGCTAAGCAACCCAAACCTAGACAAGTGCGTCTGGATCCATGGATATTTTGCTTGGGGATATTTTGTTTCCTTTTTTGTGCACAGATATTTAAAAAACAGATAGCAGGGACTTGCAATAGCAGTGAGGGGCATTGGGTAGAATTGTAGGGCCCGGGTCTACCCTTGTTCCTGGGGTGCGAGGACAGTTTCTGGTCAGCTGACAAAGCATTCTGTTTGTTCCTGTGCTCCCCCTGCCCCGCCTGGTGATTAACTGTAGGGCATTGACTCCATTGTTGGTATGGTAATTTCCCACCTGTCTGGGCGAAGGTCCTTGTGCAGCAGTTAGGTACCTAAGGATTTCCCCAAGTTTGAATAAACGGCATTCGGCTGATCTCCTTTCGAATGACCCAGGTCTCTTTGTGTGTGTTCTTCCAATCTCCAGGCCCTTGCCCGACTTGCGTGTGGTACAGTGGCGCGCGAACTGTACCCGAGGGTGTAACACAAAATCGGGTGTTACATAGAATGGCAGCCTCTTCTTTGGAAGTGGCACCGGTAAGGCTATTTAGAATATGAGCAGATTTGCCATAGTAGGAAACAATGGCTATTTGGTCTGTGTCCCACTTCCTGGCATAGAGCTTCCACAAGCTGCTTATCAGTTCCCAGAAGTGATGTGACTTTTGGATACTAATGAGATTACCGATGTTTAGGGCATCACAAGAGCATAGCCCTCAGAAAGAGGTTGTTTGCCAAGGGAAATAACCAAACGAAGAGACGACTGGAACTTTCAGCCAGACCCTTGTCTGACCTCTAGGGGAGGGCAGGGGGGCTGGCCTTTAAATTGATCATCATTGGCTAATGACTGAATTAAAACCCAAAGGGAAGCTTCTGGTTCATTTAACAATCTGTCTATATTTAGCTCCTGGAGGAATGGCAAGGCTTTCCATTGCCACGGTGAAGATCTGTGCCACATTGGAACAACCTCCATCTCTCCCAGGGTGGTCCTTGTGCTCACAGATCAGCCCTCGGGGGAACCTGGGATCTTAAAGGCACAGGTTGACCCTTCGAATGGAAGGACACATAACCTTTGATCCACCCAGAAACCTGGGACCAGAAATGATTAATAGCCTGGCAACCTCTGTGCCATCTGTGTGGCTGAGACCACACTGGCTCCTCCTCAAGACCTTATGAGGTTGTCAATCTACAGAACCTATCTTTTATGGAAGGTGTCATACAATACTGTACAAAGAATTTCAAGATAGTCAGGTCTTAAGCTTTATTGCGCACATGGAATTGAGTTATCACCAGAAAAGTTTCACCGCACTGTACTGTGCTTAAATATTGCCTAAAATAAACTCCTAGGTCATTGTCTACCTGATCCACCATGAAAGAAACATGTCAAACATGTCAAAACAGAAGATACAGAGAATGCAATGAAAAGAAGTTGCTATCTGGGCTGGGGATGTAGCTCAGGGATAAGGAGCTTGCCTAGCTCATGCAAGACCCTGGCTTTGATCCTCAGTATTTCAAGAAAACCAGAAACAAAATCCAAGTCAAAACCAATTAACCAACCACCAAAAACACCAAACAACTAACTAAACAACCAAATAATCAACAAACCAACCACACAACCAACCAAACAAGCAAAGTCAAAACCAACCTTGGAATATAAACTAAGATCCAAGTATATATAACAGTATGTTTTTTACAATACAATTCAGTTAAAACCAGTGGATTATTTAATAAACAATACAAGAATAATATGTATATTTCAGTATAAGGTAGATTGAAGATCTAAATTTTGGAATAGAAACTTTAGGGATCAAAGGAAGACCGCATAGGCTAGATGCCTATGACTTCAGAGTGGAGAAAGACGTGGGAGCATAAGTTAAATCATAAAGCCAAAGGCATTCTGTAAACTCTAAAAGAAATTACCTGATGATAAGGCAATATTTGAGCAAGTGACAGAGAACTAGCATCTAGAACATTTGAAACACCAACATCTTTATATAAAAGAATAAAGTAACAATCTCAAGGGAAAAAAAATCAATTATATGAGCCAGGAGGTGCATGATTACAGTTAACAGTGAATTGCACTAAAAGGTGGTATTTCACTTATTGGAGAAATGCAAGCTGAAACCTCAATGAGATCTAAGTTTGGATCCTTTAACTTGACAGGAAGAAAACATCTCAATACATCAAGAGCATAGTGTCTTCAAGACTCAATCATGATGCAGTGTCTGCCTTGCCTTCTTTCAAAGTCTGGCTATTTTCAAACCTTTGTTGTTTATCTCTCCATCTCTTGGTGGACACTCGGTTCAATTCCACATCTGCCTGTTTTGAATAATGCTGCATGAATATGAGTGCATGAATATTTGCTAAAGCCCATGCTGTCAGTTCTTTTAGGCACATACTCCAGAGCGGATTTGCTGGATCATGTAAGAGTCTTATTTTTTATTTCATTTTTAAGAAGGCAATATTTTCATAGTTATGACTTCAGAGCGAGGCTAATGCGAAACGTGTCGTGTCAGAGTGTTCCTGCATGTTTCCTTGCTCTTACATTCCAGTAGCCTGTGGTGTTTGCAAAATAAGGATGCTCACAGAAGTCTTGTTACCATGGATATGAGAAAAACAGGGATCCGTAGAGGCATCTTTATTTTTTTTTTCTTTAAAAAGTTATAAACTATTCTTTATTCTCTACATTGAAAGAATCATGAGTCTGTTTTTTCAGAAAGTGTTCTTGCATGTTTTCTGGTAGCTAGCAGGTAGCCAACTGGTCCTTGGTACTGCAGAGGTTAGACGTGAGCTCTGGCTATGTTTCTCTGGGTCTCACCAAGGGCAAAGTCAGCCCACAAAAGCAATGCAAGCAATTAATCTCCAGAGAATTTTCTTTTTTTTTTTAAATTTATTTATTTATTAAGGATTTCTGCCTCCTCCCCGCCACCGCCTCCCATTTCCCTCCCCCTCCCCGGATCAAGTCCCCCTCCCTCATCGGCTCGAAGAGCAATCAGGGTTCCCTGACCTGTGGGAAGTCCAAGGACCGCCCACCTCCCTCCAGGTTTAGTAAGGTGAGCATCCAAACTGCCTAGGCTCCCACAAAGCCAGTACGTGCAGTAGGATCAAAAACCCATTGCCATTGTTCTTGAGTTCTCAGTAGTCCTCATTGTCCACTATGTTCAGCAAGTCCGGTTTTATCCCATGCTTTTTCAGACCCAGGACAGCTGGCCTTGGTGGGTTCCCGATAGAACATCCCCATTGTCTCAGTGTGTGGGGGCACCCCTCGCGGTCCTGAGTTTCTTGCTCGTGCTCCCTCTCCTTCTGCTCCTGATTTGGACCTTGAGATTTCTGTCTGGTGCTCCAATGTGGGTCTCTGTCTCCTTTCATTGCCTGATGAAGGTTAATATTCAGGAGGATGCCTATATGTTTGTCTTCACCTTCTTATTTAGCTTCTCTAGGATCGCGACTTATAAGCTCAATGTCCTTGATTTATGGCTAGAAACCAAATATGAGTGAGTACATCCCATGTTCCTGTAGAGGCATCTTTAAAGTGAAGCCAACCTCTAGGGACAATCCAGCACTCCAGTGCAAGTGCTGTAGAGGAAATCTAGTACAGAGACCAAGAGATTGCCTACGCCCTTGGTGTTAAGAAGCATGTTTGCTGTGTTCCTTGACTCCAAAAGCTTAAAGGCTGAAAGGTTTGCCCTGTGACCTCGCCCCAGTGTCAAGTGAGAGAGAAGGAACAAAAAAAGTCCCAATTCTCCCCAGTCTTAAGTATGCCTTTTGAACAAAACAATATAAAATAAAACCAATCTGTTTCTGAAAATTATGTATGTAACACATGTTCCTTGTAAGATAAAAGAAGCGAGCCCATATAATGAGAAAATTAAAAATTATCTGTAATGCCATGCAATGCTCCCCACTTTTGGTTAAATCCAACCAATTACTCCTTAGGCATAAGTATATTTGTAATCATAAGATAGAGCTGTATTGTGCTTTATTGTTTTGTGACCCTTTCCCTGTTGACAAAAGGACTGTAAGTCTGAATATGGCCTTGACCTCTATGATGAGACACTTTTAAGACAAGCAAGGCCAAGCAAAGCAAACTGTCAACCATTCTGATTGCTTTTCAAACCAAGAATATTTGTGTAGTTTAAACATGTGCAAGCATAAAATGGGGCTCCAAAGGTGGCACAAACTCTAATTGGTTTTAATAAATAAAACTCGGAGTCAGAGGGTGGAAGCTGAAGGGTCAGAGAAGCAGGGTGGTAGCCACTTAGAGAGACCTTTTATCTCTACCATTGCTCAGACCGTAGAGGCTGTCCTGTCCTCAGACTGTCTCCTCAGACTGCCCTGAGCTCTTATCTCCTCCTGCCTTGTGTTTCTCTCTCTCTCTCTCTCTCTCTCTCTACTTAGTCAGTTTTTTCTCTACTTCCTTAGTGCTGGGATTAAAGGCGTGGGACTCCCAAATCCTGGGAGATTAAAGGTGTGTGCCACCACTGCCTTGGCCTCTAGTGGCTTAGCTCTGCACGCTGATCTTCAGGCAAGTTTTATTTGTTAAAACACAGAAACAATCACTACAAAAGTAAAAAAAGGAAGTTAAAATTGCTCTATCTCCCAGTGAACATTCTTTGTACATGTGTGCACTTGTGTGTGTACATGTGTGTGTGAAAGTGCATGAGTGTGCAGGTGCATACACCTGTCCACTAGGTCACAGGTGCACATGGCACCATAACTCAGGTCCTTATGTCCGATCAGCAAAGACTCTTCTTATTCCCCTAAGCCAGTGCCTCAGCTCCTTCCTTACATGTGTGTATACATATAAATACATGTGTTTGAATAATTACACTAGTGCCAGATTGAGTGTCTCCTATCCAAAGACTTGGGACCAGAAATGTTTAAGACTTTTGAAGGCTTTTGTTTGGAAGCTAATTTTTTAATATTGTGCCTTTGCTTATGAACAATCCTAAAATAGACAACAGTGTATGCTCAAAAAGGAAGACTAACACCACACTTAAGCTTTGTTTTGTAGCTGTATTTTAAAATTTAATGGTTGAGTGAACTTTTCAGCTTATTAAATAGTCCTTAATAGAATTACAAGTTTCCAAACCATTATTAATTTGTTGCTAGTTTCTTCAGCCTCTGCCAAGGGAACCTGGCCCACGCATGGTTCCTGATAATGGGGTGGGACCCCCTTCTCTCTTGGCGCTCTCCAACCCTTGCTGCTTGCCACCAGCTTATGGGAACAGGACCTGGTACATGGATAGTCAGTCAGTGGGTAGTGACGGGTCTTGGGGCAAAATCTCTGCTCAAAGAAGGTAACCTAGATCAGCTATGATTCCTTTGTTAGATCCGAACCTGGGAAATGAGCATAAATTCTAATAGTTTAAGGAGGTTCACAACTTGAAGGTTTATAGGGAAAAACCAAAAGGGCAGATCTGGGAAGCAGGGAATATACATACGAATAAGGTGAACTGTCTTGATACAGTATGCAGAACAGAGCTTGTGGGAAAGACTTTAACGTTAGGTGAACAATTGAATTATAGTACTTCTATTTAAATATTTAAATGTTACATGACTTGAATTGATGATAATCACCTGGAACATAATGTCTATATCTCTAACCCATGGGTAATAACATATGTGTTATTTAGTCGTTAAAAGAATTTATTCAGATACATAGGTAGATTTCTCAGCATGGTCTCTGAGAGGAGAATTAGATAAATATAGCCATCCCATTCTCAAATGTTTGATGCTTTTCCTGCATCATATTTTGCATCTCTGGCATACAGTCTTCATGTTTGTGTATACATCATTAATAATTGTGTGCTGTGTTCCAGGAGCTTTCATGGCTTGTGAAATCTGTCTTTTCCTCATTGACCAAGCTTCTGACCCACTAAATACATTTTTGAATCTATCACTGTCTTTTACCCTTAAGGATAAAAGGAGATTTTGCTGAAATGGCTTGTCTACTTTTGGGCTTATGAAAGTTGATTTTTCTCAGTCTCTGGAACGTGTGAAGGGCTGGAAGACATACTTTATTTTTTTTAAATTATTTTAATTTATTTTTTAAAGACGATTAACCTTGAAATGTCAGTTAACCACCCTGGAAGACGTTCTCTAAGTTTCCTCTTAGAAATGAAGCATCTAGAAGTGTTTTTTTTTTCCCCCATTAATGTCACAGAGGCAGCCGGTGGACTCAATTTCTAGTCGGGTCCACTTTCTATCGCTGCCCACACTCCCCTCGCTGACGATTAAAGCCTACGTGGTGGGTATAAATAGCGTTGCCTGAGAACATCCTCATATCTTTGCCCCTCTCATCACTGAGCAGAGCCCGTAACTGATGTCGCAATTAGGGTACTGATTTAGCTCCGAGAGGCACATTGCTAATGCCCCACCGAGGGCGATATTTATATCAGCACTGACTGATGAAGACCTCGTCAACTGTACCTTTGGCAGATTGTCCGCTGGCGTGCCCCCGGGGTTAATCTACTGCTCATTATAGCTTCTGATCTGCGATGATGCATTTTTCTGAACGGCTCATCTTACCCAGGGGGCCACTGTGTGGTACAGCCCAGTGTAATGCTGGTCCCTGAGGATATGTGCCATCCATCATGGAGGAGCCAGTAGGGAAGACTTTCAGGGCATGACCGACCCAGACCCAGGGAGTGTGACGTCATCAGGGCCGAATAGACGTTCTGCGGGCCCTCCTATGAAGCAGCAGAATAAACATAACGTGGAGTTAAACAGCTGCCAGGGCTGTCTAGGTGTGTCAGTAGGTAAAGGTGGTCAGTGTGCAAGCCTTGTAACTTGAGTTCTGTTCCCAGAACCCCAGGCAGAAGCAGAGAACAGATTCCTGAGAGTTGTCCTCTGACCCACGCCTCTTGCCCTCCATACCATCATGTAACCACACGCGCACGCACGAGTGGACACACACAGAGCTGTCAGTAACTGGCATCAGCTCTAGGTGTGTTAGAGAAGCCAAGCATTGGGCCCTTCTCTTTCTAACTCTGTCCCTAACAACTGCAAGTGGATGTTACGATTTATGAAGCGCTTGTCTTTGGAATGCTAAAATTTTCAAATCTTTGCGAAGAAATGTCCAACCATACCTCCCAGCACCTACTGACGCATAGCCTTCACTTGGTCAGATTTTCCTCTGAGTTCCTCCCAAAAACCCTTTCACTGATCAAGTACTTACAAGGAGCTCACAGGCTGCCATCACCCAGCACATACCAAGTCCCCTCTGATGGCCACCAGAACCTTCCCTTCCTCTCCATCCCCCGCTTGCCTACCCCCAGGACCTTACCTTACCTCACTGCTGTGTACTCACAATCAGATCAGTTCCTGTTGGAGTTAGAGATGAGGGAAGTACCAGATGCTCCTCTCATTAATAGAAGTGTGGATTGCTCAGCATCTGCTGGCCCGGCCTCGGAGTGAACCCACTCCACCCGAGCTCCTCCCTTCGCAGTTTGACCCAGTCTCTGAGTGCTGTGTTATTCTGTTTCTTTTTAACCATGGACCCTCTGCAGTGTTAAACTTTGGGTTGTTATATAGTTAAGGAGGTCTTGTTTGTCTTTTTTTCATAGATGTCTGGTATGCCTTGTTGGAGGATGGTTCTGTGGCCAGAACCATCTCTATTATCTCAGAAATACCAGAGGCAGGGCTTGGAGAGATGGCTCAGTGGTTAAGAGCATTTTGCCTGCTCTTCCAAAGGTCCTGAGTTCAATTACCAGCAACCATATGGTGGCTCACAACCATCTGTAATGAAATCTGGTGCTCTCTTCTGGTCTGCAGGCATACACACAGACAGAATGTTGTATGCATGATATTTAAAAAAAAAAAAAAGGCCAGAGGCAGCCTCCAGGAGGCTAAAGAAACAAGTCAGTATGGGATTTAGAACCTTTATTCAGATTATATAAAGAATTTCAAAACTCAAAATTGAACATGACACATTCACACTTGCATGTGCGCACGCATGCACACACTGGGTCTGCACAAGAACGGTCCTGTCTACACACAGGTATGGGGGGAGAAGGAGCCTCTCATTGCTGAATTATCTGCTCCTGGTAGATTCGGGGAGATTGTGTGTACCTGTTGTGGGATAATGCTCTTGTACACTGTAATTACGTCACTGGTTTAACAGATTGTTACCTACATTAAGATCAATGCTAGCAAAGACCACTCAAGTAAAACAACTTGACTTTTAACTACAAGACTTTTGGCTAATCACAAGACCTCAAGCCAGTAGGTTTCTTATGGACAGAACTCCTGGCTTTTTGAAGTTTCATAGCAGAGCTGGAACACCTAAGTTCATGGACACAGACACCTGTTCATGCACTTCCAAATCTTTGTCAAGCATTCCCTTTGAGCACAGGGGAAGAGTGTCTAGGGTGAGGGCTGCGGGAGCTGAGCTGAGGAGGCTGGTGGCAGCTCAGCAGGAGGCCACCTAGTCCTTAGTCCTTTCCTTCACAGGGCTGGGCTTGCTCTAGTCTCGGGTCCTAAGGGCTTTAAGATAACCTTTGTCTCTAAGGTCAAAGACCTCCATTGTAGCCTGCGGTGCTGTGTGTGCGGAACTTGGAAGTGGGGAGTTGGGTAGATTCCACCGTCAAGGAAAGGGCCTGGGACAGCCTTTCTGTCGGGTTTCAAATTCATTCCATTCCCTCAAGTTTCTGTTATTTTTTTTCCTCCAGAGCATTTAACAATTTGTAATGAAGTGTATTTATTTAACTGTGTGTGCGCGCGCAGGCAAGTGCTCTTCCGCTGCAATTATCGTCTATCTGATCTCAGCCCAGAGGCTGAGAAGCAAAGTGGTTCTGCAGGTTTTCTCCAGTTCCCTTTATTTTCTCCGTGACCTGACGCTGTGGTGGGGCTGCGGTTTCTCTTTTCATTTTCTTTCTGAAAATCGACTTTTTTTCCTGCAAAAGATTCTGATTACAGTTTCCCCTCACTTGACTCCTCCCCGTTTCTCCCTACCTCCCCTCCTATCTGGGTCTGCACCCTTTCTGTCTCTTCTTAGAAAACAGACTTCTAAGAAATAATGATGCAGTACAATAAGATGAATTAAAAACAAAACAGAAAACTCGGAATATGACAAAACAGACAAACCAGGAAATGAACCAAAGAAGAAGCACAAGAAACACATATAGTCACACACACACATGTTTCATACATGTAGAAATTCTATAAAAACACAAACCCAGAAGTTTTATTTGTAAAGGGCCTGTAAGGTAGAATGGAAAAATAGTGCCCTGACCTTAATATCATGAGACAAAGAAACCCCAGAGATATCGTGCTGTTCTGAGTTGGCTTTGGGTTGGCCACCTCCTGCTGGGCTTTAGGGTCTGTCCTTAAAACAGTGAGACATCCTTAGAGAAAATTAACTTTTCATTTGCAAGTGGTTATCAATTGAAGATAGCTTCTAGGTTAGGGATGGGGGGGGGATGTGTGTCTACTTCTCCTTTAAGCTCTAGGACCCCATCTGATGCAGATTACCATAGGCCCTGCACACGCAGCTACAATATCTGTGAGTTCATAGGTTGCCATCTCTTTAATTCCCTGAGCCCTCAGGGGAAAGATTTGATGGAGACAGCCCATTCAGGGCTGAGTAATTCCAAGGTCTCTCAATCTTTGTGAATAGTCTGGCTGTGAATCTCTGTATTTGTTCCCACCTGCTGCAGAAGAAAGCTTCTCTGATGATAGTTGAGCAAGGCACTATGAGCATAGCGGATAGATGGGTATAGCAGAATGTCATTAGGAATAATTTTATTGCTACTTTCCTTTAGTAGATCTGCATACTGTTTGGCTTTCCCTAGGCTTGTCTAATCTCTGGTTCCTGGCCACACAAACTGCACTGGGCATGGGTTCCCTCTCATGGAGTGGGCCTTAAATCAGATACTGGTTGGTGACGCCCATGAACTTTGTGCCACTGTTGCACCAGCAGATCTTGTAGGCAGGTCACTCTGGTGGACTGAAGGGTTTGTAGCTGGGTTGGTGTTTACCTTTTTCCTTTGGGGGTAGCATGCAGGATGCCTCCCGGTACCATAAATCCTAGTTCATAGGGGTGAAGGCTTTAGGTAGGCGCCAGTTTGACGCCTCCCTTTTCAATGAGTTGTCCTCAGCAATGGGGCCTTGCTGTCAGTTTGTGGAGAAGCCACCAGTAGCCTCAGCAATAGTCTGGATTGTTTGGGGGGGGGGGTTCCATGGAATTCTTTTGGCCAACAATTTGATTAGATATAAACTATTCCCAATATATTGGAAGCTTCATTTGGTGATGGGACTTGTCCAGTTGGGACTCTGTCTCCCGTTTTTGGCAATGTCACTTAAATCGCCTTCACACATGTATATATTATAGGAAGCTTCTGCAGTATTAGCTTCCCATACAATCCCTCAAACGGCCGTGAGTTTTGATTTTTCCTTCTTGTCCTCCTTCCCCCTCTCCTCTTTCACCCCTCCCAGTTTTTATTGTCCCCATTCATCTACAACTGCCTGTTCTATTTTCCCTTCTTAGGGAGACCCCGTCCCTCACCTCAGCCCCCTCACTCTCTACCTAATGTCTGTGGTCACCCGGATTGTAGCTTGCTTATCCACGACCCAGCTGCTAACAGAATTATTTAACATTGCCATTATCAAAGGTTTGGTGGCCTTTCAGTTCTTTGTTCATAATTGAACACAAACCCCTGGGAGGTGAAATGGAAACCCTGTGTACACCTAAGTGACGCGCCTCTCGAACTGGCTGTGTTCGGTGATTAGTACGCAGTTAGCTGGGACATGAAGAGGGTTCCAAGTGTCTGTGGAACTCGCCCTCTGGAACCATCCTGCTTTTCTTCCAGGTTAGATGCCTGACCATTCTTGTTCAGAGGAAAACAGACACCAGGAAACGGTGTTCAGATTCATAAATCTCATTATCTGAGCATTGCAAACACAGGCCTCTTCAGCCAGCCCTACACACTGCAAAGTAATAATTAAAATGGCAACCTCATATAACGGCAGGCGTGAAGAATCTGTTTTGTACTGTGTATCCTGTTTGGCACTCTGGAACACTTTGCGGGAGCTTTAAATTCTCTGTTTTGCAGGAGAGGAAAAATAGGCCTGAGTTAACCAGTCTGAGTTCACACAGCTACTGAGTGGTAAAGACAGATTCTAAGGGCTGAGATGGCCCAGTGGTTAAGACATGCTGCTACTCTTCCAGAGAACTCAAGTTAGATCCCCTAAACTGATGTGGGAATGATTTCTTATTAATAAAGAAACTGCCTAGGCCCATTTCATAGGCCAACCCTTAGGTAGGCGGAGAAAACAGAACAG
>NC_022024.1:26628656-26697415 GCF_000317375.1 Microtus ochrogaster | reverse complement strand
TACAGTTTCCGTGTAATTATTTCGGGGCATAAGCTAAGCTAGCCATGCGGGCGGCCGGGTGCCGGGGATGCAGCTCTGCCGCTCTTATTTCAACACTAAACCCATATATGGTGGTTCACAATTATCTGTACCTCCAGCTACAGGGGATTGGACTCCTTTGGCTTAGTCGGCACCTGCACTCATGCGTACTTACGAACATACACGTTTGTAAAATAATAATAAAAATTAATGATAGTTAAAAAAATAAAATCTTTTTAAAAGAGCAGAATTTAAATTTGGTCCCTTTAAAAGTTGCCTACAGGGCTTCCACAGTCTCTGTCCCTTTGATACAGGCGGTGTGAGGACAGCATTATTCTGACGGTGTCACAGGGTTTGTGCCCCCCTCCCCCCATGCCTCACCACACTGCAGGACAGTACATTTGCATGGATGAGCGAATCTCCACTATGTTCTTCTGGAAATGGCAGTGATGGGGAGTGTATGGCCAAGCTTAGGTGTGAACTTGATATACTTGGAAAGAGGAGGCAATCTTAAACGATGACTTACCTCCATCAGACTGGCTTGTGGGTGTATCTGTAAGACAACAGCTTATTGATAACTGGATACGGAAGGGCCCAGCCCACTGTGGGCAGTGTCAGCCCTGTGCAGTGACCTTGTCTGAGCATGAGCAAGGGAAGCAAGGCAGTAAGCAGCATTCCTCATGGGCTCTGCTGTAGTTTCTGCCACTGGGTTCCTGCTTGAGCTCTGACCCTGGCTTCTCCCCACTAGGGACCCTAAATTGTAAAATGAAAGAACAGCTTTCCTCCCCGAGTTAGTTTTGGGGCAGTGTTTCGTCACAGCAGAAGAAAGCAAAGCAGGACACTAGCTAAAGGAGGGCGCACGTGGTGCCCACCCGGCGCATGGTGCCCGCCCCGCGCATGGTGCCCGCCCCGCGCATGGTGCCCGCCCCGCGCATGGTGCCCGCCCCACGCACCTTTTGGTCTTCCCTCGGTTGTGAACCCACCTCTGGTGTGGGGAAAGGACAAGTACTGTAGGCACGCTCCATCTCTGTTCACAACTGGCTGCTTCCGGCTTTGTTCAAAGGCTGTTTCCGTGAGCTGGGAGTCAGCTAGTTGAGTTTTTCTCAATATTGTGGACCATGAATGGACATTCCTAGCAGTATCACTTATCTGAAGTTCAGCATCTACTCCCAGCTCCCATTCCCCAATACAAACAAATCTTACAATTGTTCTGTTTGAATGAATGGTCAAGCCATTCTTTCCTTGACAGAAATGCAGTAACTCGCCAGTGACTAAAGCTTGGGTTTCCTGAGAATGGCCCAGAGATACTGCAAGTATAATAAATGTCTTCTAAAAAGATGATTTAGGTCATATTTCAAGGACTTATTTATGGTCTTGAGAATGGTGTGGTAGGGAGCTAAGCTCCCTTGCTGTCATCACTAGTATTTGTCTTTTTTTTTTTTTTTTTGGTTTTTAGAGACAGGGTTTCTCTGTGGCTTTGGAGCCTATCCTGGAACTAGCTCTGTAGACCAGGCTGGTCTCGAACTCACAGAGATCCGCCTGCCTCTGCCTCCCGAGTGCTGGGATTAAAGGCGTGAGCCACCATCGCCCGGCAGTATTTATTGTCTATTGCAGAAAAAGAGTTGCTTTTTTTTTTTTTTACATTGTTTGCTGTTATTCTTCATGATTGGCTAAGGAAAAAGTTAATATTTTCTGCTTGCTACTGCGTTGCTACAATATTAGCTTGTTCCCATTCTCTCTCTTTCCTTCCTTCCATTTTTTTCTTTTTTTAGAGTTTAATGTAGACCCAGGATATCCTTCAAATTCACTATGTAGTTGATCTTCAACTTTTGAGCTGGAGCACTGGGGTTACACGTACGTAACCCCAAATCTAGTTTGTGTAGTGCCAGGCACTAGACTTTGTAGTCAGATCTTTGTTTCCCTGCTGCTAGCCCCAAATAGTGACATGGAGACTTCTTAATTGTGAAAGCTTGGTCTTAGCTTAGGGTTGTTTCCAGCTAGTTCTTACAACTTAAATTAACCCAGATTTTAAAATCCATATTCTTTCATGTGGTTCGTTACCTTATCACCATACTCTGCATTCTGCTCCCCCTGTGTCTCAATAGCAAATCTTCTTCCCAGAGTCCTTTCTCTGGCCGGAAGTCCTTCCTATTCTGTCCTGCCTAGCTATTGGCCATTAAACTCTGTATTTACACCAATCACCTCAATCCATCTTTACACAGTGTACAAAGATCCCACAACAGAACTTACTGCACTGATGTGGAAGGGGCCCCAGCCCACTGTGGGCAGTGCCAGCCCTGAACAGTCAGTCACCTTGACCCAGCTTGAGCATGCACACCTGGAAAGTACTCTACTAATTGAGCTACACCCCAGCCTTTCTTTTTCTCATCCTAGAAAGCAATTCATTGGAAGGTAAAACAGAGCATGATTTCTTAAATCAGCAGTTGTCAGATTTTTCTTGGTGAGGGCTGTGGTATATTTAGTGACAAAGTACTTCTTTCTCCGGCATGTACGAGGCCCTGGGTTTTAGACCCGATAACCTCAAAAATTGCTTGGTTAGAGGTTGTGAAACCAAATCCCATCTGTGTTTAGCCAAACAGGGATTTTTATGGAAGACCACAGAAGATGACTGAAGGCAGGAACTGGAAGTCAGGACCCTCAGACCCTTCTTCCTATTGTTCCCTCCTTCTTTCCCCAGACACCATCTATGATCCAAGGTCCACGGATACAGTGGTTAGCTGGTCAGATGGGTGCTGTGGGATAATGCTTGTGTATACTGTAAAGATTTGTCATTTGTATTGGTTTAATAAAACACAGATTGGCCAATAGCCATTCAGGAAGTCTAAGCAGGGTAATCAGACAAGGAGAATTCTGTCTGGGAAGAGGAAAGCAGCGATGCAGTCACCAGCCAGACACAAAGATGAAAATGCCTCACAGAGGAAGATGAGAATGAGGTGAGAACCAAGCTAAGCAGAGACCAGAATGGAAGGATTATGGGTTAATTTGAGTTGCAAGAGCTAGTTAATAATAAGCCAGAGCTAATAGACCAAGCAGTTTATAATTAATATAAGTTTCTGTGTGTTTCTTTGGGACTGAACAACTGTGGGACCAGGTGGGACAGAAACTTTCATCTACAGAAGAGCAACTTCCTGTTGAGGTGATTATATTCTCACAGAAGGAAATAAGAAACAAAGTCAAAGTTAAGATGCTCTTTAAAGGTTGTTTTGAAGCAGGCAGGGCCTCCATATTGGGGCAGTCCTTGAACTCATGAATCTCCTGCTTCAGTCTCCTGAGCACTAGCATTATAGGTGTGTCACACTGTACTTAGTTAAAAATATTCTTACAGGAATGTGGCTGTTGTAGGTCACAGGATTTGTAGCTGGGTGACACTGATTGTTTTTTTCTCATCTGTTTGCATGCAAAGGACCTTTGAACACCATGAGCTCTTATCTAGTAGGGGTCAAGTGGGAAACCAGATTTTCCATCTTCGGTGGCATAAGGTGGCTTTTCCATGAGGTTATGGAGAGTAACCAAGAACCTTGGCAATAGGCTGGTGCAATTGTGGCACAGATATTATGGGATTAACTAATCACCACCATCATGATTCTTTTAATTATTGTCGGATTTAAGACTAACTCCATGAAATAGAACCCATACCTGCCACAGCTAGAATGGCCCAGAACCCGAGACTATATAGTGGGCTCTGGTGGCAAAACTACTCTTGTTATTCTGCTAAGTGAACAGAGCAATAAAAAATGACGTATACTCTGTAACCACAGATCTTCACATCATTCAGCCCTCATCAGAGAAGTTGCTTCTTGCAGTAACTGGTAGGTGAACACAGAGACCCACAGCTAGACAAGATGAAGAGAGTGAGAGATTTTGGAGCGCTCCTCTTGAAATGGGATGCCTTTATCACACACCCTCCCTCAAGGTTCAGGGAGCTGTGTGGAACAGAGGAGGCCGAAAAGACTAAGTGTGGGGAGTGGTGGATGATGCAACAAACAAACAAACAAACAAACAAACAAACAAACAAACAAACTCAACATCATCCAGACAGAGACTGTGCTAGCCTACCTGAAACCTGGTCAGGTTCAAACCAGACAAAACCCTGGTATTGAGAAGGGGACATGAACACAAAGTCCCACCCCTAGCCCAGAAGCTATTTGCAACTGATACCTGTTGAAAGAGGGAAGAAAAGTTTTCTCCAGTCACTGGATAATCAACCACACTCCATGGCGGCTCTGTGCCCAGGTATAGTTGCCCAACACAAAGACTCCACGATTTTTTTGTTTTTGTATGTTTTGCATTTTTGTTTTGATATTTTTGGTTACTGGTTTTTCTTTTAGTTTCTTTTTGACTTTTACTTTTTGGTTTCTTTTATTTTGAGAGAGCTTAAAAAAAACCCATGAAGCTGTATGGGGTAGAAAGGTGGGGGAGGATCTGGGAGGTGTTGGGGAAGGGAAAAGAACATGTTAAAAATATGACAAATTTTAAAATAAAATGATTTAATTAGGAAAATAAGATTCTTATGAATTGGGTAGCTGTAGATTTTGTTGCCTGCTTTCCTTTTGTGGTGCCGAAAGTCCAATCCACTGTTCCACGCAAATGCGGTACTGGCTCTTTGCCTCCAATCCTACAGCCCACTTTTGGAAGTGAATAATGAGGTGTTATCAATAGTCACACTCACAGTAAGTATGAAACTATTTGGGGCACACCAGAAATGTCATAGGCCCAGGACTAGCAGAGAATTGGAATAGAGTAATGTGGTGAGGGCTGGGAGGCCACTTGAGACAGGTGGTAAGATCTCTCCACATAAGCCAAGACCTGAATGAAGAGAAGGCACCAACCACAGGAAAGGTGATGGAAATGATCCTTCTGGACAGAGAGGACATCTAGAATGAGGGCTTCCAGCAAGGACAGGCTTTGGAAGCATTTGAGGAGCAGTGTGGATGGTGTGTAGTAGAGAGACCGGTTGGGCATGGGACCAGAGATGCAGGCAGGGGCTATTTGAGGTCAATGAGTTCAGCTTTATTCAAAGCAGGATTGGAAGCCACCGGATGGGTTTTCAGCAAACAAGTCACTTGTCCAGCTTTGATTTTTGTTTTAAGGGGATCTCTGCAGTGCAGTGTGCTTATAGTTTAAACGGTTATTTACTCTTTTTTCTGATATGGTTCATTTAAAATTTTCTCTTTAAAATATGAAATGATAATAAATCCTGGGTAGATCAAAGGATAGGATATTTGAGATTTGCCACAAACCCAGAGATAAGGATGAAACACGATTTGCTGTAGTTGGGACATGTACTAACGATGGGTAAATGGGAGTTTCATTTGTTATTATTTTGGCCCTATGTCTGTTTGAATGCTTTTCTTTTCCAGACAGGCTGTTTGAAAATTTTAAACAAAATAGAGAAAGCTATACCTGGACTTGGCTACAGCTGTGTGGAGATGGCATTGTGGAAGGGCAAAGAGCAGGAGGCTCGGTGTGCCAAGGAGTTGACCAGTACTGTGGAGGTGGAGGGAGTCAGGTTGGTGTAGAACGGACAGAGGGGAAGGCGATGGGGCTTAGGGTACATTTGTACTGAAAGCCGATAAGAAGGCATTGCTGGATGAGTGGGGTGAGGAGACAGGAGGAGCCAATGGGAACTCTTCAAGTTTTAGCCTCCAATTGGTTGCATTGAGATGTTGCTGACTACTGGACACGGCAGTGCAAACCCGTAATCCCCAGCACTCAAGGGGCTGAGGCAGGAAGATTCCGAGTTCAAGGTGAGCCTGGTCTAGGTAGTAAGGCCAGGTCTTAAAGACAAACAAGCAAGCAAGGCTGCTATTGAACAAGATAGGGAAGGCACAAGATGACCATGTGGGAACCTGTGGAGGAAAATATGAAGAAATGCTCCCTACAGGCCAGGTTAAGTTTAACATGCCTGTTAACCATTCTCGAGGAGTGTCCATTAGGCAAACTTGGGGTGCATAGGGATGTCAGGATAACCATATTAGATGTCTCTGGAGAACTATTCCAGTTGCCCTCGACTGCTCAGCGGCCTTTCCTTACTTGTTTGCGTCTCTGTGGCTTCCTGACTTTCTGTGGGTACAGCAATACTCCTTTACACATCTCTCATCTTCTGCCTTCAAGGGTTCTTAGTGAGGAGAAAGTGATATAGATTCAGCTGAGGAGTGAGGGAGAGCTAGTGTCTTGAGGAGCAAGCTATTAAGAGAGGGAGCCAGTCGGCTCCTGGGCTCCAGCCACTTCTGTGGCTCTTAAGGAAAGGTCCTTGGAGGTGAAGCAATGAGTTACACTTGGTCCCAAGAGGAAACACGTTCAGTAATGAACCATAGTGTTCATTGCTCTTCCTTCCTGTGACACACTGTCTCAGCCCATTTTAAGCTCCCCTGTCAGGATGCTTGAAGCTGGGTTGACTAGAAAGAAATGAAATTTGTCTGTCCTGTAGCTCTGGAGGTTCAGGAACAGGGCCTACCGCCCCAATAAAAGCTTTCAATACACCATCAAATGACAGAGGAATAGGAGGGGACTGTGACAAGGACCCAGCAGCGCAGCCTGGCGAGAACAGATTTGTATCACTGTACTCTTTGGCAGTAATTTACTCTGCAAAGACCATCAATCATCTCTTCAAAAGGTGGTGCCCTCATCACCTAAGTCTCTTCTGCTGAACCACACCTCTTGAGGTTCCATGACTTTCCAACTTTGTCTTTTCATGACCAAGCTTCCAGAACATGGACCTCATGCAAGGCATAGCACTTCCTTTCCTCGGCACTCAGAAAGCCGGAGAAGGGTGTAGATGAACAGAGGTGTCAGAGAATAGAAGCAAAGCAAGGAAAGGAGGTGCCATGGACACTCTGGAGCAGAGAACTCTCATTTCTGCAGACTGTTTCCAATCCACACAGGAAACAGAGGTCATCAGTGACCTCAAGGAGGCCGGGTTTGATGGCCAATGTGGGCTGAAGGGAGAATATAAGATTCAAAAGCAAAAAAGCAGAGGCAATAAAGGTTCGACCTTTATATTTTGAAGAGAAGCAAAAAATCAAAATGGAAGCAAAAACCAGGCAGAGGTCTACAATCTCCCAGTCTTGGGAGGCAGAGGCAGGAGGGACAACAATGGTAAGGTCATCCTTAGCTGCACCATGAGTTTGAAAACAGCTGGGTCTATAGGGGTCCTGTCTAAATAACAACAACAACAACAACAACCTAAACAACAGCAAATAAAAACAAAGAAGATGCAGAAAGAGATTGTGGGAAAGGGAGGCCTTTTATTTTCTAAGGATGAACTCTTTCCATAGGGTTATGGAGTGCTGGGGAAGGCTAGTTGTAAGACTCTAAGATACATGGAAAACTAAGACGTTAGAATCAAAGACACAAATGAGGAGCCGATGGGCATTCAAGAGCTGGGGGCTGAAGAGAGGAGGGATGGACATTTTAGAAATGGAGATGTAATTTAGGGGCCGGGCAGTGGTGGCACATGTCTTTAATCCCAGCACTTGGGAGGCAGAAGCAGGCAGATCTCTGAGTTCGAGGCCAGCCTGGTCTACAAATAGAGTTCCAGGACAGCCAGGACTGTTACACAGAGAGAAACCCTGTCTCAAAAACCAAAAGAATAAAAATAAAAATAAATAAATTTAAAAATTAAAATAAAAATTAAAAGAGAGGTAATTTAGAAAAGGAGAGTGTTCTTCCCTGCCCTCTTCTTTCCCCAGAGACCTATTTTTCTTCTGGGACTTTCATTTATTCTTAGCTCAGGAACTTTAAAGATAGTAGGGACAGGAACCCCCAAATTCCAGCACTGTAAAAGCCTGGGAAAGATGCCCTAAAAGTCTTGTCAGCTTTGGCAGGGAGGTGACCACCACAACCTTCCTACCTTATGGACTTTCCTGTTCGTTAGAAGAGCCAGGGAAATGGGTTGGAACATACACACATGCACACACCTGTGTGCATGTACACATACACACACACACACACATTGTTTCATGGAGATATCTTTTCTTTGGGCCAATGATCACAGTCAGGAAAATTTCCAGGGGGGAAACATTATTTGTTATTAAACTCAGCCGCTATAAGGGGTCTGTGTAGGGAGGAATCCCATGTTTGTGTGTGTGTGTGTGTGTGTGTGTGTGTGTGTGTGTGTGCAGGCGTTCCCCTTCAGTATCACTTCGCTCCCTGCTGTATCTGAAGAAGTGAGGACCAACACTTTCTGTAGGGAGGAGTTCTGGGCAGGGAGCCGTCCCCAGGCCTCTGTGAGTCCATGACCCATTAGAAGAATGTTCTAATGGGCACTGTCCTTTGGGGTGGTGTCCCTGAAGTCAATGAGCCTTGGCCTTCATTTACTTCTAGGAAGTGCCTGGGCTTGTCCGAGTCTCCAGGCTGTAAAGTCGCAAGTTCAGGGGCTCAGGCTTTACAGGCAGGTGTGGATCAGAACCCAGCCAGCCCTCTGTTTCCTAGCCCAGCGAGTGACACAGGGCGCCATCAGCGACACTGTCCTTACATGCTTCTTAGGAAGACTATGCGATTTCAGCAAAGGGCCTGGTGCAGATGCGGGCAGGAACAACAGCTGCAGTTTCTAGAAGGACCTCTAGGATCCGGTACAACGTATGGTGTAGACTGTAGAGAGAGAAGAGAAAGCTACTGGAGGTGGGAGGAGAGACTACGGGGGAAGGATGCCAGAGGGAGCCTGGAATTTGGGAACTCTGGTCATTTATTTTTATTATTTTAGATTTAACTATCTTATGTGCCAGGAGCGTTTTGCTTGCGTGTATGTCCGTGCACTATTTGTGTGCCTGGCGCCAGTGAAGGTCAGAAGAGGGTGTCAGAGTTCCTGGAACTGGAGTTGTGGCTGGGTGTGAGCCACCACGTGGGCTGCTGGGAATGGTACCCAGGTCCTCTGCAAGAGCAACCAGTGGTCTTAACTCCTGAACCATCTCTCCAGCCCTTGAGCTCTGATTATTGTGGCAGATTTTGTTTCAAATGCCAGGTTAACTGCTTGAGTCCTTGTGGGCGGGGGGGCTACATTGCTGAGCCTCATTCTTTCCCCCTTTAAAAAAAAGCCTTTAATAAGGCTTACCTCGTGAAGTTGTCATAAGGACAGCTCAGGAAAACGCAGAGCGCAAGACCTGACCATCTATTGGGCATTCACTAGAAGAAGACTGGGGTGGGGAAGGCTGGGGACTGGGACTCAGCGTTCACATAATGGAGGCAGTGTAGCTGAGTGGGGAAGGGTGGCAGTCCACATTCCTGAAATCAATCGCACAAAGTTAGCAATTAGTAATTACCACATCTCACTGATGATTCAACAAAGGTTGCTACGTCTGTCGTAACAAAGGGCCCCTTTCAAACACATACGTAAGTTATTAATAATCTTGGGCTCTAATCTTTGACACCCCCCTCTTTTTTTTGTCATTTTTCTTTGAACATCCTGCCCTTTGATTAAAAACAGTCTCTTCTAAATTCCTCTTTTTGAAAATGGCTTTTAAAAATTCTTTCAAGTGTATCACTCAGGCATGGCAACATCCTTGTTCTCAACTGTGTTCAAAGTTCATGGGACTGGCCCCACTGTATCCTTCTTGCCAACATTTGCTTGGAATTGCTTAAATGCAGTTGGGTCATGAGGAAATAATCAGATAAATCAAGAGTATGACACATTCTCGGAGCAAACTGCTCTGGATTGGAAAATCTTGAGAACCAAAAGTAAACTCGCAAAAGTCAGGGCTGTAAGTGGGGTAAAGACACAGGTTATATGCAAGTCACAGAGTGTGAGGTTTCTGTGAACATGGATTGTGTGTGGATCGAGCATGGAGTGAGAGCCAACCTTGACAACTGGGGCTGTTGGGGGAACATCTTGGCTCCTAAAGGCAACATGAGTGTAGACACCAAGGGTTATAATTCACAACCTCTGTCATGGATTTCCCCAAGCCTTCCATAGAGGACCATGTATATACTTTATGGGTACATGGATACATTCTGTTGGAAAAAGAAGGGAACTATTCTTTAGAGCTTCAGGATTATGCCAGATGTTGACTACTGGTTTATCTTCATAAACGGTTACTGGGGAAGGGGGTTCATTGATCTGTTTGAATCTGTTCAAAATAAGAAGTTGGGCAGGAAATGTCGTGGGAAAAAAACCAGCTGACTAATCTGTATTTCTTCATCCAGGGAACATTTTTGTGCTATGAGAAGCACTTTGAATCATTCCAAAGGGGTGCCCCTCTCCTTTCCAGATTTGGGGCTCCTACCTGATGTAGAAGTTTGTTCTCACCTTAACAGTTCTTCTGCTGAAGCTTGGATGGAGGCATAGATCAACTTACCTCAAAAAAAATGCTACAGACGACCATTAAAACAATTTTCCAGAAAGTAAAAATATCTTTTTTTTTTTTTTCCTATCAACAGGTTTGGTGAAGTGTCTGTACAAACTTAATTGAAATCTCACTGGGCTGCGTAATAAAGATTCTGACTTCTAGGGTCAGAGTTTTGAAAATCTCATCTGGGGCCAGGCAGAGGTGGTGCCCGCCTTTAACCCCAGCACTCAGGAGGCAGAGGCAGGTGGATTTCTTTCTAGCAGGAGGCCAGAGTAAGTTCCAGGACAGTCAGAGTTACACAGAGAAACTTTGTCTCAAAAAAAAAACTAGCAAAACAAAACAAATTTCACCTGGAATTTCCAGGGGAGAAAATGCCACCCATTTTCAGATTACATTTTGTTAATTATCAATCTCCTGGATTTCAAGAATGGATACATAAAGGACAAACCCTGCGTCATTCTGCTCAGACTGTAATGATCACCTTCTGAAGGACTTTGAGACCTTAATGCCTTGACTCCTTCAGATCTAATGGTGTTGAAATTTAAATCTAACCGCACAAAATGTTGGGGGCAAAAGCAGCTCAGTAAACAAACTTATTAATAGCAATGGAATCCAACAGGGAACATAGACACACACACACACACATACAAGTCAGTGGGGGTATTAAGTTCCTGGGATAAGTTAACATGGATTAAGCAAAACTTTTTATAGTGCGAGTTCTTAGTATCAAATTTTGAAGCACAGCAACATCTAATAATATAATTATAATGATATAATTATTTATATTAACCACTTGTAATAGGCTGTAGGTAATTCTAAAGGAGTATGCCAAAGAAAAAATCAATATGCTTAATGTACAGATATTGGGTGTCTATGATTTCTAATTTGGGAAGAGAGCCATGCATGCTGGAGTCCTGTTTACTAGTGAGATAAACGTTCACTATTCTCAGATGTTCTTCCCTTGTACTAGTTGTGTGCCGTATGTGTGTGTGCATATATGTGTGCATGCATGAGGAGGTCAGAGGTCAACATTGGGTTTCGTGCTCAATGGCTCTTCATCTTATTTTCTGAGGCAGGAATCTCTCATTCAACCTAGAGTTACCAATATGGCTAGGCTGGTTGTCCAGATGAACTCCACAATTCCCCCGTCTCTACCTCTCTGCACAGACTTCAGGTTATTGGCACACTGCTGCATCTGTTCTGGTCTTCCTTTCTTCCATCCATCCTATGTATGCTGGAGAGCTGAGCTCAGGCCCTCTTGCTTAGGTGACATGTTCTTTACTGACAGAGCCACCCCCCTAACTTTCTCTTCTCTTCTCTTTAGTCATGGGACATTTCATGATGCCATCTTCATGTCAGCCCACAGACAGGAAACTCTCCCAAGCATCTCTTTAATGGCTCCTGACGTTCTCTGTCACATCACTGAGGCAGCATTTGATAACCTTGTGTTCAGTGTATTTAGTGTTTTTTCTGTTTCTTTCTGTTTCTTGGCTCATCAAAGGCTTCGATGACCAAGAGGTGGAAGGGGCTGTCTCACTTTGGGCCAGTCTGTTCTGAAGACGGTTTAATTGCCACCCTTAGAACTTCCTTGTCCCCAGTGGTCTTGGTGGTGTGTTAGCATCAACCTTTTTTTTTTTTTTTTTTTTTTTTAAATTGGCAACAGACCCAGGAGGCCAATTTGGGGGGATAGGGTAGATGGGGGACTGATTTCATCATCTGCACACCTCGGTATTAACTATGATCATCTGGGAGTCATTTGATAGGGATGACTGGTATCAGATGGCCCCAGACTCAGATAGTCAGAGAAGCACAGTCTCTGTCTGAAAGCCATACTGAGATGCTCACCTGACACACTTGGTAAAGCCACCGTTAGTATGAAACAAGAGCAGTTTGGAAATGGAGCATCTGGACTAGATTAGATTTCGTAAATATCAATAATCAGAAAAAAATTGATCAGATTTAGAACCAGTTTTGATATATTTTTTTTCTCTAAATTTTTTTTTCATCATTAAAATGTTTAATGGAGGCTCTCGGGAGGCAGAGGCAGGTACATTTCTGTGAGTTGGAGTCCAGCCTGATCTACACAGCGAGTTCCAGGACAGTCAGGGCTGTTACACAGAGAAACCTTGTCTTGAAAAAACCAAACCAAAAATAAAATAAAAAATAAAAACAAAAGGGAAAAAAAACCCACAAAAAAAACCCCAAAAGAGATACTGATGATTTTATCCTTTATACTCTTGTGTAGCCCTTACCCCTAGGCACTCCTAGCTAACGTGAAGAACAAGATTGAGATCTGTGAGATGGTGGATAGGCAGGTGAGAGCCATAGCTCACACAGCAGCATAGGATGATAGTTCCAGCATCAGATCACACTGCAGTCCAGGATGGTAGTCCCAGCTGCCAACTTGATAAGATTCTTGACTTAAGTCTGGGTGGCTCTGCTATCCAAGACCACACAGATCTTGGATGGTTTAAGGTTTTTCTAAGCCCAATTTCCTCAGCCATAAGTGGGGATAGTAATAACATAGTGTAATTACTCCATATTATATATATCAATTATACAGTGTTTAATGTTGATAGTATACTAGTTACATGCAATGTTATATATTAATATTAATTGCAATGATTTGCTTAAGTATAATATTTCTCTTTTTAAATTCTAATGAAATGAAGTGGATAAAATACTTGGTACAAAGCAAGCACTGCCTAGATTTAATCATTTTATGTTTTTTCTGCCGATTATTGCTATTAATACGATTGTCCACTGCCTCTCGTGGGGGTAGGCTCATTGGATTTTGCTTTTGATTGGGTCGTTATTATTCTGGAGGCAGTGTCTCATCGGGTAGTTCAGGCTGACCTTGAACTGATTCCATTGATCAGACTGTCACCAAACTTGTGCTTATCTTCCTGTCCTTGCTTTCCACATGCTGAGATTACAGGCAAGCACCTCTACTGAACTACAACCTGATTCTTGCTCATAATCCTGTTCCTTAGTGAATAGACAGTCTAGACTCTGAAAGCCACACCAGAGAAGCACTTTATGGCCAAATGAACACAATAAAGAGCACGAGGACCTTTCAGGAGAGTGCAGGTTCCCTCTTGTCATCTATCTACATTCATGACTTCAGGAGAGCAAGCGCCAGGAGCTGATGTCTTAGTTTCCGCTCTTTACAGACCACATACTTCCAGGCTGTCGGGCAGGCTGGGTGACCTCCTTTCCGTTCTTTGTTGGGCTGCCTGCCACTGACTTCTACCTTTCTGCTGACTTTCCCCCTCTCCCCAGAAACGCCCATGCCCGAGAGCCTTGATGATCAGGAAAGCGTGGTCCTGCCGCATCCCTGTCCGAGGCAGGCTGCCAGCCTCCCTGTCCCAGTTTCGCAAACAGAACAACCGAGTCACTTTTCTATTGTTGCTGCGCCAAAGTTACCCAGTGAGTCATCCCCAGTCCTAGAACTGGATCCTAATTCTTGTTCCTGGCGTCACTTACGGAGCTGAATGCCATCAAAGGCTCAAGAGGATGGCTGGCACCAAACCTCTCAGAGGAACGTTCTTGCACATGACTGAGTCAAAAGCAAGGATTAACTCTCTTGATACTAGCAGCCCACAAGGAAGGAGAGAAGAGTTTGTATGTGTGTGCATATGTGTGTTTGTGTGTGACATCATTACCACCAACAAACAGAATTCTTAGTTCCTCTTAAAATGGTTCACAAAACCTCAGCTTCCTATGTTCCTTGATACTGTGTGTATGTATGTGTGTGTGTGTCTATTGAGACAGGATCTCACTTGTAGCCCTGGCTGGCCTGGAACTCACTGTGCACACCAGGGTGGCCTTGAACTCACAGAGACCCACCTGCTTCTGCTTCTTGGGTGCTGGGATTAAAGGTGTGTGCCACCACACTCAGAAATCCTGGATTTTTAAATGAACAAAATACCTTATTTGCAAATGAGGCAATGGACTTTCTTCATCTTAGAACCGAATCAGTTATGTGGATGTGAGTCTGGGAGGAAACCCAACTTATTTCCTCCTTTTCACAAAGGAATCTTTAAAGTACCGACAGAGAGAGAGAAAAATGAGATCACGCTTGTAATAAAATTAGAAACACAAACCATTCCAAACACAAGCTGTTCATCCTTAACAAGAGGATACTTTTCATGTTCCATTTTCTGCCTGGCTTAAAATTTCCTCACTCCCTGTCTTTTTTTTTCTCTGTATATCTTTTATTTGTTTATTTGGTAGCACATCCAGTTCTGAGCGTGTATCTCTCTCTTCAGGCTCCCAGCTAAGCCTAGAAGCCACAGATCTACCCTCCCACAGAAACCCTGGAACTAAGAGTAGCGACAGCCTTAATTTGGAGAGAAGTGACTATCCTTATTTCATATCTGTAGAATAAAGGCAGTTTTAGAAAGCAGAAGTAGGAGTTCTTCTAAAGAATCCAGAAACTCCCAAGACCACCTGTCTGAAAACGACGACCCAAATCAATCCTCACTTTCCATGGGGAACCTCCTCAGTCACAGTCCCTGGAGGCAGGGACCTCGAAATACCAGGAATTTCTGATTTGGATTAAAACCCAAAGAAGTCCACCCAGCCAGACAAACACCTCTTCCTGCAGTGAGCAGCAGCTTATGAGCCATGCAGAGACTCAGAGCCGGTTAGAGTTCCGAGAGCCTAAATGGGGGGATATCTGCATCAGGCCTCACCAAGGCTCATGGGACATCTCAGAAGAGTGGGAAGGAAGAAAACAGGAGCTGGAGGATGAGGAGGAATGCTCCAAAAGACTGTCTTTGTGCTCATGGTCCCTCTGCAGCCACGGTTCCCTGTGCATGTCCTGCATAAGGTCGAGTCAAGCACACCGGCCACCATCAACCGGACTTGGCAGGCTACAAAACAGAAGAACCCAAACCTAAAAGTAAATGAAGGTGATAGGGAGATATGTGGGGCTCATGGGTGGATATGATCCATAGATATTCTAAAAACGGAATAAAAGCAGGGGGAATATGTACTGGTGGGCATTACCAGGGCTCTCTGAAACCTCTGATACTCTCAAAACAAACAAAAAACCAAAAAAAAAAAAAACCCCAAAAACCCAACTCTTGGACAATACATGCAGAAGAATATTCTTGGATGCACTGATTGAGGTGGGAAACAACCTCAGTTCCACCGATTTGAGAAGAAGAATAATACAGTGGGATCAGTAATAGATCACCATAAAGCATCGACAAGAAGTGATCTGAACCCACATATCAATAATAACGGAAATAAGGCTGCTAATAGTCTTATGGTATTAACTAGCACTTCTCTAAGGACTTTGCATGTGTAAACATAAACTGGGGCTGAAAACAATATGGAGTTGGGGATACATATAATAAAACAAAAACATTGTGATACTATGTATGTTTAAAGTCAGACTATACCGTGTTGTTTATTTGTGTAACATCTGAGGTAAAAGCCTAAAGGTGGGTTTTCTCAAATGTTCATAAAATTCTCTGTCGGAGCATCTAGGGTTGGCACCAAGGAAACGGCCATTTATAAAGTGGGAGACCGGTGCTTGCTGGCTACTCACAAAACCATTGGGCCATACCAGAAAATGCAAATGCAAACGTACGGCTGCTTTGGGGGTGGGGCAGGGCATGCTGCTATGACTCATTAAGGTGGGAAGGTTTGTCATTCAAGAGAGACTTAAGTCTATAGGATAGGAGTCCAAGTGTCTGGGAGCTCAGCTGCAACTTCCTGGGGAAGGATGCCGTGTGGGAGCAGGGGGCGCACAGATGGAGAGGTACGCGCACGTGTACGCAGGAGCGGGCCAAGCTCTCCACAATGAGACTTCCTGCAGCCACCTGTAGCTTCCCGGCTACAGCTGTCCTTTCCTGGGAGGAACTGGGAAGACAGGGGCACTCCTGTCGACACATCTGGAAGACTCGTTGCGCTGAGGACCATGTGGTAAAGCTCTTCGGTTACAAACTCTAACGGGAGAGGAAGTGACTCACTGGCGTGCTCTGACCCTGACAAGCAAAGAGGGATTATGTGCGGAATGCCAGCCCCCAAGTTCGGGGGGCGGGGAGGGGGGCGCACGATGTCTTAAGATTCATGGCCTCCAAGGGAGTGGGATTCAGGGGATTCAGGGCTGTCTGGACTTAAACCTTGGGCTGGGAAACACAAGGTATGCAATGGTGATATAACCGCAGCAACTGTCTCTTCTTCCGGTCTCTACTTTCCCGGCCCCCACTAAAGAAGAGGATTAGGAAAAAAATAGCTTGGGCCAGTCCAGGAATTCTTCTTCAAGCGGATTTCAAGTTTACAGTTCTTACGTCCTATCCCTCTGACCTCTTGTAGGATGAGGAATTATCTCCAAGGATCTCCGCATTTGGGTCTAGCTTCCTCTCCATCTGCCCCACCCCACCCCACAAAGACTCCTCGTTTTCCATAATGGATGATTCTGGTTCAGCTCACATTGCTTCCTCTGTCCAGAATGACCTCTTTCTGACCCTACTTTGCCTGGAAAAGTCTCCCTCAGTAAGGGCTCCTCTGCAGGGCCGCAGCTCAGCTATCATACATGCTCGGTTCCTTACCCGGTATACCTTCCCCAGGCCCTCTGGGAGCACACTGATAGTCAAGCAAACAGGGTCTGGTCCTTGTGGATCAAGGAAGTACAAGCATGGGGGACCCGGCTTCGGCAGCAGCATTAAGAAGGGCCTGTCCCCAAGATCAAAAACACTGATGACAACTTATGCTGGAGAGGTTGTGGGGTAAAGAGAACACTTCTGCATTGCTGGTGGGAATGCAAGCTGGTACAGCCACTTTTGGATATCAGTACGGCAATTTCTCAGAAAATTAGGAAACAACCTACCTCAAGACCCAGTACTCAAGACCCTCTCTTGGGTATATACGCAAAGGATGCTCAATCGTACTAGGACATTTGTTTAACTATGTTCATAGCAGCATTGTTTGTCATAGCCAGAACCTGAAAACAACCTAAACTGCCCCTCGACCAAAGAATGGATAAGGAAAATGTGGTGCATTTACACGATGGACCATTACACAGCAAGTCCACAAGCGTGTCTCTCTGAGGTTGCTGTTCTGTGTGATTGTTCATGTCTAACGGGGGAAGTGAAATGGCTGGGCAGGGTTGTGATGCTACCCACATATTTCACACTGCTTAGTGGGCTGTATGGTACAGCGGTCAGCACAGTTATATCTTACGACTCATTCCCTCCAAGCCCCTGTCACCCACCGTGGGACAGCCATGGCATATGAGCGGAACTGTGACCCCACCCCATCCCCGGAATGGGCCACAGTTTATTTGAAACAGCCAGTGGCTTACTTAGGATGGCTTTGGAGACAATTTCCGTGGAAGCACACTGTGGTTTTCACCCAGGAGGTTTTAGCGGTGGGACTCTTGGGCTGGGTACAGGGAGGAGAACCCTGGGGTGGAGGAGGAGATGAACTTGACATGAAATTGCAGTAGAGGCCTCACTTGCTTCTCCCTGGGAGCTGGGAGCTGTGGGTGCCTAACACTCCCAACGTAGAGCAAGAAGGCCTCAGTTCTGACAGAAAGGGTCTGGTCGACACAGGCCCCAGTGGACGAGTATTAAAAAGCCATTTTCTTGTCTGGATAGTCTCAACATTTAAAGGGCAGGTTCCGAGTGTGGCTGGTGGTGGGTACTTCCCCTCCCAAGTCAGCCTCTGTCTGTGCATCTCTTTGCACCCAGTAGGTCTCCCCCACGCCCTCTTCTCTTTCTTCCAGGTCCCACCTCTGTTACAGACCCCACTTCCTTCCCACTCCTTTCTGCTATTTCTCTGGACCGCAAGGTACCAGGCATTTCTGCCTATGGACACTGGGCGCCCGTGGGCACGCCACTTTTGCTTTTTGGTCAATGATACTTGTTGGCCCTCAGACCGTTCTCACTCTGTCAGTCACCACACGTGCGCGCGCCTGCACACAACCGCTCCATGACTTTCTCTCCTTGACACACACACACTCTCAGAAAGATGATATCGATCACGCCCCGGGGCTTTTTCAGATGCCAAGGTTCATTTTCGAAGCACATTTGTGCCGCTGACTCGGAACTGAATGCGTTTTCCACCACCGGGGAGTTCCGACGCTCTTCCGGGGGGGGGGGGTCCAGGAGAGGAGTGACATCTCCTGGGCACTGACCATGTGTTCCGGTGCTATCAACTTTCTGCCCACGAGGGTCGAGCTCCCGAAATATTTGTTGAAGGAGTCACAGGCACATTTGACCCCAGCAGCTTCTGCTGTCTTTTCAGGCGAAGCCTGGTGGGAAAGAGGACAGCCAGTGTGGGGGAGGCCAGGTGCCGGGAGAGAACGGATGGTTCTGGGCTGACAGGGGCTATCCGAAATTATTTCCTGGGGCAGAAGAGAAAGGGATTAAAAGTACTAAATCCTCCACACGAGGAATAACTGTCAGCCTTTGCGAATGAGTCTAAGTTCAACTGGGAGCAGCAACTGGAACCAGCCTGCTTTTCTGCAGAGGCAGAGGAGGGCCAGTTTTCCCCCTCTTCTTTGAATTTAGCTCTTCTGTGAAATATCCTTAAAAGGGCTCAGAGACAGCCATTCCACAATTAGAGCTATGGCTCGAAATATTCGTTCCTGTGAGAGCCGACACACTGGGTTTAATTCGTGCTACAGTGTGGGCAAATAAACAAAAGTTGCTTCTTTCTGAAAGCAATTGAATTAAATAGAGAATGTGGGGTTGGGGAGAGAAGGGGGGACTGACTGGTCCCAGGGAACTGGGGGCAGGGACAAAGAAAGTGACTGGTGATTTCATAACGCCAAAGCATCTCAGAGCTGGCAGCAACTTTTTTTTTTCTCCCACAAAGGAATTGCTCAGCTTAACTTTAACTTTCTCTCCCCCACATGCCCAGCACTCACTGTCCACAGCATGGCGTGGTTCTCCCAGCCCATCGGGGAAAGAGGGACAGAGAGATGGACTGAAATGGGTTCATTCATTGGACCCAGAGAATTCTCCGTATTCCACTGCCACATGCTGTTTCAAACCCAAGCGAAAGTGCCGTCTAATTTACAGCCAATAGACCTCGGGAGAATTCTTCCTGGCTAAGCACCCCTGAAGTCACTGCTACTCTGTCCTCTTTTTCTTTCCCTGTTTGATACTTTTAATCCTTCTCCCTTGGTGTGCACATTTGCGCATGTGTACGTGTGTGTGTGTGTGTGTGTGTATGCATGCATATGTGCTTGTGGATATGACAGCGGGCACCTGCTTGCCGTGGCACACAAGTTGAGATCGGAAGACACACTTGGGTGTCCCTTGTCACATTCCACCTTCTTGGAGAATAGCCTCTTGCTGTCCGCCCCTGGGTGTACACCAGCCCTCTTAGTCAAGAGCCCTCAGGGGTTTCTTCTGGGTCTGTCCCCCCCCCCCCCATCTTGTTGCAAGAATGCTGTACTACAGATGTGCTCTTCGGTGCAAGCTTTCTGTGGCTTCTGGAGACCCAGCTTGGTGCTCACAGCTGCACATCAAGTCATTTACCCAGGGAGCCAAAGCCCCAGTCCACACCTTTATGCTTTAAAAACCTTTAAAGATTTGGATACGAAGTAACGGGTTTAATCTTGAAATGTTTGCACATACGTGTGCATCATACACTGTTTTGGCTCATTCCCCTCTCCCAGGCCCTCCCGGGCTCTCTCCCCACTCCAGGGTGGTCCCCTTCCTCCCCTAGGTCAATCCCCACCCTGCTTTCCAGTTTCATGTATTCATATTCATAACAGCCTCTATTTCCCACCTCCCTTAAGATTTCTTCCCCTTCTCATGACCAGTTTAAGTTACCAACACACACATACATAAACACACATACATACACGTGCAATTTTAAATCTAGTTTCCACAGCTGAACAAAAGCATGGTATTATTAGTCTTTGAGTCTGCCAAGCCAGTATTCTTTAAGGGGAATTGATGGGACAATCTGGTACAGATTTGGGGGTTCCGTGGTTCCTGCTTGTGCCACCAAGCAAAGGGTCACACTGTGTACTCTCTCCACCTGGTTTTGTCTACACAGTGAGCGACTAGGCCTACAGAGGAGTTACCGCCGATGAATATGCATAATTTCTAATTCGGGAGGTTCTGCACACATTAGCGATTCCCATCATTATTCACGAAACAACCTAAGCATGTTCTCGGGCATCTGCCAGCCGTCTGTGTAAAACTGGCAAAGAAATCCAACTTCCACTTAACCCAGATGTACTACTTCCTGTGCAGGAGGTAAAAGCTTAAAGTAAGGCTTCTTCTGCTCTCTGCCTCCCGGCTCAGGGCAAAGATGGGGGCGGGGTGAGTGAGTTCAAGGCCACTGCTTCCAGACAAACAGGAGGAGCCTAGAGTCTTGCTACAACTTCTCTCTTTTTGATGAAATATTAGCACTCCAGTCCCAGGTATGAGGGGAAGCAGAAAAATGATGTTTCATTCCTGGAGAAAAAAAAAATCACTTTGTAAACCGGGGCAATCGCATCCTCCCAGAGTTAAGAATTATGATAAGCTATGAGACGTAGCTAACGCAACACCGGCACGGGTCATCACTTGGTTGTTATATACTTCTTTATGGCTGTGCCCAGGTATGGCTCTGCCTTTACATTTATATCTGTTGTCTGTTTTGAGTTAGTTTTTGTGGAAGGTGTAAGGACTTTGTTTACTTTTTTTTTTTTTTTTTTGCCACTTGGTGGCAAACTGTTCTGTCCCCATTGGATTGCCTTTGCTTCCTCGTTAGCGATTAGTTAAACATTTCTATTTGTGTGGATCAGCTCCAGGGTGTCCTGTTGTATGTCAGAGTGTATTTATCTGTCCGTTCACCAGAATTGCACAGCCTGGGCTCCTGCAAAACCTTTAAAGCCATTAAGTTCTTGTACCCAGAGGAAGATCTGCTGGTATGAGCGGTAGCTAGCCGAGGTCACCGGCTTCTGCAGTGGCGTGGATTCTCTCCCTAGTGTGTGTGAATTAGGGCCGCTATCTGTGAAGAGGCAAGCCAAAGATACAGGCCCAAGAAGTCACAGGGGATGGTAAACTCGGCTTCTATTGAGGGGACAGGGATTGGTCGGAAATGACACCTCCAACTAGCTCTGCTCTTTCTGACTTCAAAGACCTGATTGCCACATGACTGCGGGCAACACAAGTTTTATAGTTCTATATTATGTACTTGTATATATTGTGTATTCATGACTTACTCTTGTAGGTAAAGGTGTTTCTTTTACTGTTCATTGTGGGTGTGTCTCATAATCGCCCATTTTAATTACAGTTGACATTTATTCTTTGCGCTTTTGTGAGTGATCCTCGAAGTTCCTGACCAGAAATATCAGTGAAGGGTGGGAACAGTCAGAAATGCTGTTCTGAAAGGGGGCTGAGCCATCTGCGCTTAACTCAATAAAAAACCGCGTTAACTTTGAGTTACGGTACGACACTGTATTTCCAAGTCTCTCGTGCCTTAGGTAGCAATGTTCTCTCATGGATTCTGAGATGGAGACCACACGACCCCCCTTCTACATCAGACTGGAGAGACAGAGAGTTAGAGATGTTGCTGGAAGCCTCCAGAAAGAGGCTGGCCTCTAGGTCTGTAAAATTTATTTTATTTAAAATAAAGGTAGAAAGGATAGATGAAATTGGGCAGCTAGGAGGCTCAGAAGAGGGCTGGACCGTCCGTCTTTTGAAACGTTTATGTCCAGAAATAAAATGAAGTGGACGAAGTAACACTCAATACCTCCCCATCAAACGGAGAGCAACATCACGTTCACCAAGCTGCATCTCGAAGTTGCTTACCCTGCCTGAAGAAAAGACGCCCTAGCCAGGTGCCTCTCCTTAAGGTTGGACAGCGAGTCAAACTGTAAATCAAATACTACCATAGAGCTGGCTGAAACAAGCCAGAGAGACTCAGCCATTTATTACCCAGAAAAGCATCTCTTCCTGGGTATCGTTTCCTTCCCTTCGGGGGACTGTCTGTAAAGGGAAGTGTCATCCATTTGTAATTTTCTAGTGTCTCACAGGATTCCCTTCCCTTATCTGTGGTGGATTAACATGTGAAATGGTTCAGGGTTGCAGAAACTAAGTTCCTTAGAGGGGTAGCAGAAGCTATGCGTGTATGTGGCACAAAATATGCCACACCTCCGTACGTATTTGAGAAAATTGAAAACTTACGTTTATACAATTAATAGGCAAAAGGAAGACTGCCTCCCCCACCCCCACCCCAAAAAGGTCTCCCGGCTGAGGACTAAATAAACAAAATGTGGTAGAGATGTATTAGGAAATACTATTCTGTCGTAAAAAGATGAGGTAGTGATACTTGCTAGAAATCATACCAGCTCTGAAAGCATTGTGCTAAGTGAAAGAAGCCCAAGTTAGAAGGCTGCTTTTTAAAAATATGAATCCATTTATATGACCAGGTAAATCTATGGATACAGAAAACAAATGGGTGTTTTCTAGGGGCTTAAGGGGCCATAAGAAAGGGAGTGGCTGCTACTGAGTATGGGTTTTCTTTGGGGGGGGGGTCATGGAAAGTTCCAGAATTAGATGACAGATTGATAGCTTTACAACCTTGTATTATACTAAAACCACTGAACTTCGTACTTTAAAATGGGTGAATTTTTATAGGAGGTAAGGAGATTTAATCTGTCACCCCAGGGTCTATTTTTTTTTTTTCAATCCGCTAAGCAGGATGCTCCTAACTTTGGCAGGTTGATGAAGGTTCTATATGCACTGACAAGGATCCTAAACAGTGCACAAGGGGACACAGGGGACTGTGATGTCCACGGCTTCCCTTATCCCAGATAAACCATCACCACTCTTCCCTTTAAATAGCTCATTTGTGTCCGCTTTTGATTTTCTTTTGAGAAATAAAGTGTTAATGGTTAGCATTGGACCGCAAGGAGTGGGAATGAAGCCTTAACATTTGAATTCTACAAACCAAGTATTTTTTTTTTTTTTTTTTTTTACCTGCCCGGTTCAGTTCAGTTTCATTTGCTCCAACCAGCCCGACTATCTCGACCTTGTGACAGGCATCTGGTGCCAATTAATCGATCTCAGTGACGATAGTTTCTTCAGTTGTTATTTGTTTGTACACTTATTTACTTAACAACTATTTTCGGAGTCTCTTACCAAAGTGCTCAGCTCTGTCGGGGATAATGCGGTAAAGAAGACAGTTGCAGTATTTTTTTTTTCTCAGAACTTACTGGGAGTATTGTGGTTTCTATTGATTGTCAACTAGAATCCAAGGGTCTAGAATCACCTTGGAGACAAATATGTGAGCATGTGTGGAAGGGGCTATCTAGGTTAGGTTAGTGAGGTACCGTGCCCCTAACTAAGGGAGGCACTATTCCGTGAGCTGGAGCCTTGGATGGCACAAGGAGAAACCAGGCCCCTCCTCTCGGCTTCCTGACTGCGGTTGCAATAAGACCAGCTGCCTCACGCTCTTGCCACCAAGCCTTCTCTGCCACGGTCACCTTTCCTTTGAACTGTGAGATAAAGTAAAGCCTTTCTTCTTTAAGTTATTTCAGTCAAGCATTTTGTTAAAGCTTAGAGGAAAGTAACCAAGCACAGGAGAAATGGAGGCCAAGAGAGCCCATGAGCTAACAGGAAAAGCCGACGATAACGGATAAGGGAAACGACGCAGGCAGGTTTCGAGGGAATAGGCAACTGTGGTTGGAACTTGGGGAAGCTAAGAGTGAAGGGGCTGGGTTTTCATTCACCCGGGCTGTCTACCACCACAAAGTGGGTGGTTGGGACCCCAGAAATGAGACTAGAATGCTGAACTCAAATATGAACAGGGTTATTTCTGCTGAAGCCTTCACTTTGACTAGTAGGAAGCCTGGCTTCCCTCCACCTTTCTGCGGTCTGGTCTTACGTCTGTGTGTGACTGTGTCTGAGCATGTCTTCTCATGGGGACAACAGTCTTGCGGGATTAGAGTCCTTACCTGTAGGGCCTCATTTCACCTTCATAACATCTAAAAGGCTCCTTCTCCAAACACTATCATGTTTGAAGGAATTGGGGGACTTTGGGTCTCAACAAAATGTGTTTTAGGGTGACACAGTTCAAACCACTATAAAGCTGGCAATCTCTGAGCATGAGTTAAGTTGTGTAGGGTTTTCCTGGCCAGGGTAAGGCATTTCATTTAAGAGTACTTAGAAGCCACTAAAAGGTTTTTGTGTCTATAGACCTGATTCCCGGGAAACTTCAGTTCTTAAGCAATAGAGTTCAGCAAACAGGACTGAGACCCCCGGACCCTAGAAAAAGGCAATGCTCTCTTGTGGCTCGGGGTTCAGTATGGTATTCTTCTTTCCCATTGCTGCTGGTTTTCAAGAGTTTATACAGCCGGGCGATGGTGGCGCACGCCTTTAATCCCAGCACTCGGGAGGCAGAGGCAGGCGGATCTCTGTGAGTTCGAGGCCCGGCCTGGTCTACAGAGCTAGTGCCAGGACAGGCTCCAAAGCCACAGAGAAACCCTGTCTCGAAAAACCAAAAAAAGAGTTTATACAAAAAGAAATCAATGTGTTCAGGAGACTTCTTTACTACTCCAAATCAATACAAAAAAACATAAAAGTCAGCCACAAACACACGTTCTGTAAGCCCTCCTGTCTCTTATACCACAGGACTCTGATAAGAGCTGGATTAGATCAAGCGTAAATAGACATCGTTGGCTTCTTACATGGACACTCATGGTCACCATGGCTCTTCGTCAGGGGAAGTTCCCGAAGGCCGGCGGTTTTCTGTCTTCATCAGCGAGTTCTATTCTCTCTTCTGAGCCCAAATCGCCATCCATAAACAAAGGAGAGAGCTGGGCTTGAGAAATGTCTACTTTACTTTCTTAAGAAGCAAAGCTCAAACTGGAAGAACAAATCGTATTTTGTAAACACAGGAGAAGCTGTTCAGCTAGTGCCAAGCATAACTCTTGCAAAGTAAGGGCTGTGGTCTCCTGGGCTAGGGTTTAAAATGGCTTCTGAGGGCCAGAACTGGCTCTGTTTACTGTGCAAAGGCAGCACAAGTTGTAAAAACCATTTTCAACAGCAGAATGCCACTGACTAGCCATGAACCGCCTGCTTCAGTTAATGCCATTAAAGGGAGAGAATCCGTCTTTTTCTCCAGAGTCCACAGATGACACCTGTCCTATGACTTACTGTTCCCACAGAGAGGTCCCCAGTGACTCTCTTCTCTCTCATTTGCAAAGTTCATTTTCTTCTCTGTTTGGGCTGCCTCGTTAATGCGCTGAGGCAAGATTTGAACCCAGAGGGAATGAAATCTGCATTCGGAGCTCCCATTAGCTTCTGTGCTAGAATTTCCTGTTTCCTAACTTCAACATGAATATTCTATGAAAGAGATTCACTGCTTATGTAATTGTTATATAATAAGGTCATTATTTCACATACCTTTTTCCCATGAAGGTTAAAAAAAACCCCACACACAGACACTTTTTTAATTTGGCCATATAGTGATAAACAGGGATGTGGATGTGGTAGTGTTTATGGGTTCTTACACTGCCCAGCCTTGGGTTCTGGCTTTTCTTGATGCTCCTTTTAAGTAGGGTTAGATACCAGTAGGTTTGTGGAAGTTCAGCTACTTAATTAAGCTTGCAAAAGGGGGAATGAGAAATGGAATTTAACTCAGTTTATCTTGGGCTAAGTGCTTCATTGGACTTTAAAGTAGTTCATCTCTCCACACTAAGAAAAAAATGACTATCATTCCTGCAGAGCCAAAGTGCTACTAAGAGTTGATTTCTGAATTTTCCTGAGGTAATTGTGTGCTCCTGCAATCCCAGCACTCAAAAGGCTGAGGCAGGAGGATTTTGAGTTTGAGATGAGTCTGGATTAGATATAGCAAGCAAGGCTTTGTCTAAAGCAAATCAGAAAAACAAAACAAACCAGTAATGAAGGAGACAGAGACAGACAGACACACACATACAGAATGTGAAAGAAATGGAATGTTAGATAGCTTGGGGCTGGGGTTGTAGCTCAATCAGAGTTTATTATCTGGTATACACTAGGCCATAGAAAGACTCAACCCCCAACACCAGACAAACAAGGGACAGTGGTCTGTGCAGGAAAACCCAGCACTTGAGAACTGGAGACAGAAAGATCAGGAGTTTAACGTCATCCTTGCCTATGTAGAGAGTTTAAAGCCATCCCAGTCTATGTGAGAATTTGTCTCAATAAAATTAACAACATCAACAACAACAAAAACCCCACCAAAAACTAGAAGGCCAGCTTGAGTAGCAGACTGAAGAGCGCCTGCTGTTTCTTTCTTGCCATCTCTTCAAAACTTTCTGTCTAGGATTTTACGATGAGTGTAAAGACAACAGCTTTTAATTTCTTGTGCTGGACAGATGACAAAGCAGCCTCCCTTTCCTGCCTAGAGGCCCGGCTGGTGTCTTAGTGTTCTCTGTTAGACTCTCCCCAACAGCCCATGGTACCATGGCGCAGACCGCTTGGATGGAGACCTGGAGCTGGGCCTTGGGGTTCTAATAAAACATACGGTGCAGCTTTCTAGGAACAGATCTGGAGGCCAAAGAATGGCTTCAGGTGTTGGTCCTTGGGCATCATCCGTTGTAATAAATCTGCTGGCCTGCTGTCCCCCTTGTGTTCCGAGACAGGATCTTTCATTGGTCTAGAACTTGCCAAGCAGAGTAGATTGGCAGGCCAGTGAGCTTCAGAGCTCTATCTCTATCTGCCTTCCCTGCACTGGGATTACAGTCTATGCCGCAATGCCTGGAGTATCAAAAGGATGTATTCCATTTTTAAGTGTGTGCACATGCACACATGAATGTAAATGCCCATGAAGGTCAAGAGAGGCTTTCAGATTCCCTGAAGATAGAGTGACAGGCAGATATAAGCCAACCAATGTGGGTACTGGGAACTGAAGTCAAGGTTTGTGGGTTATAGCATATACTTATGCTCTTAACTGCTGAATCATCTCTTCAACCCTAATGTCTGGCTTTTAAAACTGTGGGTTCTGGGGATTGAACTCGGATCCTTCAGGTTCCCATACTTTCAAGGCAAGGTCTGTAGAGATGGAGCTACCTTTCCAGACCCACCCAAAGGCAACTTACTAAGGATCCAGCAATGCCAGTGTTAAGAGGGGCAGAACAAGCAAAGAGGAGATGGAAAGCAATCCAGGGATCGGCCATAGTGGAAGCCGCTGCTACCGTTTGGGGAGAGAGAGACGTTGTTGTTCCCAGAGCTGAGGCACTGGGGCTATCACAGACTGAGCCTAGAGATGAGACCACTCCAGAGTCAGCGAAACACCTTAACTATTTTCTCTTCCAAGCAGCAGCCAAGATCGCCACTGTTTCCCGCTGTGTGAACTCAGCACACACGCACCCAAAGGCAAGGAGTCCGGAGATTGTAGTTTCTGGAGATCTCAGGAAAGAGCAGGGAATGAATTGCAAACAAGCAGGACACTGATTCAGAGAAGTTATGATTTTCCCAAGGGGACTAACCCTGGCAGGGTTGGGAGGTTTGGGCCAGGGTTGGTCCCCTTTAGCTGTGTTCAACTTGTCTTTCAGAGAACTTAGGGCCAAGCCACTCGAGCGAGCGCTGTCCTCAGAAGTGTACAAATGGCATTGGTAATAGCATTCTCTGGAAAAAATTGAACAAAGATTGAACAAGTCCAAATAGAGCCTAGAATAGCATATGCCTAGCAAATTTGGGTTACTATTATAGAGATAGGAGCATAGGAGAACCAAGTGGTTTCTAGGTGGAAACCATGCCCACTGCTTTCAGAGCTGTGCTGTCTCATTGCTGTGTCCATTTTACAGATGGTAAGACTGAAACCCAAGAATCTGACTTGCCCAGGGTGTACAGCATAGACTCTGGGACCAGCAGGCCTGCTGCAGTCGCGCTCCTGGGCAGGACCGGCTCCTTCAGCCAACTGCAGTTTCTCTGGGGACATGACCTGGACCTTTTTGCCTTTAGTACCATAGCACTCACTCGGCATGTGACACCTGGAGGGTACTCATTGAATATTCTGCTTTGTGAATTATTAAACAGCCCGCCCGGTCCACAGGTGCTCATGGACGCTGGCTTTCCCAGGCTGTCTCGGAATATTCAGGTTGGCTGTGAGGTGCTGAAGGCAGGAGGTGTGAAAGGCCATTTTCTCACCAGGAACCTTCTAGGCCATCTCCTTGGTACCTTCCTGAACTCCTAACTTTGCCCTCTAGTTCTGGGCCATCTCCTGCTTTCTTCCCAGACAGGCTACTTCCTATCCCCCTGAGCATCCAGTGGTGCTGAGGTAGGAAGGGTAAGAGAGGGAACGGGCACGCTGTGCCAACTCAAAGATAAGAGTTGGGTAGGTGGAAGAATTGAAATGGTGACAGGTTAATGTTGAGAAACCTTGGGAAGTCCTGGAAGGTTAGGATTCATCCATGCTTATCTAGAGGTAAGATGGGACTAGGCGCAGTGTGTCTCCTTGGTACAAATTAGTTCTATTTATGTCTTAGCATGGACTTGATATAACTCACCAGAACCAAGTCAATCACCTCTGCTGCTGCTTCCCCACTTAAAGCGGGGCAAGAATAATTTCCCCCAAATGTTGGGAAGGTTTGTTATAGTGGTTAGAGAAGGTTAGGCTAAATTAAATATTGAATTGGCTTTTGGCATGAGGATATTGGCTACAATATAGACACACACATATACATACATACATACATATATAATTTTTAAATTGTTGTAACTATTACATTACCGAGAGGTGCATTCGGAAGTTTCATCTTGCCATTAGGAACAGCTAGGTGTCTTGTCAGACACAAATGCATATTTATTTAGTAGACATTATGGATTGTGTGTGTGATAATGACTCCTTAATCTCACTGGCCGCTCACAAAAGAACTCTATTTACTACATCTACCAAGACAACCATGAATTTACTGCTCATCACTTGGATGCGTTAGGATTGTTGTAGAATACCACGTCTTTTAACCTGACCCACCGCAGCTCACTATTCTGTCCACCTCACCTGTATTTAAGTCTCTCTTGCTGAACTCTGTGCATCTTGGTAGGCCGTCCTCAGTCCTTGCCAAAACAACGCCAGCAAGTAAGTTGATTCTGATTCACTCAGATGTGTTGGCTTACACAAGATTCCTGGCATCAAGTTAAGTGGGGTACCTTGAGTACTATCATGCATTAATAGTCCACTGATTTTTAGAATGAATAAATATAGCAAAAAGTAGATATGTATAAACATATAGCAAAAAGCATAAATGCATAGCAGATAGCTATATATTAAGTCCTAGAGTTCTTAGCTAAAAGAAGTTAGAATTTTGGAATTTGTTGACAAACAGATATTGACAAGTTTATTTAATCTGTTAATGTTTTATGAATAAATATTAATATGCATACAAATGATAAATCTATAATTTATGAGTATATGTTAAGATTATATGTGTATATTTAAAGACTTGTTGCCTATTTATGTGTTAGAAAGACAGTCTTCAGTGGATCCTGAACAATGTCGGTGACTGTACGACAACTCCTTGCAACAGCTGCATAGACCCCTGGAAGCTGAACCCTACAGATTAGAAGCCTAAGTGTGTTAGTCAGTTTTCTATGTCTGTGATGAAGTCCTGGAGACGAGTGCCTTTAAGACAGGGAGTTTTTTAGCTAGTAGCTCTGGACTGGCATCAGCATGACCCTTGGTGAGGGCCTGATGGGGAAGATCAAAGTTGTCAGGAGAACACTTGAGGGGGGTGGGAGGAGAAGAGGGGGAGGGAACTACACCATCAGACAGGAAGCTGAGAGAGGTGTCAGGGTCAGGTGTGCTTTTACAACAGACAACTCTTGAAGAACCTCGCTTCGGGTCCCTTGAGAACCATCACCATCCTTTCTGAAGATAGTGTCCCAGTGACCTACTAATCTTCCATTAGGCTCCACCCCTTAAAGGCCCACCTACTCTACTTACACTGTGTAAGTGAGGACCATGCCTCGAACACACGAACTTTGAGGTGATGGTTGGACATCCACCCTACTCTCTAGGAGTAGTTCGCACAAGCCGGGTAAGAACTGGGTCCCACCTGTAGCCCTAAACCTTTATTTTGATAACTGAATTCACTTGCCATTTTCCTTATCTTCTATTGCTTAGGCCTGGATCTTTCAGCCATTCCTCCCCCCCCTCCCCTGGTTTTTCCCCTGCAGTGAAATCTATAAGTGTCTTTCCTTTGGTCAACCTATTGGCTTCTGGTGGTCTCTTCTTACCAAGGCATCAAGGTTGTCAGCTGCAGGTGGCAGTTTTTTGGATTAACACAGATTAATCCCCGGCCCATAGGATGTTTGTGAATGTTCAATGAAATCCATTGTTGTCAACTGGACAAGCTGTTTCCATGGACAGCCCCACCTCAGGTCGGCTCAGTGCTTAAACCCAACAGTAAACAGTACTAGGCCAAGAGCTCTTGCCTGGGCTGTGCTCCTCATACATAACCTAGCCATGAGGGAAAACTGGCAGGGTTGTATTTAGCTAACCTCAGCACAGATGTTTCAGTCAGTCCTTGACACCGGCTCATTCTAAATCATTACCCTCCCTGGTCTTTGGGGTCCCTAGGGACGGTCTCTCTCTCTCTCTCTCTCTCTCTCTCTCTCTCTCTCTCTCTCTCTCTGTCTCTCTCAGAGAAAATGCAACTTATTTTGTGAACTGAAAAACTAAGCAGGCATTAACCCACCCTAGGTTTGAGGTAAAATGAAAAGATTAAAAAAAAAAAAAAAAGCAAAGTGGGGTGGGGAAGCCCCAGGAGGAGAAAATGAGACAAGCAAACCTTTCTTCTGTGTGAGCTTCTTCTCCAGCTACGGAAGGAGGGGTGTGAAGTGTGGAGAAGGCCTTGGGTTTATTTTTAACGCCAAGCTACAGGCATCCTCTGTGTTCTTTCCTTTTAAAAATAGCCCTTCAACCTCTTCAAGCATTTAGACTCTTCTGCCTGAGGGGTAATGCCCCCTGTGTAGCTGGCGACTCCCACTGGACTTTTGCCCGTTACAGGCTCACTGGCCAAGTCGTTAGGGAGATGGAAAAACCCCAGGATTTTTCTTCAGAGCACTCGCTCCTGGATTTCCACATACACCCCGCCTCTGTATACAGAGAGGCTTAGTAGCCGGGCTGCATGCTAGAGCCCCAAACTCTCTTGCCAAAGTTCGTGGCGAGGGGAAAGTCCTCTCTTTTGAAGATAGTTTGAGTTAGGGAGATAGCGTGTCTAGCCTTGCTGAGGTCCACTGTGGTCAGGAATTCACTGTCTATGAAAAGTGTGCACAAGCACGAACTTGTGTGTGCACGCGCATGTGCGTGTGCGCACACTGAGAAGGGGTGTTCAGCAGAGCAGATCTGTGGGTACACAGCGAATCTCCACTTCTGTTGAAGGCGTGTGATGTGCCCGGCTGTTCATAGGGTGACTCCTCTCAGGGCATGCAAGGCACAGGAACATTCCATGTTACAAACCTGCGATTCCCAACCTTTCTAACGCTAAGACCCTTTCATGTTGATATTCATGCTGTGGTGTCACCCCCAACCATAGCATTGTCTTTGCTGCTTTCTAACTGTAATTTTGCTACTGTTATGAATCATGTTTCCTCATGGTCTCTGTGAAAGGGTCACTTGACGCACGTGTGGAGAACCCCTGCTATAGAGGAAGAAGCCTGTTGAAGAATTTATGACAGTCAGACGCAGCATGGGTGACCCCAAGGGTCTTCACGCATGCTCGCTAAGCACTCTTGCAGCTCAGCAATAGAGCCAGCTGCTCATTGCCTCTTCAGGGCTTGTTGGTCTTTCGTGCCTTTCAAGGAATTTGCGCATTTCACCAATTGTCAAATTTATTTGCCTATAATTCTTTGCAGCATTTTTTTTTATTATCTTTGAAATATTTCCACAGCTTACAGTGACACCACCTCTCTCCCCGAATTTGTTCATTTTGCTGACAGAACTAGTTTTGGCACTGGGCGTGTGCTGGTCCAAAGGCAGGGGGTAGGAGAGGATATTTGTGAGTCTTAGACCAGCTTGGCTTCTGTAGCGGGAGAGGGAGGGTGGGAGAGATAGAGGCGTAGAGATAGAGATGATAGAGATAGGTAGGTAGGTAGGCAGATAGGTAGAGATAGGTAAGCAGATAGAGATAGGTAGATAGACAGATCGGTAGATAGGAACATTGGCTTGAAGTTGGGGGTATGGAGAATACCAAGGCACTTTTCGAGGTTTCAGGGTAACAGTTTCTCAGCTAAGCTTGAAGAGGGGACATGAACTTGAGCTGGTGGCCTAGGAAAACATGGAGATAGAGTACTTCCCAGCTGGGGCTCTAGTTTCCCTGGAGACTGCACGAAGCTCAGTAACGAGGAAGCCATTCATTAACAGCCAAAGCGTCCCTCTTACCAGCTTGAGTAAGTTGGTGCTGGACTTAAGTGGCATTTAAAAAGCCAAGAAAACAGCTGTTCATTGCAACCAGGACTGCTGTTAAATGTCCCCGACACGATTTGAGACAATCGCATTTGATTTCCTTTGAGTCCTTGTTTTATTTTAAGACCCTGGCTTTGCTGGAGAAGTCGAAGGAAAAGTGGGTAAGTTTTCTGGGCTCTGCTTTACAGACTCCTCTCCATGAGAAGGTTTTGCACTCGTATCATAGCTGGCCACACACACACACACACATGCGCCCTTACCCTTGAAGACACCTTTCCGCCAAATGCTTGCAGGTGAAGCAGAGAGCGCTATCTTAGGCTGCTTTCCCTGTGATTTGTGTTACTCCTGTATTACCTCAAAAGTTCCGGAAGATTTTAAGAACCCCTAGCAAAAACAGAACTTCGTGTTTTCTTGGTGAAGTTGGGTTTTTTGAGTTCCCTTTAAGCACATCGTTCAGTTAGCAAGTGGTCCAGGTGTCTCTTGTCTTTCTGGCCCCACAGCTGTGGGGGGGACAAAGTTGGCCCCACCACTCGCTAGCTGGATGACCTCATTCTTGCGCAGGTCCCTCAACGCTCTGAGCCCTGTTATCCTTACCTGTAAAATAAAGATCTTATCACCTGCTCCACCTTGCAGAGCCCTGTGCAAAGCAAACCCAAATGTAGGTGAAAGACCTCTCTTAAAGTACCCAGCACCGCTCAGCCGGTTACACTGGCTGCCGCCTCCTCTCCGCCTGCATCCATTTGCGGCTGACTGACATAGTTTGGAGCTGGATGAGGCTCAACGGCTTTTTCCCCTGTATCATTTTGAGCAGGTCACGCGGTGAACCTTGGCTTCCTCATACTCCAAAGAGGGATCATCTTAGCGCGCATTATTGATTTATGTCTCTGCCTATTCATATCACACCATTACCTGCACCACTGTTGAGGGCTCAGGCGGGAATAACCATGGGAAGCAGCTGACATACATTTGGAACCCTTCGGTTTTTCCATAAGTGGCAAATCCCTTTCCTTCTCCTCCTTTCTTGGAAGTTAGGACTATGGCAAAGCCCTGCTGCTGTTATGTCTGCCTCTACAAAGAAAGCACTTGTTCTCTCAACTGCGGAGGACACACGCGTCTGCCTGTTTCCAACTTCAGCCTCGGTGTTAGGTGTTCCATGGCTAGTTCCCAGAGCTTCTCTCATTGCTCCAGACCGCTTTAACTTCTCACTGTTTAAGTCAGAGTAGGGAAGCTTAGAAGAGAGCCATTACATTAGTGATCTAGATACAGACTCCTCACCAGTGTGTAGGAAGGAAGTCAATGCCGACTTGCTCCAAGCTGAGAAGGCGCTTTAGATAAGGGCTGGTGCAGGCTGAGCGGATTGCTGCTGCCATTATTAGGTTCTGGAGGTTGGGGTCAGGATGGATCTCCAGAAGGGGACCGCTGGGAAAGTGCCTGAAATGGGGAGTGCCTGAGTAACCACTGGAGAAAGGGAACATTTGGAAAAGGCAGAATCTCTCTCTCAGGAGAGTTCTGTGTGACCTTTTGCTTTTTTTGGGGGGGAAGAACTGAAGAATTAGAAAGCTCCACTTTGCATTTGGAGTAGTTTGTGTGAGAATTCTTGATAAGGAATTATTTTAAGTGTCTGTGCTTGTGTCTACCTGTGCATGCATGTGTATATACAAGTGCCCGCTGAGACCAGAAGAGGCAGTAGGTCCCCTGGAGCTGGGGGTCACAGGTGGGTGTTAGCCACCTGATGTGGGGGTCTAGGAACTAAACCTGGGTCCCCCTGCAAGAGCAATAAGTGATCTTAACCAGTGAGCCATCTCTTCAGCCCCAATGGGGTCATGTACTTTTATATCTGAAAAATAGGCTTGTACGGTAGCGAGGGCAAAGCCAGAAGGAGCATAGCCATGACCTCAAAGAGTGGAGGAAGACCTCAGGCAAAAAAGGAGTGTGGAGTTGTTACCAAGGCAACTGCTCCCTTTAAGAAGGGAAGCGTGTTTTATGAGGGGAGCCAGTACGTACCTATTCTGGTAGGAAAGCACCGTAGGGGAGGGCACATTCCTGAGCGTGCTTAGTTAAAACAGGCATTCCTGAGCACCGCTGCGTTCAGAGTTGTAATTTAAGATGGAAATCTAGCAGACACATTTCCAGCACGCTTGGCTCAAAGTCAGGAGCACATGTTCGAAAGGTTAAAATGGTGGTCATGGATGCCTCTGGGGCATGGTAAGCTGGCCTCATAAAGTGTTAACCGAAACTTACAGGAAACAACCCTTCGGAGGTGTGTTAATATCGGTGTTTGCCCCCCGAGAGTGCTCGTCTCTCTCAGAAGAGATGGCTCAGTGGTTAAGATCACTTATTGCTCTTGCAGGGGGACCCAGGTTTAGTTCCTAGACCCCCACATCAGGTGGCTAACACCCACCTGTGACCCCCAGCTCCAGGGGACCTACTGCCTCTTCTGGTCTCAGTTTGCCCCCCGAGAGTGACACCACAGGGAAGAACTGGGGACAGCAGATAGAGGTTGGAGGGAAGCAGTCGTCGGCGTGTCTCTGTCTCTATTCCCGTGTCACACTCTGGGCTACTGTAAGCAATGACTAATGAAACCCCTTGAAAACGATTTCAGCTGGTAGTGTATACCAAAGATAAGAAATAAAGCAGTTAGGAATTGTGAAGGGTTATGGGGCAACAAAAGACACTGGAAACGAGACCAGGTAATAAAAGGCTGCCAGCTCAAGTTTAAAATTAATTTGAAGAGGCAGGCGGATCTCTGGGAGTTCGAGACCAGCCTGGTCTACAGAGCTAGTTCCAGGATAGGCTCCAAAGCCACAGAGAAACCCTGTCTCGAAAAACAAACAAACAAAAAAAAAAAATTAATTTGAAAGACCGATGCGAAATGGCCAGTTTTGTAGAATATTGTAATCAGGTGAAATTAACCTAAGGATAAAAAACTATTTAAACCCTATGATCTTAGAAGCTGTTAACCACTGGTTATATCTACTCATAATAAAATAAGGTAGAGGTAATTTTCAGACAGACAAATATCACTAAGTTTTCACGAAACATATAAAGTTTACAAAGAACATGAAAAGAAAGAACATTCCCTAAATTTATTTTATTAGACAAACATAATCTTGAGTATCATAACCAAATTAAAGACTGTAGAAAACTTGTAAGCCAACAACATTCCTAAATATAAAAATGTAAAGTCAAAATTTATGACAACAGTAAGATCAAAAGCAAAAACAATACTGTAGTATGTCCAAGTTGGGCTTATCCCAGGAAAGCAAGGATGGTTTAATGTTCTAAAAATGTATTGCTATAATTTACCATGTTAAACAAACATGAGAGGAAAACCCCCCACAATTGCTTCATTAGAGGCAGGCATTCTTTTTAAAATGAAATGCTGTTTCATATTAAAAACCAGTAAATACAAAGAGAAGGAAATTTTCATAATAGAATAAAATAGACCTATGATAACCGTGTAGCAAATGTCTCTGGTCAAGCTTTGCAAACACTCTTTCTAACCTTAGGAATAAGACAACATGCTTAGTACTGTTTCCAAGTAGTCATTACTGGGAGGGCGCATCAAGGTCATGGTGTGAGGGAAAGGGAAGGCTCGAGGATCATAAATACAGAGGCTCAGACTCCGTCATAGATCCTAGTGACATTCAAGCACACAATACAAATGAAGAGAAGGGGGTTGCTGAGCTACTAAATACAACCCCAGTATAGACACAATCTGCCTTTTCACACGACATCAATAGTGAGTTTTAAATAAAAATAAATATTAAAAAGTCATTCCCACCCCCACCTCGTATTATTTACTAAATTCAAACTAAGCCTCATTGTCTCTTTGGTGATACCTGGCAAGGTCACATTGGATGAGTAAGGGACCAGAATGTAGACCAAAATAGGCAGTGCCATTCCACCCTGCAGCTGTGTGGTCTAGGGTTCAGTCAGAGCGTAGGACTGTCCTGGGTGTTTACAGAGCAGGAATTTACAACGAGGAGGAACTGGGTAATGAAGGGGCTAGAAGGAGAAGATGGGGATCCTCAATGAAGCTTAACCTATCCTCATCAATACAAGTTGGAGCGTGCAGGGGGAACAGACGAGCCAGGCATGTGCCTAGCCGCTGACATTGTGCAGTGGCGAGAGATCCCAGGGGGGCGACAACCGTGTGAAGCCAGAGCCTTTGCTGGATCATAGCCGTGTATGTTGTCTTGGAGTTTAGGCTGTGAGGCCGGGGGTTTGTTTAGAAGAGCAGAAGGGGTGAAGATGAGCTGGGATCCTTCGGTCACCCCTGCTGCTGTTACCTCATGTGCAATGGTTTGAATGTCTCTTATCCCCTCCCAATGTCAAGATGAAATCGAGTTCCCAGTGCAACAAACATTCTTGAGATGCGGTGGCATTTTGAAGAGAAATTAAACGATGAAACCTGTAAGAGGATTGATCTTTCTCACCCACTCTTCCCCTCAGGGTACAGAATAAGTCACTGAAGAGCAGATTGTTATAAGTAAGGGACAGCCATGTATCTTCTCTCTTGCACGCACCCGCTCTTAAAGTCCGTTTCCCACCATGACTGAACCATCAGAAGGCTCTTCTTGCTGATGCCATGACAGTGGACTTTCAGAAGCAGGGGTCAAAATTAACCCCAATAAATGACTCCGTCTTGGGTATCCTGTTAGCAACAGAGCATGGACTAGGTGGGAAACCATCTCGGTATGAGGACCACCATAGAAAAAAATAAAAAGGTTCCTTCATTTTCACACCCCAAGTTCTCACAAAGATTCCTCTCCTAGGCAACTTGAACTTAGAAGCCAGAGGAAATCCATGCCTCAGAGATTACGAGAGAACGATCCGGATGTCAAAAGTAACCGTAAAGCTACTGTAATCAAGACTAAAGCGAGGGAACAAGGGGCGGCTACCCAACTGGATTCTGGATAGAACCCTCACGACAAACGATGCCATGAACTAAGAAGACAAGGCTCGGATTAAAAGAAGGCATTTGCAACACACAAGAACCAATAAATGAATATTAGGTAGAACATGAAAAGTGCTCCCAAATCACTGAGAAGTTCCAGATCACAGGAAGAAAGCCAATGGGCTAATTGTACATTTTAAAAGGCTCACCCTACTGAGCACCATATATTGCTGTAAAGGTTTTATTGGGTCCTAACCATGCATTGTTCTAATGCCTTGTATGTGTTAATACCCATAATCCCAGCAATAGCTCCGTGGGTTCTAACCCTTTTCTATTTCTTAGGGAGCAGGGCCAACACTGTATAACCACTCAGGTAGTAAAGGCAGAGTCTGGCTCCAAACCTGGACTCCTAACTACTATGCACAACCAGTCCCCAGTTGGTAGTGTAGGGCAGTTATGGAACCTTCCAGGGGTTTTAGTTTACCACCACCTCCTGCGAGCTAAAACAAACCCATCAGGTATTTGGTCATTGCAATGAAAAAAACTAACAAAGGGGCATGCCCTTGCAGGGGACAGTGCGATCCAGTCTCCTGGACAATGAGGGGCGTAGTTTGTTCTCCTGGGCACTTGGGATGGGTTCCGTCACAGCTGTGGGTCCTCTCAATACAGACTAGAAGCCTCCAAAGCAGCTCTTCAGTTTTTATGAATGATCTCACTATTCTAAGGGAAAATGGGGCGGTGTGAGTAAGGAATACCTACTATTTCTTGTGCTTTTAGGCTTCAATGGCCTGAGCCTCCCATGCAGCCCACCTTGCCTTTATTCTATCCCTCTTCCATGCTGCTGGCTCATGGGACATCCTGCTGCTCATGTAGCAAGACATGATCCCCACGCCAAGCTTTCATCCATCCATCCATCCATCCATCCATCCATCCATCCATCCACCCATCCTCTAGAAATACTCTTCTCTGCTTAAAACGTTTTGTGTCTTTAACGGTTTGAAATATTTTATTTAGAAAAATACCCAAGAGATCACATGCTCATAGCATTAATAATCACAGTAGCTAAAACATGAAAACATCTAGACTACCTAGCTGTCTATTCACAGATGAGCAAGCAAATATAGTATATTTATATAGTGGAGCAGTATTTAGCCACAAAGAGGACCACAGTTCTGATGGAGATTGTGATGTTAATGAACCCTGACAATGCTATGCTAGTGAAGCAAGCTCCCAGGACTGTGGTTCAATGCATTTGAGTCAGAGCAGCCCAGAGCAGTCAGCTTTACAGACATAGAAGAGTAGAGCAGAGACAAAGGGGAGCTGGCAGGAGTAGGGATAGGAGTTGCAGGAATGGATGTAGACATGCATTCACCGCATCCGAAAAGTTCTGGAGGTCAATGATTGGGGTGGCTGGAGCAGCACTGTGCCTACTTGTAACGCCTCCAAACTCTACACCGAGAAATGGCTAAAAATGTAAACTTTAATTACATATGTTTTACCCAAATAAACATATAAGCAAGAGCAAAAAGGAATACAACCCTGAAGGACAGCTCCTACTGTTGGACCCTTTGTTTCTACTCTTTGAATTCTGGGGCGGACTCCATCAGCTGCAGCCCCTACAGACATGTCTGTGCCCTCTTGCTGTGCGGAAGCTTTTGTTTTCCTGGGTGCAATCTTAGTTTCCTATCTTCTTCTACTCTCTGTTACCTCAGTGATGACGGCAACCCCCCTCCCCCCAGAAGACCACAGCTTCAAGCAGACCCAGCTGTCTGGGCCTGAGGCTCCGATTCCATCGCCAGCTACTTGCCTTCCTCACCCACACTCTGGGTATCTGTTTCCAGAGCTCTGGCCTGACCTCACACTCTGATTGCCAAGTTGCCGAGAGACCCAGGGAGCCAAAGCCATGCTCAAATCTGAACGTGTTTCTTAGCTTTAGAGAAATGGAAATAAAAGCAGCTATGGTCATTGAGATGGCCCAGAGGGTAAAGGCGCTTGTTGGCAAGGCTGACTATCTGAGTTCGATCCCAGGGGACCCCCATGGTGGGAAGAGAGAACTGACTCCCACAAACTGTCTTCTGATCTCCCTCTCCCCTAAACAAGATAAATAAATGTAAAAACGTTGTTAGAAATCAAAGCATAGCATTTGATGAGTGTAATGAAGCAATATCTATGCTTTATGAGCGCAGTATATTACAGAACACATTTTATGTGGATTTCTTTCCTGAATATTTTTTATGATAGGTTTTCTATGTAGTTGGCTTCCAACTCGTGATCCTCCTGCCTAAACCTCTTAATTGCTGGAATTGTAGGTATATACCACCAAGCACAATGAATATAAAATCCTCTAAATTAAAAAAAAAATTTCTAGATGTATACACATTTAACTCACCGCATTTACTAGCTCATTCCCCTGTCTCAAGTGATGCTACAGAAAAATCATGAAATTTCCCTGCTTAAGACTTTTCAAGGCTTTTCCATTTTTCTTGGGACGTGATCTTGACTTTTCCAGGCGGAGTGACTGCGCAACTTAGCAACCAAGCTGGGGTGGTTGTTTACACTAATGTTAGGGAAAGAAATAGCCGTGATGGGGCCACTCCAGGAAATCCAACAAGGACCCAGGACCCCTTGGGATCTAGCCTCTAGCCCCATCCTAGTTCCCATCCACCGGAGTGCAGCAGGCTGACTGTTCCTTTTGGTGGTCGAGTGTAACCACTACAGAATCTTTTGGGACCAGTCACACTCACGGGCATCTAGTTTTCATATGTTAACTGCTCTCTTTTCTGCCTCCCTCTCCCAATCTAGTGTTCTCCCCGGGTACTTTGTACTTAACCTCTGCTCATTTCCATCCCCATGTGAGTCACATCCTGAAGGGTCATATTTACTCATTGGTTATCCGTGCCAGCTGCCAGATCTAGGCTAAGGACTCGTCTATATTGTTTTCTGGCTGGAGAGAGTCTGGATGCGCGCGTGACAAATGAATGGTCAGGCACTGTTCTTCTAGCTGAACTGAATGACCCTGTGTTCAGCCCACAACTTCCCAGACCTGCCTTGTTGGTTTTGTGGCGCAAGGAGGGACCATCCTTTGTATGGAGTAATGACTCTGGGTCCCAATACTTTAGAGATGTTTCTTTACTGATCCTGGACTGTTTGAGGGGGCAGGGAGGATTTATAAATCTGGTTGACACAACTATACTTTTCCCACTTGTTTTTGTTTGTGTATTGTTTCTGTCTGTGTGCAAGCATTCACGTGTGTCACAGTGCGCATGGGGAGGTCAGGACAGTTTAAGGGAGGTGGCTCTTCCCCTCCACCGCGTGGGTCCCAGTGATTGAACTCAGATATCATGCTTGCCAACGAGAACTTTACCTGCTGCCTGAGTCATCTCTCTTGGCTTCCACTCACTTTTCTGTAGCAATGATTTCTGCATGCTATTTATTATTTTCCAAAGCCTCGAGTGCTAACCCTTATGGTTTATTCCAGCTTTTATTTGATGATTTTTCCCCCAATGAGATCACTGCCAGTTTTCTATTTGTTCTTTTACATGAAAACAACATCCCAGAATTTTAATAGACAGGCTTCCGAGAGGAACCCCCGGCTGTCAGGACCTCTCCTGTTTGCTCCTAACTGACCATTAACTTACCCTGATTGGACAGCCAGCATCTCTAGTACAAAGGACCTGTCCTGGATTTGAAGACCTCAGTTTAACAAGGGAACAGGAACCTCACAGACCTGCCGCTTCTTAGTCTATGACAGTGAAAGTGACATTGTTCAGGCAGGTTTTAAAAAAGCTTTTCTTCAAACGTTTGTAAACTCCTCAAAGTATGCGTGTGTACTTGCACATCCCTGTGTGGATAAGAATTCAGGTCTGTGTGGAGCCCAGAATCAAATCCCTTGTTCTGGAGTTTTATGCAGTTATGATCCCCCTAAACAAGAGTGCTGGGGACCAAACTCATGCCCTCTAGAAGAGCAGCAAATGCTCTTAACCACTGACCCATCATCTCACCTGCTCCCTGAAGATGAAATGTAATCCTAGTAAAGATGCTAGGTTGGGTTTTAATTCAAAGAAGTTTGTGAGGGCCGAACAGGATCCTCCCCACTTCCACCTCTCTGCTCATCAGCGAGAAACTCCATCTGGGAACACACATAACAGCACGGCAGGCAAAACCTTTAGTGTGCTATACCATTTCCCAGAACAGCGCTCATAAAAGAAGTTCAGAGAAATGCAAATATAGGTCAACGATAAGAACTCTAGTCAAGTGCAAGCACAGAGGTGTGTCTAATTATAGCCAAGGTCAAGTCCACCATCCAGTCCTCCGTGGAAAGGCAGGACTTGTGAGAAATTATCCGTCTATCTAGCGCACTGCTCCCAACTTCCTTATCCTGTTTTCGTTCGTTGGGCCCCTTGCTGTTATGCATCTGAGTATTTTTTAAATAGACTTTTTGGCATACCTCGCTGAAATACAAACTCTATAAGGCTCAGATCTTGGACCATAGTCCCTGAAGTATTCTTGCTGCTCAGCCTCGTTCCTATTGGGAAGGTGTTGACAGTGTACTGGGAACCGGAGCCTGAAGCAGTATCAATGGAAAGGAGAAAGGCTGACTTTGCAAGACATTTGGAAGGTTTTTATGCAATGGTTTTAACGACTAAACATGGAAGGTCAGGGAGCATTTGTAACAGACCTCCTAGCTGTAGCTTGGGGGGATGGTCTGGAGGTGATCATTCTTGAGTAGAGACTGCGCGATGGTCATTCTACAGTGACACCATGACACAAAGACGCCAATTCTTGGTAACCGGAAAAGGAATCTTTCTCCACTGACTGCTGCTCCCTTCACTTGCTCTTTCTTGGAAGAAAAGTGGCTTCCTCCTGTTGCTTAATAGAAAGTGCTCTTTCTGTCTGTGGTTGGCTTCTTCATCGACCTGTGTCAATACTGCAGGAAAGAGTACAAGGACCGCCAAGACCAAGCTCTCAGCACAAAGGAGATGTGTGTGCCCCAGAGGGCAGGGAATAAGAGACAAAGATGGGATAGAAGATGAGGGAGAAGGGGAAGGGAACAAGAGAAGGGAGGCACGGATATTTGATACCCAGAGGGACAAAGGACTGTCTCTGGATAGAGAGGAGACAGATGTGGCACATAGGAAAACAGCAGTTTATAAAGGTTAAAAAGGGAATCCCCGTGTTAGGGTGAGGTGTTTAATTATAATAGGGCATGTTAATTTGGTGAGCCAAAGGGGGCTTTTGATAGACCTTGGTAGTCAGCCTCGGGAAGAAGGATTGACCAAATGAGGAAATAGAACCTGGTGGGGCCGGGCGATGGTGGCGCACGCTTTTAATCCCAGCACTCGGGAGGCAGAGGCAGTCGGATCTCTGGGAGTTCGAGGCCAGCCTGGTCTAGAAAGAGCTAGTGCCAGGACAGGAACCAAAAGCTACAGAGAAACCCTGTCTCGAAAAATCAAAAAAAAAAAGAAAAGAAAAGAAAAGAAAAGAAAAAAAGAACCTGGTGGGTAGTTTTAGGAATGTAATCTAATGGTTTTGAGCAAGGCAGAGGGAGTCGGGGAAGGGCAAGGCCTGCCAGAGTTCCTCCGAATACCTTGCCTCCTGCCGGTATATCTCATTCAGGTGCGGGTCTAACAAAGTCTGCATTTAAACAGAAGAAAGCACACAAGCTTAAGACGCAGAGATGCATCTACTTGTACTGATTTCTACAGCCACCAGCCGTCCTATGGTGACGCATATTAGAAATTCTGCACTTGGCCTTAGCGGAAAGGCCAAGAAGGGGATCCATATTAGAAATTCTAATAAAGGGGTTGACCTATCTGCACGATTAAGTATGCTGGTTTAAAAATATGTTCGGTTTTGAGTGGTTGGTTGAGTTCAGTTGTGACAAGGGAAGAAACCATTTATTAGGACGTTAGATCCCTATGTACCTGGTCTGAAAGTAGCAGTTCTCTGGCTCTGACCATTGGATTTTGCCATTTGTAGTTCACTTGAGCCGATGGGACTTTCTCCAATGCACGCAAGGCTGTTATTTAGTTTTCGACAGGCACGATTCTTGCTAAGGAATCTGAAGATCTTTTGGGAAGATCTTTAAGAAGGGAATCCAACTGCGTGTGACAGCCCCACTTTGGCAGGCTGAAGCAGATTGGTCACTTTGAGTTTGGGGGACCTGGCTACAGAGTTGAGACCTCATCACCAAAAGAAGCAATGAGAGGAGCCTCAAAAGTTAATAACTCAGCAAGATCAAGTCAGCGTCGGTGATGTTTACGTAGTGCAAACTTGGATGACCTTACTTATTCAGCAAACATTTAAGGCAGACTATCTCTAGCCCAGACATTCCGAACTGTGCCGAGCATACATGTGTAGGCAGATGAGGCAAGCCAAGGCCTCATGTCCCAGAACCTGCTTCCTGTTGATGGGAGAAAGAAAGCAGCAGAAGAAAGCTTAATAAATACAAGAAGGGCCGAGCGATGGTGGCGCATGCCTTTAATCCCAGCACTCGGGAGGCAGAGGCAGGCGGATCTCTATGAGTTCGAGACCAGCCTGGTCTACAGAGCTAGTTCTAGGACAGGCTCCAAAGCCACAGAGAAACCCTGTCTCGAAAAACAAAAACAACAACAACAAAAAAAAAAATATGCAAGAAGGAGGGAGAAAAGAAGGTTGGAATGAAATCTTTTTATCTATCTCTTCCCTTCCATTTTAAGAAGCTCCCCAGCTCTTCCTGGGGCCCGAGGACAGGACAAGGTGAACTCAGACTCATTCTTGTGTGGACAAATTTGAAGAGTCTGGAGACTTATCTGACTGAGGAAGGGATTAACCATTTTGAGAGTAAACACGAAAGATAAGATTTAAATTAGAATTTCACCAGTCATTGTCCATGAAGATAGCACTTAATAATCAACCATTAAATAATAAAAGTTATCGTAGTGCCCTTTAGATAGGCGTCCACACCGGCGATTTCCCTCCCTACGAACTGTGCAAGCATTCAACTTCCCTCCGCAAACTATGAAATCCCTGACACTACCGGTCCAAACATTTCAAATAAAGGATATTTAACCTGCAGTTTTCAATGTTCAACTCTTTTGGAATAAAGTTCAGATACAGGTCGATTAAACCATTCTCTTTTGTAATAAACTTAATCTACTCTACTCTAAGAAATGTTTAAGGACAGCCAACCAAAAGAAGAAGCGAGAGCATTGTTTTGTGGTTTATGAGGTACGCTTCCAGCATACCGGCAGGGGAGTTCTTAGCTAATAATTCAGGTGTGATGGATTAAATACTTTACTAATTTTCAGTTTGTAGCTATATAAAATTTTTTATCCACACCCTGTGTCAGGTGTCCCTGAAATTGTGCCCCACTGTGGGCAAAATCGTTTTCCTCTCATGGATATATTTGCACTGACTGTAGCCCATGAAGTTTTTCTGAATATGATATCCGCATTTTTGTTGTTTTGTTTTTCAAGACAGGGTTCCTCTATGTGTATGCCTGACTGTCCAGGCACTTGCTCTGTTGACCAGGCGGGCCTCGAACCCACAGAGATCCGCCTGCCTCTACCTCCAAAGGGCTGGGTTTAAAGGCGTGAGCCACCGGCACTGGGCTCTGCCGTCTTCACTTTAAAGCATTCCTATGGTTTTATTTGAGCTCTTATGTCTACGTCACGTTCCATGAGGAAGGAGTTGTTGCAGAAAGCTCCTGATCCAAAGAAGGATGCGCAGTTTAAAAATGAGACTTTAGCTCCGGCCGTGGCCAGACAGTTGCAGCTAAGCCATGGGCCTCTACAAGAGACATAAATGCCGGCTGTTTCAGTCTGAAGCTGTGGATGGTTGGCCGTGCACGTTGCCGTAGCCGAACCCTCTCTCAGTTCCTTAGCACACACTGTGCCCTTTGCTCGGGATTCTTTCCCACACCCACTCTCTGCCCAGTTAACTCCTAATTCTGTTTCAGCTCATGTTTAAATATCTTGCATGCAGGATGATAATGGAGACCAGAATAACTCCTACTTCGCACTCTCTGGGCTCTCTTTTGTAATGGTTATCACATTTATAATGTGCTTCCTGTCATCTGGCTGGATGTCTGCTTCCTTGCGGACAGTGCCTTGTTTGCATGTTAGTTCACACGGGTAGCACAGAGAGGTTTTAATAAACGCCCGGTAAGTGGGTTTTGTTGTTGTTTGTACAGAGTGATTCTACTCCTTAACTGCTAAGAAATTCAGCTTCTGAGTTAACGGTTTTCAGCAGCTAAAACATCAGCATAAAAGCACGCAGACCCTAAAAGCAGCGAAGGTTAAACATTAGCCATTAATACCTCTGTAAATATTTCACACATAGGTTCATAGAAGGAACTGGGCAACCAATAGCTTTTATCACAATTAGAAAGATAACTATATTCACTCTGTATCTTTGCCTGAAAGTGATATTTTGGCAAGTCGCAAAAGGGGAATAAATGGCACTGTGTTATATATGGTTATAATGTATAGATTTCAAAGTATTGCAGTTATGGAATACGCTCTGGATTCTGTTTGGAAGCAGTGTGAGGTGCAGCTCAGCTGGGAATAGCCTGCAGGTGATGCATGCCTGCCTCACAAATGTACCAGTCGGTGGGTGACGCTTTCCTTTTAACAATGGAATAAAATACAATCTTTATTTTCTTTTTAAATAGCTTACTTATTTTTATTTTGCTTGCATTGGTGTTTGCCTGTGTGTATGTCTGTGAGAGGGTGTCCCATTTTGGAGTTACAGGCAGTTGTGAGCTGCCATATGGGTGCTGGGAATCGAACCTGGCCTGGAAGAGCAGTCGGGGTTCTTAACCACTGAGTCATCTCTTCAGCCCCCAAATCCTCCTGATTTTTTTCAAAAAAAGTTTTTATTTTTTTCAGAGTTAACATTTTTTTCCTCAATATTGTTGACAGTGTTTTCTAAGGAGCTTTGCCTCAGGTCTTTATTCATCTAGATTTTTTTTTCCCTTTTCTTGAAAACTACAGCCGTTAACAGCACATACTGCTCTTTCAGAAGGTGCAGATTCGATTTCCGGTACCTTGTCAGGTAGCGCACAGTTGCCTTGTAACTCCAGTTCCACGGGTTCTGATGCTTCTGGCCTCCATAGCAGTGCGTCTGCACTCTTCACACGGGCGCACACAAGCACAAGTGGCTAGAAATAAAAAAATATATATATATTATTTAAAACTCAAAATATGAAAAGCAACATCTGTCTACTACAGAAAATTAGAAAATACTGTGACGCATACAGAAGGAAGATTTAAATTTCTATAAGCATATGTCCTCTGAAGGCAGCCATTAGACTCCCTAAGGTGATCTTATTAACATGCACTTTTATCTTCAAAACGATGGGATTATATCGTGGCCCACTCCTTTGTGAATGTTTTTTTTTTTCCACTTAATCATCACAGCTGTGATATAGCAGTAAAGACTTCTCAACAATCATATTTTAAAGATTGTGTATTTATTTACTTAATGTGTATGCGCGTTTGCCTGTATGAGTTTGTCAGTGCACAGTGTATGTAGGAACCTATGGAGGCAAGAAGAAGGGCCCTGGGTCTCCCAGAACCAGAATGGATCAAGACCACTGAGCCATCTCTCCAGCTCCCACTGAGCTATCCCTACTGACGTTTAATATAGTTCAGCCCTCCCACCCATTACCAGCGAAGCTGTTGTGAATAACTGAAGAGATGCCGTGGCTTTCCTCAACCCTTAGAAAGCAGTCACTTAGTGGTGTGTTGTAGTTCAGAGCACAGTAGATTGTTACCTAAACCAGGTGTTGATGCTCTTACATTTCTATTGAGCCCAGGACCTTGTTGGAAGGCGGACAGGTGGTAGAAGATCTATACTGAAACAACATTTAAGAAAAGACTTCCACACCTGCTCTCAATAGTAAACATATAAATCAGGTCCTGTAAACTCACCCATGACTCTAACAATAGCAAAAGGAATTCTGGAAAGAACGGGAGGGAGGAGAAAGTTCCCAAACCCGTGGTTCTCATTCTCTGTGCCTACAATGCCCATATGTTTTGGTGAACAAGATTCCCCTTTAATCCTATTTCTGGCTTAATGAGTCCATCGCTGTCAGTTCACAGATGCAGGCACAGGACTGTCCAAGTGCCCGTGGTCCCCGGATGAGCTTAGAAACTCGGGGTCTGAGCTTCTGTGTGTCTTGGACCACAAACAAAGGTGCCTTTCATGTTCTCACAGTTTATAACCCTGGAAATTGTTGGGACTAGAGACTAGGAAGCAATGAACCAGGGAGATGAGCAGCAATACAATTCTCCCCCAGAGACGATGCTAGCCGTTCAGCACACACATCATGGCCTCAGAATAGCCAATAAATTCTTCTGTCTACCTCAGGGATGATCAGATCAGGACTGCTTATTGATTAATTTGTCCTTGTAAAGAGCGTGGGGATTTCAAAGGAATGGTGAGATTTGGGAGCAGTTCATGTTTGGACTTGGGATGAAGCCCGTATGATGGCCCCTGCTATAAATGTCCCTCTTCGGCTAAGTCCCAAGCATTGGTGACAGGAACACATTCAGAAGGTTTGCGTCAGAGGCAGTGAAACCACGGCTGGAGCCCCTGAGTACATGGTGTTAAGTTTGGTCGCTACACATCCTCCTGGAATGGAGGTCAGCTATTTTATGCACAGCGAATAAGACAATGTCGTCATCGAACATGAGGAAGCATCTAATTCGACCACTTTATGCCATGAAATAAGATCCCCCCTCCTTTGCCCAGGGCTCTTTGATGGCGCTACAAGAATAGCTTCGTTTATTTTTACCCGCGGCTGCACAGATGGATTCATTTGCTTTACATGCACTTAAGACTAATGCTTGCACGGAGCAGGTGTGGGGACCAGGGGTGGGCCAAATATAAACTTGTGTAAGTTCATGAGTTTAACAGTCATGGATTCACCCCCACCTCCACCCCCAAGAAGAATCTTCCAGCACGCATGGCTGCTGCCCTGTGAGCCATCTAATTTTTTTGTGCTTTAGTTTCCTTTAAAGGTGATTTTGCTTTTTTTTATATCAACTGGTAAGAGAGTAGATCCCCCCCTCCCCCAGAGATGGCTCAGTGGTTAAGAGCACTGCCTGTTCTTTCAAAGGCCCTGAGTTCAACCCCCAGCAACCACATGATGGCTCACAACCATCCGTAACATCCGTACATTTAAAAAGAGAGTCTAAAGACTCACCATCTCCATAAAGCTTCTCTGTTCTCTCAGATTTCCCCCCTTTTAGTAAGGGCTCAATTTTATAATCTTGAGGATTTAAAAGAAAATCTATATTATATTGTTTCTGAGAGCTCTTATTTTCCCATTAAGGAAAAAGTCAAGCAAGACTCTTGTTAACTGGCTCACGGAAAATCTCAGTATAAAGCGCGAACTATCTCGAAGGAAATTGGGGGCTCTACTAAACATGATGAATCTGGAACCATCTGGCTTCCTCATTATTTTCTCACACAGTTGGATGGGCATTTTGCTTGGCTCTGTTATCATATTGTGTTACTCGGTTTCCTGGAATGAATCTGAGAAAAGCTTCCACTTTCTGTTTCCTCTTCTGCTGAATTTTGGTTTTTTTTTTTTTTTTTTTTTTTTTTTTTTTTTTTGGTGCATGTGTGTGAGGGGTAGTTGGTTGAAACAACTGTAGCTCAGGCTTGCCCCTAACTGCAATGTAGCCAAGGATGTACTTGAACTCCCTTCCGGATAATAAGCTTGTACCGCCACAGCTGTAAACTTTTCTTTGAGCGTCTTTCTGTTTGTGTGTGTTTCCCTGCCTGTATCCTTCTGAGAAGCAGTGGCATTTGGGGAGGACGATTCTTAACCGATTCCCTAAGTGAAAGGCCAGCGTTTGGAGGAAACTCCCTTGCCTAAATTAAAGAATTTGTGTCCTAATGGTCACAGTGTCAGTCTTCTGAGGGGCTAAGGGAATTGTCTGGTCATTTGTCTGCTGTTCAATGCACAGAGGAGGCTTTGATGTCTGCAGATGGAAACGTGGAACATAATCACAGTACAGGAGACTAAGCTTGGGTTTCAATCATAAATTCTGATCACATATAATCTTGTTTCCAGATAGGCTATCCTTGCATAACTAGGACGCTGATTCACTTAGTTTTTTCTTCTGTGAAAAGAAATGGAGTAACAATATTATTTTCACTGTGGTTCCCCACCATTCTGGAATCTCATGTAGCCTAGGCTAGCCTCAATTTTATTACGCAGCAGAGGATGAGCCTGACCCCTGATCCTCCTTCCTCTGCCTCCTCAGTGCTGGGATGATGGACATTCATCCCAACACTGGGCAAATCACAGGTTTTAAATGTTTAAATAAATTTAGCCAAATAAAAGCTGTTGCCACACAGGCCACTTTAGTAAAATCCCTTTGAACGATTTCCATTTTTCTCTTCTCATGGAACTGGCTTGCTTACCTCAATTGAGCAAACCTGCTCTTTCACCATAGGCCCAAATGCTCAACAGAACTACAGTCCCAGTCCATAGTGCACAGGAAGTTCAGAACTTTTAACATTAGCTGGTACCATTTTCTTCAAACTAACAGATTACTGTTTTCAGGATAGCGTGAAATTTAAACCAAACTTTGTTTTTTCATGGTGTTAGATTAAATCATGTGGTTTTATATACTTTGACCCAGTATGTCAGTCTGTTATAATGAGAAAAATGTAGTTTAAAGGGTACAAATAAATTTTTTCTTTTTAATTATGTGAGCCTTTAAAACCTGTCATAATGAGTGCTGTTTATAAAATGGGCTCGATTCCTGTTCTTTCTGTACATGGGGTATTTATAAAATAGAAATGGCATTATGATCAAGGATGCCCTTTGGAGAACGGTCAACGTGCGACTTAAAAATAAAACCCAGGGCTGGAGAGGCGGCCCAGGGGGGAAAGTGCTTGCTCTCCAAGAGTGGGTACCTCAGCTAGGACCTCCAGCCTGCTTACCTGTAATCCTAGCACCGCAGAGTGGAGACCGGTAGAAAAGACCCCTGGCAACCTGTGGCCCCCACAACATCTGCACATATGGCCGCGTGTACTCTCCATTACACCCACATTAGCAAGTACATGTACCCCACACATACACGATATACACATGCCTGGGGGAACGAGAGGAAGGAAGGAAGGATCTCAGTAGATGGAAATATGCATTGCGTCCTCAGTATGCAAATGTGTTCACCTCCCTCAAAATTGTTCTATAAACACAATGTAAATTTAGAAGAATGATGGCAGTTTTCTTTTGTGGATCTCAACGTGCTTATTTTAAAATCTATATGAAGGGATGATGCTTAAGGTCTACTCAGAAAAGGGGAAAAACAAAAACTCACTCTCCAATACAAACCAGCGCATAGTCGGATAGATCTGGCGAAGGAACCCAGAGCCATTGGCAGTGGCGCCAGGGTTTATCCCTACTGAATGTACTGGCTTTTTGGGATCCTATTCTCTTTGGATGGATACCTTGCTCAGCCTAGATATAGTAGGGAGGGCCATGGACCTTCCACAAGGCAATGTGCCTTACCCGCTTTGGGGATTAGATGTGGGGGAGGGGAGGGTGTGTGGAGGGAATGGGAGGAGGGGGGAGGGAGTGGGAACATGGATTGGTATTTTTTTTTTTTAAATCAAATTAAAAAAAAAACAGTCAAGTGTATCTGGGAGTGTATTTGCTCTGGAATAAACATGGCTCCATAGATCAGTAGGAGAAGGATGCATTGTCTCAATCCACTGCTCTGAGCGTACTATGGCAAAGCCATAGATCTGTTTATATCTCTTCACATTGACAGATTTACCGAACAACAGTGAACTCATGACCTACATTGGCTTTGTTTGTTGATATTTGCCGAGTAGCCCCGGTTCCCCTTGACAGTTGCCTGTTGGCAAGCAGTTTCTTTTATTTCAATCTGCATGACTAATATTAGCTCTCAGATCACACATTACACACCACACCTTAATTATATCTCTCTCTCTACACACACACACACACACACACACACACACACACACACACACACACACACATATATATATATCCACAGATTGCTGAACACAAAGGGTTACAAGAGGGTTGGAGAGACTGCCCGGTTCGGAGAGTTCGGAGGGGACCCTATTGTCTTCAGACAGCACCAGAATGCCGATACAGATGCAGAGTTCTTAAATTGTATACTAGCAACCCTGCTTGAGAAGCTGCTGGGGGCTGGCAGAGCTGCTGCAGGGTGGCAGAGTCCAGCCAGACCTCCAGATCTAAGCTGTGGAGTCATAGAACCCCGGGGATGAGGTGCTGAGCTGTGGGGGTACAGTGTTGGACTGAGGGGTGCAGAATCATAGACATGAGGCACAGGAAGGGGACTAGATGGGGGAATGATCGGACAAATGAAAAGCAGTTTGAGTGGGTCACGCTAAGCAATGGGACCTAAGCATAGGCGACACTCAGAAGACAGTGGGGAGTTTTCTCCCTCCCTCGATGTGCACACTGAGGACAGGTTGGTAGAAGCATTCCTACCATAGCCACTTTGTTAGTCAAGTGTGTTCATTACTGATACATTCTAATACAGTTTTTAATACACCCTGCACTCTCGTGTTTCCAATCTGCTTTGATATGCTTATTGGTTGTACCTATTAACTTTTAGGAAAGCCTCTTTCTTTCTTTTCTTTCTTTTCTTTCTTTCTTTCTTTCTTTCTTTCTTTTTCTTTCATTCTTATCAATCAGGGCCTTATGGGTGATGCTGGACACGTGGGGGTGTCATTATACCAAGATGCAAAGTCATTCTGTCTTTGCGTTTATAGCCTAAATGAAGCCAGGTGCTCCTTGTAAAATGGAGTCCTTCAGGGCAAGGGAAAACCTGAAAGCTACAGTTTCACACATTAGAGCATAGCATAGCCACGTTGGTAAATGGGGCAACAGTTCATTCTAATCTTCCACCAGTTTAGGTCAAACTCCACCTCAAGGATACTAAGATCTGCCAAGGCCCAAATCCCTAATAGGAAATGGTACACTAGGTACATACAACCCAGCCACGTCCTTCCATAGACTCTAACCCAGCTCTAAATTACTGATATTACCTAATTCAATGCAAACACTATAAGAACTTTGTGTATACTTTTCTTTAGGGAGCAATGACAAGAGCAAAAGTGCTATAAACACATGCACAAAGCTAATCCATGGGGGGCTGGAGAGATGGCTCAGCGGCTAAGAGCGCACTGGCTGCTCTTATAGAGGACCCAGGTTAAATTCCCAGCACCTACAGAGGAGCTCTAGTTCCACAGAATCCAATGCCCTCTTCTGACTTCCGTGGGCACCAGGCACACATGCGGTTCACAGATATGCAGGCAAAATACACATTCACATGAAATAAAATAACAATACTTTAAAAAAATTTTAAAGCTTATCTGTGTGATCTTAATACAGATGAAATTAATATGTTATTACAGATGAAAAATCCCTAGTGTCTGGGTTTGTTGTTGTTTGGATTCATGACTGGGAACCTGTGTAGGGAGAACTCACTTCCTAAGACTCAAGATAGATTGGTCAGATATGGAAGAAATAAATTGTTGTGGTCCATTTTTTTCAGTATGATGCATGCATAGAGTTCATCAGAGGTTATAGGCAAGCAAGAAGCATTAGGCCCCTCTCTCCCCGCATGGGCAACTGGCACGTGCTTGTCTCAGGATGCCTGAAAACAGTAAAGTTATAGTCAGTCTGCTCCATGACTGAACCCATCAGAAAAGGGGGCAGTACTCAGCCCCAAATTAGTCATTGCCTCTTATCCTTGTGTCTTAAACCAATGAGATGAAGGACCTGGGAAAGGGGTAAGCCTGGACTAAAGAGGGCAAAAGAGGACAGGAATTTCTCTGAACAGGAGACTTTAAAAACCACTACTTTGTGCCAATCGGCACTACGTCCATTTTTACCTCTTTGCTGTGCAGCACCCTTTGCTGTGCAGCATCCCTTGCTGGACATGGACAAAAGAAAAATCCAGGGCAGAAGTAAGTGAAGCTAATAGAAGATGTCAAAAGTGCTAAAGAAGGGGCTGGAGAGATGGTGCAGTGGTTAAGAGCACTGGCTGTTCTTCCATGAGACCTTGGTTCAATTCCCAACACCCACATGGCAACTTAAAACTGTCTGTAACTCCAGTTCTGGGATCTGGCAGCCTCACAAGCATGCAGGCAAAACATGAATGCACATAAAAAATATTTTAAAGTATTAAAGAAAATACAACCTCAAGGCGAAAACTGTAAGCTGACCTTTTCACAGATTTAAAACCTTAAAAATTAAGACTCTTGGTTAAAGGGCAGACACCGTAAGCCAAGTTAATAAAAGGAGATATTTATATCTAAGGCCTACAAGGTACAGTGTATACCCTAAATCTCAGACTGTTTTATAAAGTAGCAATGCTTTATAAATAATAGCAAGCAAAATGCTTAGCATAAGGTTTGACAGACAGTTAATGTTGTTTGCTGTGCCTAATTCTTATCCTGTGATGAAACCCAGTTGGTATTGAGCCATGATTCATGGGCCCTGACGTTCTGGTTGCTGCCTAGCTACATGTTACCGACTTCTGAAGCTACAGAGCGGAGCATAAATAAATATTCAGCCAGTCCCAATCGATATTCACAAACTCCCTTTGATCCATAGCCCTGAATATATCCAAGGTTTCAAATGTGGCCTTTCCTGTGACACAGAGGCGAGGAGTAAGCAGCCTGCACCACGGCAGCCACAGAACCCACTGCAGAGGAGGCCTGCCTGGTGATGAAGCAAGTTTCATGACTTGAGGTGTGAATCTTGTGACTGTCACATTCCAGCCCTCCTGAGGCTGGGCCCCAAAGATACCCCACCCAGAGAACAGAGTGGCTGCGGAATCAGTTTCCAACCCCTTGGCTCTTTGTTCAGGTGTGGTGTCTATGAGGCGCCTGAGCCAACAACCGACTCTCCTGCCTGCCCGAGGGGACTCCGTGCCCGAAGGCAGGCTGGCCCACAGAGATGACTCTGCTCACGGCACACCAAAACCTGCTATCTGAAAGCTTCGTCCTTTTCTGTGTTATGACCTCAGCCCTGGGAGAGGCTCTGGCTCCCCGCGTGTGGCCTGAAGACTTTCCTGATGATGCACTGGGCAGGCGGCAGCAAGCTGAACTCTGGGTCAGTGCCCCGAGCTGGCTTCATATCTTGGATCTGAAGGAGAGATAAACAAGGCAGCTGGGGCCAAACCACTGATAGGAAAGGAAAGGAAAGGAAAGATAATTCTGTTTGGTCCTGTCAAAGACACTGATTCCTTTCCCCTATAGAGCTGGGATACACCCATTTCTCTCTCAATTCTACAGGTGCACAAACTGCAGCCTAAAGAAAGAATATCGGTTGCCCAAATTATCCCATTTATAAATGACTCCTTAGGCTCTGAACCCTAGGGCTGGTGGAGTCCAATAAGAGTCACGTGTTTGGTCACGTGATTGTGTGACTTTCGCAACCTCATTTTCTTTATCTATAGATGCGGAGTTGGGGGGCAGATGAAGGTGGGGAAAGACTGAGCCGGCTCCTCGGAAGCATCACCGACCAGTGGCATCCTCGCCTTGACGGGGTGACAACACTTCCCACAAGGGTGTTTTAACAGATGCCTCTTTGGTCAGGTGTGGTTTGGGTTTCTCAGAGATCCTCTTCCCACGGGATAATGTCAACCTTAAAGTACAGCCTTCTTTTTTTGTCTTCCGGAGAAGACAGCTCTTCTAGGAAATGTATGATACAACATGGGCGGATCCTCTGTCCACAAGGGACACCAGACAGGGCGTTCACAGCAGGCGACAACTTGCTTTCTGACCTGTCAGCCAGGTGGAATTTCATCTGCGAGCTTCTGGGAGCTCGCCCTTTGACAGACCGGTTCCAATAGCCACAAACAGAAACGCATGTGTCCAAATGTCTCCAAACGCGCCCATGTGTGAGTGTTTAGGAGAGCACAGGTGACGTTTGTTCTCACTCCCGTTCATTAGTTATATAAAGTAATGGGCATCGTTATGACAGTTCCATAAATGCAAAGAATGTTTATACATGTTCATCCCCGTACTCCTCTCTCACATCCTCCCTCCTGTCCTCTCCCATACCCATCACTGTCTCCATTTCGCCCTTGTTTTCTCATTTACCTCCCAAATTCCACAAACGAGAGAAAATAAGCCATGCTTGTCTCTGGCTTATTTCGCTTAGCACCATGACCTCTAGCCATTCTCACGCAAACAACATGATTTCCTTTTTCTTTACGGATGCAGAACACTCCACCACCGTAGATCGACCTTTTCTTTATCCATTCATCCGCTGGTGAACACCTAGGCTGATTTGATACCTTAGCCATTATTGAACAGTGTGTTAATATGCAGGTGTTGCCTCTCAAAGCACAATTATTTGGAGGCAGGTCTCTCTGAGATCAGAAAAGCACATGTTGTTGCCCGTGTCTCTGAGGGCCATGTCAATTGGTACCAAGCATCCCCACTGTGTAGTGATGATCGCAATCATTCACAGTGACTTTGGTCTGTGCTGGACACTGTAGCAACCTCAATTTTTGTTACCACAATACTGTCCTGCGTGTCATTTAGGCATGGTTTAACTGTAAGAAGAGACCCCGCTTCTGCAGATTAACCCCCGGGGGCATTGATTTTTCTCTCACAGAATATGCAGGTGCTAACCAAAAGCACTCTAGTGTGAGTTTGGGAATCTCTGCTGCCATCGGTTCCCTTCACGGAAGAGATTCTTTGTCGTATTTGCCAGGGCTATTTTATTTCATGTGTTGCAAGCAAGCAATTTCTAAGGACTAATTAGGAACTAGGGAAAAGGGGTAGAACTAACAAGGTAAATTCAGATTGAATATATATAGCCAAACAAGCTCTCTCGAAGCCTCCACCTGGTCCCTGGACTTGCAACTCATGTCCAAACCTCCCTGCCTGACCACAGCTCGCGGGTAATCCAGGAGTGTTCACGTGAGTTCCTTGGTTAGTAAGAACGGCAGGGGAAGAGGATACTGATTGTTTAACCAGCCTTGCCTTCCTCACGTAGTTAATGCTTGTTCAGAGTTTATGGACAGGGAAAGTACAATCAGATGACAGTTTGCCAAAGGTCACCTAGAGAGGGAGTGACAGCCAGGTCTGACTCTAAAGTCGCAATATAATTTGTTACGGGTGCTTGGCTGGGTTTGGGCTGTTGAACAGCAAGCTCTCAGGAACAGGATGGGAAACTGAGATTTTAGTCTCCGTGTTTGTCTTGGGCCGTTGTGAGGACTGAGGGTAAAGCCTTGCACACGTGAGACCTATGCTGCTTTCTCTGAGCTCCACCCCGGATTCTTTCCCAACTTCTTAGTACTGAGATCACACTATACATACACAAGACACCAAAGGCTCAGTAGGTGCATGCCAAGAAAGTATCAACTAACGATTAGAACCCAGTGTTAGAGGGGCAATGTGTCGAACCCGAACTAAGAACGTTGGTGTACATCCGAAGCACCCCTCAGTGGAGACGCTTAAGTACTCTAAGGGTTTGGGTCAATTGTGAATTTAAGATTCCTGGTCTGTGAATCCGAAGTGGCTGGGACAGGGTGCTCTTTTGAGAAGAGGAAGACCGGCTGTGCCGGAATGCCTCCCTACTGGTCAGAGCTAGGAGAGCGCTATCATTTATATATGATAGAAGGACTTCTGGTTCTCCAGAGTAAAGGAGGGTTTTAGTAACAATTCTGCGGTCATAAAAGGGGAGTTCCAGTAACAGGAAGCTGTAGCCATGCTGGCTGTAGGCTCCTGAAAAAGATCAGAATGAGGTGCGGGGAGGGGAGGGGGGCGCTGAATGTCATAGGCACAGTGACTGAGAGAATGGTCAGAAAGGGCAACCCTCTGTTAGACTATGCCACTTCTCAAAGCTAGACCTTCAAAGAGGTTCTGATTGTGATAGGTTTTGGTAACAGCTGTTGAAATCTCATGTGCAGGGTTAATGCGTGACTCTAAAAGACCGGTGTCTCACCCAGCCCGTGTGCCTGGGTCTTCTCTCTAAATGACTCATTTTTAAGAGACATGAGCCCAGCCCATCCTAGGCTGGAAACGGACTTGTTTTCACACATCAAATAGTGTTCTTAGCTTTCCGAACTGCGCTGTTCCGGTTTGCTCAGTGACCTTGGGAGAGTCACACCCTCTCTGTTTGGTTTGAGTTTTGCCTTTGATGGAGATAAACTTGGAAGTAAATAGTTCCACTGGAGGGATGATTCAAGATCTTCCCAAGAAAGATTCTCCACGGATCTGAGTGATATTATTTTTACGGCTGTTATTAGCAGGGCTGTCTCTTGTCTTACCCGCCTCTCATTTAGGCCATAGGGCAGAACATAAACAGGTTTGGCCCATGACCGGTATTTGATGATGTTGGCATTAGAGTTGAAGGGCGGGGATTTCTCTTGGGCTCCTAATTCACTATTAACCCATTCATGCCCGAATCGCAACGCCTTTTCATAAGGAAACTGCAGACAAGAGGGTGTTGTAGCTACCGCTTCGCTCCGCTCTGTTGCAAACCAACTGAGCCCTTGTGCGTCAGGTTCTAGCTCCCCAGCGTAGAGCAAGATATCAAACAGTAAGAATTACAGAGCTCATCTGTCGCGACTTTGCATCTCTCAAGTGCATCCTGCTGACAGAGACAAATGTCAAACTGCTGTCATATCCATTTCCAGAAAGAATAAGACCAGAGTCCTTAGACCGGCATTGGGTTTGGCCACGTTCACCTCTCTGTCCCATGTTGCACTGTGTCCCCTACTACAACCACGAAGTCTTAGCCATTTGGACTTTCCTGCAGCTGCACACACATCCTGTTTTTCCGTTCCTGTAGGCAATGGGCTATCAGGGGCTTTCTAGGAAGGGCAAGAGAACACTTTTTGGTTTTCTATCGTATATATCTCTGTCACAATTTTTCACAGCTCTTGTTATCATGGAGAAACTGTTATGAACAAAATGTAAGCAAATGTGCAAAGATGTGTTTAAATAAAGATTTATTTACACAGACAGGCAGGCAGGGGAGGCAGATTTGCTAGCTAGGCTATAGCCTGCGGCTGTCTGTTCTAAATCCATGCCCATGCTTTGGTTCTCTGCACATCCACAATTAAACACTCCTTTCTCTTCACTCATCTGACCACTATCAGTTCCGTTAGTACCAAAAGTTCAAAGCCCTTTCTCCCTATTCCAGTTAAGGAACTAACCCAAAATAGCAGCACCCACTTCCCAGCTTCTGCCTGGACAGGCCATGTGACTTTGTGGGCCACCAAGCAACATGGTGTAGAGTACCTCTTTTCTTTGTATTTTTATTTTTAAACAAATGAATATGTTTTTGTTGCTGTTTTTTGTTTTTCCCTCCCACTGTTTCTTGAGAGAATTCTGTTCTTCCAGCCTGGGGATACTGAAATAGCTTCCTTGCAGAGTCTAAACATTTTTTTAAAAAAACAGTTATTTTAGTTTATTTCTTCCTGTATCTGCATCTCTGTCTCTGTCTCACTCTCTGTGTATGTATGTTTCCATGGGAACCAGAAGAGAACATTAGATCCCCTGGAGCTAGAGGTACAAGCATCTCTGAGGGGCCCAGTGTGGATACTGGCCCTCCTGAAGAATAACAAGTACTGTTAAGGGATGAACCGCCTCTCATTCCAAAGCTTTCCTTTTTAAAAAGCCAGTCTCTGGTCCTTTGATGTTGATTTTGAGGTAAATGTAAAAATATGATAACTCATTTATGTTATTATGATATTATAGAAATTATTTACAAAGAATATTTTAAATATGCCTTAAATGATCTTCTTAAGTAAGAAGTTCTCAATATGTGGGTTGAACGGCCCTTTTTACATTATGGTTCATAACAGTAGCAAAGGTTATGAAGTAGTAATGAAATTAATTTTATGGTTGGGGGTCTCACCACAACGTGAGGAACTGTATTAAATGGTCACGGCATTAGGGTAGTTGAGAGCCCCTGTCTTAAGGCTTGGGACCTTTCTAGCTAGCAACTGATTTTCACAATGGGAGTCAAATGACCTCACTCACTTCCAAGCTGTCCAGACGCAGCTTTTCAGGGTTCCCAGGTTCAGCGGTTTCCTGGTTCAGTGGTCCCCAGGATGGTAATGTGTTTATGTCAGAGGCACAGAGAAGCAAATGGCTACAGCTGGTTACAAAACAAACATCAAGCGTGCCCATGGCTTCTCATCTTACCTGAGCAAATAGGAAAGACAGTAGGCTGGGGGCTAATGCAGTGTGTTGGGTAAACACCAGGGACACCGGAGAATGTTCTGGGCCTGCTCTCCTACCCCCAGGTCTGGATGTGATTCTGCTGCCAGCAGAGGGAGAGAGCCCAGGGCTCTTTTGCTCTTCCGGCCACTTTCTCACCCGCCAGGGGTAAGGGGAAACTGAAATTCTCTTGTACCCAGGTTCTTCTCACAAATGTGTCAGTCAGGGGCTGGAGAGATGGCTCAGTGGTTAAGAGCATTGCCTGCTCTTCCAAAGGTCCTGAGTTCAATTTCCAGCAACCACATGGTGGCTCACAACCATCTGTAAAGAGGTCTGGCGCCCTCTTCTGGCCTTCAGGCATACACACAGAATATTGTATACATAATAAATAAATTAAAAAAAAAACACAAATGTGTCAGTCACTTGCTTGGGCAGAAGCGGCAAGAGAGGCAACTAAGGGAACCACGGGGAGAGGAACCGACCTCTTGGGGGGGAGGGGGCAGCAGCAGGGTCCCAAGATGACTTTTGCTTATAAAGGAAGAGGTGTTGATGGCGGGTGCCACAGATGATATAAATTAGGAAGGACAAAGCGGCAGTGTGTCCCATCAGTAACCTAACCCACTGCCACAGGGTCTCATGCATCTTGGTGGCCAGGAACTTCTGGCAAATTCCTAATCAGTGAGCTCTTGCCAGGGTATGTTTTGAATTTATAAACTCTGTGTGTGTGTGTGTGTGTGTGTGTGTGTGTGTGTGTACATGTGCAAGTGTGCTTAGGTGGGTGAGACACTGACTAATGAGTTTCATAAATAAATGTACTCTGTGTGTGCATGAGGTATTGGAGTTTAAAATAAAATACTGTCTTATTGTAGTTTTTAATCAAAAGTGTCAGCCAGGCGGTGGTGGTGCACGCCCTTAATCCCAGCACTCAGGAAGCAGAGGCAAGCGGATCTCTGTGAGTTTGAGGTCAGCCTGGTCTACAGGGTGAGTTCCAGGACAGGCTCCAAAGCTACACAGAGAAACTAAAATTAAAAAAAAAAAAGTTAAGTGTCATTATCAGGTAGTGTATAACTGAACTTAAAACTTAATCCATACGTCCTCTGATTCTGTAATTTAGCTTTAAGGAACCGATCTCCCAATCCTAGCTATACAGAAGGATATAAAAAAATTGAAAACAACCAATGTCTGTCAGAGGGGCTGCATAGGTGATGGGGTTCATCTTAGGGAATGCAGTGAATATCTGAGATGGGGTGAAGATGTATAACAGTGCTCCCCAGAGTGTGAAGCATCACCAAAGAGTACAAGTGTACCCGGAAGGGGCTGGGCATACGTAGGCACTCATGATTGCACTGTATCTGTAGATACTTCTAGGAAGCTATCTCAAAGATGTAATGGTGGCTCTCTCTGTGGACAAAATGAGAAAACTGGCTTCCACATGCCTCCAGGAGGTTTGCCTTCCACTCCCTCCCACTGTGCACGATTGGAAAATCCTAACTGGCCAGGTGCATACGTCGTTTTCCAAAAGTATTTTAATGAGAACATCACTCTTTCCCATTAGTTGGGGTTCCCCTCTCACTAGCGTCAGTGTTCAATGGAATAGACGACGAAATGTCCGATCTGTTGCGTGAACTAGGAACGGCGTCAAGGGCTAGGGGACGAGGCACATTTCCACGGGAGTGGATTTCAGTCACTAATGAATAACAGAACATCGATGGATTTGTTTGAGCACCTGGAGAGCTACATCAGAAGCTCAGCGCCTCTCCCGGCAAGCCACACCAAAGCCCTTTCCATATTGAGGGGTCGCCCTGCCTTCCAGATGGATAATTAAAGGCCTCTGGCCTTCAGTTCTTTAGAGTTACCAGCACCCTTTTCTCTTTGCCTGTGGTTGACAAAGGGGGAAAATGTTTGGGAGGATAAATTATATTTACATTAAATAATACTTTGCTCTTTCTCAGCGGCCTTTCAAAAGCGGCCATGTGACAATGACTCAGCAGTGTTTGTGTGCCATCAAGCTTGTGGGTGGGGCACTCTAGAGGAGAGACCAAAGGTTTTCTTTTGAGACCTGTCCCTAATTCAGCACTGGGTGTTCGGAAGAAAAGATACAGAGCATGCCCCTCATTTAAGAGCTTGTTGCGCTGGGTTTTCTCTTGTAATGTTTGCTGCAAATGGCCTAAGTATTCTGTCTTCTCTCTGTTCAGACTGCAGACTCCTTAGGCCAGGCATAGTGGCCCACGCCTGTAATCCCCATACGCTGGAAGCAGAGGTGGATGGGTCCTCCAAGTTCCAGGCCTTCGCGGACTGGAGTTCTAATCTGACTAGGGTTACATATGAGACTTTGCCACAAACACACCACACCAAAGCACCAAACGCTGTATAAGCTCTTTAAGTGTGAGACCGGTGTCTCCATCCATCCACCCATCCATCCATCTATCCACCCATCCATCCATCCATCCATCCATCCATCCATCCATCCATCCATCCTTCCACCCATCCATCCATCCATAATCTATTCATCCATCATCTATCCATCCACTTATGGAACAGATACTTAATGCTTACGCATGCTCCATTGTGCTCCAGGGATGCAACGTGAATATGATACATCCCTTGTTTCCAAGATGTTCACGGTCTCCTGGTCTCCTAGTCTCTTCATGGTCCGTTGATCTTACTGTGACTGTGTTTCCCCAGGTAATGAACACAGAAGAGATTCATCAAAGTGCTGAGTAACCTCTTGCAGCTTGAGAAAGCGCTCTGGCCGTGAACCCAGGAGGGTGCCGTGGTCCTGAGTGTGTGCTCTAGCTCTTGCTGAAGAACTTTTAGAAAAAGCACCAATTCTCGAGACCTCTTAGCAGGAGCTTTCAGGGAGGCAATTTCTTTCTTTCTTAGCTCAGGTGTTTCTGGACCTGGAATCTCTCTTGAGGCTGACGAAGGACAACATTTGTTCTGGTTTAACCATGGTCCGGGCTACCTTCTCTTTAGGAAGCAGGCTCATGTTTCATACAGACGAATGACCGATATGGGAAGAGAGCAAGAGGCTGGGAGAAGTCACGCTTCCTGAGTGCTGCCAAGGGCCTGGGACGCCACACACCTTCCCTTTGGGTGAACAATTACCCAGAGATATTGGGGGTTAGTAGGGCATGCACACCCCTCTCTGCATGATATCTGTTTATAATTTTAACCGAAATGATTTCTAAAGTACTATGTCATAAGTTAAGTTGCCTAAAGCAGCATGATCCAGTCATTGCCCTCAGAGAGGTACAACTATTAAGCACATACAAAATCAAATAATTTCAGAAAAAAATGAAGTTATAGTAACTGAGAGGATTCTAGGGACCCGGAGTTTCCTAGGATGCACAGATCACAGACAGCATGAAAGTTTACTTTCAATTATTATGCAAATGTTTTTAAATTCCATTCATTTTCATATGCATTAGGAAAATCTAAGCCTAGTATATACCTAATCTTTGAGTACGTGAATACTGTTGCTTACTCTAATGATACTGAATGAGCTGGTTTAAAGACAGCACAGAGGAATGTGTCATGAAGCAGCCATTTCTAAGGGTGTGACCAGGAACACAACGTGGAGTCTACGCGCTATCTGAATGGCCTGACATTGAGAAATGGGGATCATGTTCTCTCTGGGAGACAGAGAGGTTAAATGAGTTACCCGCGGTCAGAAAAGATCAGAGACACGGGAACGTGGTCACCTGACTTTGCCCTCACGTCCTCTTTCAACCACTACTTCCTCCTCTGCAGACAAGGAGACAGCAGCTCGGCTAGTGAGCCATCTGTTTTGAAGAGAGACTCCTGTGAGAATCCGGCTGACAAGTAGAAAGCACAGACTTGGTTCAGAGCAAAACCGAAGCTAGAATGTTTACTGTTCGCCTGTCTTACAAAGATCTCTCATTGATTGGCATATGCTAATCCTCAAACCACTTTGTGAGATGCTGTTAGATGTTGGGATAATGGGGATTTTTTTTTTGTTTGTTTGGGTTTTTTTTTGTTTTTTATTTTTTATTTTTATTTTTTTTTGTTTTTGTATTTTCAGACAGGGTTTCTCTGTAGCTTTGGCACCTGTCCTAGAACTAGCTCTTGTAGACCAGACTGGCCTCGTACTCACAGAGATCCACCTGCCTCTGCCTCCCGAGTGCTGGGATTAAAGGCATGCGCCACCATTGCCCGGCTGGGATAATCTTTTTGTACATAGTGTGAAGATGTGTCTCTGTCCTTTCTCACCTGTCTAAGGTACCTTCTGATTGGTTTAATAAAGAACTTAACATCCAATAGCTAGGCAGGAAGAGGATAGGCGGGACTTCCGGGCTGAGATAGGAACTCAGGTTGGAAGAATCTGAGGCAGGAGATTTGCCAGTCAGATGTGGAAGACATTGTATGTATGGTACTGGAGAGAGGTAATGAGCCACGTAGCAGAACATAGATTAATATAAATGGGTTAATTCAAGTTTTAAGAGCTAGTTGAGAAGAAGCGTTAGCTAAGGCCAAGCTTTCATGATTAACAAGAAGTCTCTGTGTTATTATTTGGGAACTGGCATTGCACAGAAAGTCCTGCTGCAATTAGATATTCCCATCGTCCTTCTTTTTCCCAGGGAAAAATGAAGGGACGAAGATCAAGGGCTCTTTCACATTTTAACTTGCAGACCTGAGATCTGAACCTGGGTCTTTCAGCTCTAGAATGTGTTCTCTTGACCATCACACGGCACACCAATACGTGAGGAGGTAAGGGGGACCATCTTGTACCTCTACGACCCTGGAGCTATTCTGCTCAGCGTGGGGGGCATCCTTCCCACCCCACACCTCAAATTTTCCAGTTTGTCCTGGTTCATCCTGTGGAAGACAGGCACAGTTTCTTCTTGACCATCACCTTTTCTTTTTTCAGCAAGGTCCCCCAGCACCGTCCCAGGCTGTCCTAGAACTCATGCTTCCCCTGTCTCAACCCTCTGAGTGCTGGGATTGCAGAAGCCCCCAAGAGAGATCTACGGTTCTTTCATAAGAATAATTCATTCGTGTATAACATTGAAAACTAAAAACAAGACCTCTATCTCCAAGGCTGAGATGGTCATCACCACTGGGCAGTGAATAGGGATGGCATAGAGGGGGTCATGTGGGTTCATGGCAAAGCTTGTTGACAGGAACAGAGGCCCAGGGCACTACAGGGGGTCACCAGGTGCTGAGAAAGCCCTGCCTGCTGTCTGGTGCTTGGCACAGTCCTTGGTAGAGCGCTGGCATTCAGAGCCAAGAATGATTGGAAGCCTGGATGGAAACAGGTAGGGAAGTGGGCAGCAGTGTGGCAATCTGAGGTGAGAGGGCAGCATCTTGTGCCAGGTAAGCCGGGAGGAGAGGAGAGTGCTGAGCTTCCGGTCCACAGGGAAGGAAACCTCGCACAGACCACTCAATGGCGTGCTGCAGTAGTGAGGGTTCCCGGCTCTGAAGGGAATCTTTCACCTCCGTCCTCCATTTTAGCAAGCCTAGTTCCAGCTTAGATGTACAGACCTCGGTCTCCCTCCCTATAAGGTACTTGCTGTGGTGGCACGGAGGCCATCTGGGTCCTGTCATTCCTGTGCACTGGGGCTCAAAGAGAATCAGCCTATGGGCTCTTTATCACCCCAGCAGGTGCTGACAGCTGAGCCATTCCACACACCTTTGGGGCAAAGAAGCACCGGAAGCCAGAGCAGGGCCAAGTTCAAAGACTGGACATTCTTTCCGAGGCTACCAGAAGCAGCCCCGAGGGCCGGCTCCGGCATTACATAAGCATCAGGTTAGCAGGTCTGTCACTGAGGCACTCAGCCTTGGCCTCTCCGGCTTGCGCAACTATTGCGCAGAAGCGCTTGTTCCGTGTGGCAACAGGGCTACATGGTTATCAAATATGTGGTGCATCCGCCCAGACTCACTTAGATGACACCAAAGCTCTTCACCACCAGGTGGTTAAATCTGCCCGATAGGGTTGGCAGCAGGCAAAGCCATGACTTACTGTAGCTCTTGGCCCAAGCCACCGAACACTCAGTACCTTGTACCCCGTTAGCCTTGGGCAGTAAAGCCTCTGATAAAATGTTCTTTTTTGCTGTTTGTTTTTCCTGGCAGTCCCATTTTGGGATATAAATGGCTCATTATTTCCATCCCATAGATCCATTCTTGCTTTCTGAAATAACGGAAAGATTGGTTAAAAAAAAAAATCATCATTGGGGCGACCCCTCCTCTCCCCAAGTATTGTGACCTTGAACAGAGGCCGAGTTTCCACAGTGCTCCGGCCATCTAGAGTTGAGCCAGTGTGGGAGAGAAGGCGTCCGCGAACAGGAGATATAAATATATTTACACTAAAGTGCTTGGTGCTGTTTAATGCCAGGAAGTGGCACAGACAACAGCCCCCCTCCCCACCGTCACCGGAGCCCCCGCAATCTGCAACCTTCTCAGAGGACACAGGGCAAGCGTCAGATGTTAGGAAGTTGGAGCAGGGTCCTTCCCCAGATGGGTCATTTTCCCTGCAGGGCAGCTTGGAGGCAAATTTTATTAAGGATCGAGTAGCTGGCCCAAGGCAGTATAAATAGTGAGAAAATCATGTGACAGACAGTCCCAGAAATGAATGTGGCTTAGACCCAGGCAGAAGGCGCCTGCTCTGTTTACTGTTACTGGGCGCTTTGCGTGGAGATGTCTCCCCAGCAACCTTCCAGGAGCGGTGTGTGGGACCGTGGACACACACTTGCTGAGGCTTAGTACCCAAATCTTTAGGGACGTCGCCGTACTCTTGGGAACGGGTGAAGCACACAGCTAATTCAGGGAAGGAGCCGGGACAGGAGGAGACTGTCATTAGGAAGCAGAGGCTGGCCCCTAAAAGCTTCCCCAGATTAGCCTGTGCTATTGAGGGCAAAACATTGACGCGTGTCTTAATATTGTATAGAAACCGTCACACCAGAAACAGACAAGAAAGGCCTCAAGTTGGAATTTTCCCGGGATGTTCTTGAGTGAATTTAATGTACCCGGTTAGCTTGCTTTGCTGTTGCCTCTCTTTAGGGTAGACCCCACGTGTAAGCCAAGCTTTAGGGAAATGGATCAAGCCGTGGAGAACTGGGTGAAGAGAACCACGGAGCTATTGAAGAGCAATGTCTTCTTAAACTAGCTGTCTCTTGTCAGTCCTGTCCCCACTGTCCAGAGTTGTTGACACCTTGTGTACATGCAGTGGAGAAGGCTCTTAGGATAGGAAGGGTGTGGCGCATTCCCACTCATCTTCAACAGATTTCCAAAGCACCCCCTTGGCGCGTTCACCTTCCGCAGCAGGACTTCTACTTCTTCCATACCTAAACTCTAAGTGGACTGAGAAGGATGACAGTGTTGCCAGGGTCCCATCCTCCTAGAGGGGACAGTAGCCACCTGAATCTATCATACCCTGTCTGTCTGTTAAGCATCGATATCTATACTTTGCATCCAGAACCTAGATATAGAAGGCTACTGACTTCCAGAGGCCAGTGACCAGGAGGAACCAATGCCCTCAGAATTCCTCCCGGAGGGTGTGAGGACACGGATGGACCCTGTTTCCTCCTCCTAACCGCACTCTCATTCTGGCAAAGACTAATTTACTCCTTAGCCCAATATTTATTCTGTTTCTTTTCCTATGAAAACAATTCTAGCCTGGCAAAATTCCTGGCTCGGAGACATTTCCCAGCCTCTCTCATAGTAGGAATGGCACAGGCCAGGTGCTTACATAAATTTGAATTTTGTCAAGCGACTGTTTGTTTTTTTTTTAAATTATAAGCATGTATGTGTGCCTGGCATAGTATTTTTAATGGTTTCTTTATTTTTATTTTATGTGTACAAGTGCTTTGTCTGCATGCATGCATGTATGTGTGTATGTGTGTGCCTGGTACCCAAGGAGACCGGAAGAGGGCCTTAGATCCCCTAGAACTGGAGTCCCAGACTGTTGTGAGTTGTCCTGTGGACACTGGGGGCTGAACTCAAGTCCTCTGCAAAAGCAGTCAGTGGACTTAACCACTGGACCATCTCCCCAGTTCCCAATATTTTTGTATGTGTACTTGTCAAATATGGCAAATGTGTACACAGGGATTTTGGAATGAAGACATATGTATATCTCTGTTCTTCTCCTCTCCTTTCTCTCCTGGGACATAGAGAACTGGGACTTTAGCGATCACCTGGAGACATGTGGTCAAGGGCAGCAGAAACTGACAACAGAGGCCTGGGGTCTATGGTGAATATCCACCTTCAGAGGTTTTTATTTGTGTGTGTGTGAATAAACCATCTCGGTCCACATTAGCTACTGTGCTATCTCTGATCTGTATCAACCTGCTGCTAGGTATTCCTATGATACAGCCCTAATATACCATAAGGTAGCATTTTATTCATCATAAATGTCTCAAGTATAAACATATATACTGTACATATATACACAAGTTTTTTTTTCTTTGAGACAAGGTCTTAGGTACCCCAGATTGTCCCTGAACTCTCTATATATCCAAGGCTGGCCTTGAACTCTTGATCTTCGTGCCTCTGCCCCCCCCCCCCCGAGTACTGGGGTTACAGTTATGTGCCTCCACACCCAAATTAGTTACTGTGCTTTGTAAGGTCTCTGAGAGACATGGGGTTGTATTCCTTCTATCCTTTGCAAAAGAAGCCCTCAAACTGAGCCCAGTCCACAGTGCTTGGTCCCTGGCTGTTTGCTGCCATTGTGTATTTTGAGCTCTTGTTTCAGACAGTAATATTTCAAAAAGCCAAATGGTTCTAAACTTCCGCACAGACCTTCTGCCTGTAACTCAGCTCATGCCTACTGATCTACTTAAACCTCAGAGCCATCTTTCAAGAAGGTATCGCTAGCTTCTCTCATATGGCACAAAGGTGAATTCAGGATAGGCATGTGTCCAGACAAGGTCATTTATAAAGTCAGTAACTTAGAGCGAAGGTGCTAGCCATGGTGGCATAGTCCTATATTGCCAGCACTCAGAAGGCTGAGGCGGGGGGTGGGG
>NC_022024.1:26609505-26628556 GCF_000317375.1 Microtus ochrogaster | reverse complement strand
GGGGGGGGCTGGGGGGGGACGACTTCCAGTTTCAGGACAGCCTGGGGGTATGCAGGGAGTTCAAAGCCAGCTGCAGCTGTACGGGGAGATCCAGTTTCAAAGGCAACCACAGCGCAATCAGGAATGGAATCAACTACAGCTCCTTCAGCAAGTCATGACCTTGAAGGTCCGCTGTGAGACGTTCTGGGTAGTAAAGTGAAGGGGTCAAACCTCCCTTTGCATATAAGGCTGAGCTACCGGTTATAAGGGGAAAGAGTGGTTGGCTGGGCTGTGAACTGTATAAATACCTGGCTTCTTTTCGGCAGTGGAATCTTTTGAAGGTTAAGTGATTGTAAATTATCAACCACACTTTCTCAGATTGGCTGCACTTACGTTTCTCTAAAAGACTCACCTATCCCTCCCTCCCCCAAGACGAAGCGACTGTGAAACCGAGAGCAGACTTTCCTTATGGGAATCCTTTTACAAACACGCAGAGAACAAGATTAGGACCGGTCTAGCTGGCGGAGGCTGCCCTCAGGAGGTGGCTAGACTTTGTGACGTGAGTTAGAATTTAATGGGGAGAGGAAGCAAGAAGCTGCACACACTGTTTTGGAAGGCTCTACACGGGACTCCCAGCTCCAGCAGGCAGCAAGGAAGGGTGAGGACAGGGGTATAGAGAGCTGTGGAGACAAACCTCAGGACAACACAGGCAATGTCACAAAATAACAGAAGCAAAGGACCCAGAAGAATAAGCCATCCACGAACAGAGAAAGATCAACCCAGAGCATCTGCCCTGGGAATCTGCTGAGAGTTTATGACGTCATGGTTGACATCTCCGGGGCGATGATGGACGAATTGTTTTGTAGGCATCCAAACCACAGACATAAATAAAAGTGGCACAGAATTGAGTTGGATGGATAAAACCACATCACGTGTGTTCATTGGTGCCTTGCCTATCGTGTTAAGGGTGAGGAAAAAATATATTTGATAGTCATTCGGGGACAGACATGCGACACATGTTTCCACAGGTTGAGGCAGGAAGATCACGAGTTTGAGGCTATCCTGAGCTACACAGTGAGTTTTGGGTCAGCTTGGACCACATAATGAGAGTCTGTCTCCAAACAAAACAGAAAACAAAACCAAGCTCTCGTGATTGAACATCGACTAGGTTACCAGGCCTCGTGATCAGGAATGTACTCTGTTTTATAGTGCTGGTCAGGCAGGGTAACAATGCCTTTGAACTTCCCAAGAGCCTTGCAACTTTACAAGGTCCTTCCCTTCCCTGCTTTAAGAGCACATCTGAAGCCAGTCACCTTCTGTGTCCTGTGCTCTCTTTAATGGCTGTCGTTTTAACGAAAGTGCAGGAACGAACATGCTGGTTAGGCAAGTTCATGAAGTACTCTCAGTTTTAAAATAGGCTTATGGTAAGCCCTCCAATAAAAATGAGAAGACTGCTTTAGGTTTAGTTTTGCTCCGCTCCTAATTAATCTGTTTTCCTTTCTTTATGACTAAGTTTAAACGTTTATCAAATGAGCCATTGAGCGTAGGACAAGAGGACATTAGCGACTCCCTGTTTAGCATAGGCAGGAAGTGGAGGCCGACAGACCTCCCAGGACTGGTCGCTAGACCCCTTCAAACTGTGCGGACTTGCACTTCTTGCTTAAATGCCTTGAGGTCTGTGTTTCCACATCTGAGATATGGGGAAACTGTGGTATTTGTCATGAAGATAAACTCGATTGAAAGATTAGGTAACTGGCTCCTTGAAGGCCAAAAGCATTCCCTAGCAAACGTAGCGTCTTTTCGTACTCCTCAGAAATTATTGGATCTCTTAGTTTATTGCTCGTTCATCTGTATATGAGCGTATGTCTGTCTGTCTGTCTGTCTGTCTGCAGCTATCAATAGATTGATCAGTTCATCTATTTATCACCATGGATAGCTCAGTGAGTGTTTTCCAAACATACTGGGAGCACAATGGCAACATGGATTCTTTCCCCCAGCAGTAACCCTACGTCTCACTCCTCATTCTACCCTTAACAACCAACTGGAGGTTTTCCGTTTTTAAAGGGAAGATCTGAAGTGTCTGACTTTTACCTGGCTCCTATCTTCTCTGTTCCCCTTTACCCTTTTCTTAGACTCTTGCTCCCTCTGTTTGATGAGGGAGGAGGAGGGAGAAGGAAAAGCCTGTCACCACTTACCCGCCCACCCATGTCCACAGTCCGCTCATGCTAGGGTTGTGGTGGCACTGTGGAGTTGGCTTTCCCCTGTGGGGCAGGTGTCTAAGGGCTGGTGGCACATGGTGAATAAACACAGGGCCTCCTGCCTGGATAGGCCAGTGCCCTGGAAGACGTGGCTGTCCACTAACTCCTGATACCTTCCTCAGCTACTCCCACAGCCTTCATCTTTACAGTCTGAGGCGTGGTGGCTCATCTGTCTGGTATCTGTTGATTTGCCTCTATTTATGTGTAATTTTGCTGATGTTTTCTTGGTGCTTTGAGAAATCAGTTGCCTTGAGAGGCTCATCGCTTAGGGCAAACAATCCCCATGCCCTTTCTTTGCTCTTCCATGTCTGGCCCCTGTGCAGTTGGGTGATGTTTACAAATGTCTGTGGGTTGCCACATCAGGCAGGAAGCTGTTGCCATTGCCGACCTCTTCTTGATTGCATTTTCTGTTTTCTCAACTGTATTGTGAATGCCTTGAGCCGGGCCTTCTCTTACTGAGTTCCTTCAATACGGTCTTGTACAGGTTTTACGTGTGATGTTTTTTAACCCTCTTTCTCAAGGATTTGATTTGTTCTCCACACCCAACTGTGATTGGTCCATCTTGCACACGGAACCAGCAGTGACTCGCAGGGAATTGCCTTTAAACAGAGACTGAGATGACTTGGTGATGCCTTCTGCCCTTGTCCCAGGAGATCCTCTGGGCCACTCCATGTCCCTTTCCTTGTCTGCTCAGCAACAGAAGGGAAAGCTTAGAGAGCAGATGCTGCTAGAACGGAAGCCCCAGACATGATCAGGAAGCATTTATTAACACAATTATTTATTTTAGTGGGGGTGCATGGCGGGTGTAAAGGTGGAGGGTGTGCATGTTGAGGGGTTCAGGATGGAGGGCCAGGTATGATTTTGTGTGAGCATCATTTCTTTCCTTTTACCACGTGGGTCCCAGGGATTAAAACTAAGGTTGTTTGACTCCCTACCTCCTCGGCCCTCTCATTGGCTGGCTCCGTGGAAGCATATTTAGCAGCCCCCAAACTCTAGCTCTGTGACAACCCCTACCACCTTTCTCTTGTCTTATTTTTGCTAGCTTTCTGATCCTACCATTGGCTGATTAACTCTTCTGCAATTCCTAAGGCCATCACTTTCATCCCATTTCACTGAGCTCAAATCGCAAAGGAGGAAACAATATTTATTTGGTGAACGCCATATTGGCAGTATTAGGCTGGGTACAGTAGACACAATGCTACTTCTTCAGTAGAAGCCGTACTTGGGGGCCTGAGGTACAGACTGCCAATCCGATGGCAACATGGGCCTGTCTGCCTGTCTGAGATAGGGAAGAGGTTGAGGGAGGAGGAGGAGAAAGAAGAAGAATCAGATGGAATAAGATTCTACTTTTGCTGGTGTCTTAGGGTTTCTGTTGCTGCGACGAAACACCATGACCGAAGAGCATGCTGGGGAGGAAAAGGGTGTATTTGGCTTACACTTCAGCATTGCTGTTCACTGGAGTAAGTCAGGACACGATCTCAAAACAGGGTAGGATTCTGGAGGCGGGAGCTGATGCAGAGGCCATGGAGGGGAGCTGCTTACTGACTTGCTTCCTATGGCTCCTTTTTTTATAGAATCCAGGACCAACAGCCAGCCCAGGGATAACAGCACCCACCGTGAGTTGGGCCCCCATTGATCTGTAATTGAGAAGATGCCTTACAGCTAAATCTCATGGAGGCATTTCCTCAGCTGAGGCTCCTTCCTCTCTGTTGACTCTGGCTGTGTTAAACTGACATGCGAAACCAGCCAGTAGAGCTGGTTTAGTCTTATCTTTCCCCAGATACAGTGATGAGTCTTTTAGAAGAAAACACGCAGTCTTTACTCTGTTAATCATTACTTTTCCTCCTGGGTTTTGGGTGGAACACATAGCTCTCATGACAGGATAGGCGCTCTGATCATTGTCTTCCCCCATCCCGACCAAGGACAAGCCAAGGTACCCAGCCCTGCAGCCCACTTAACCTATAGCACTAGACCTCCTTTATTTCAGGCTCTTGGAGAGAGTGGACTATACCAGTGACCCTGTGGTCTCTACAGACTTCACCAGAGTTGTGACCGCTAATGTCACAGGTAACCAACCAGTAGCCATGTCTGGTATGTGACCTCTAGTCCTTTGTGTGTTTGCCACTTTTTTTTTTTTTGTTTCCCATCAGCTCCCACCCCATCTAAAATTCTGTTGCAATACACTTTTCTTCTTGGCTGATGAAATGAGGTCATTCGCCAGCACCCCACACCGGACTCTAACTCTTGTTCTACACTTGGTTGTCAGGAAGTCTCATCGGCAGCTCTGTTTTCAGCTGTAAGCTCGATTCTGTAGCTATGGTAGCAATCTTAAGACCTCCGAGATGGTGGAGATCTCATAGCCATCCCTTCAATGGTAGCCCACTTTTCAATGCTGTTGCACTGGAGATGGTCTTGGTTTGTTTTCTGTTGCTGTAATCGAAAGCTAGAGACTTGGTAACCTATCAAAGAAGCCAGTTTATTTTGGCCCGCAGTCCTGGAGTAGCCTAAGTCTTGTGTTTGTCTGATTTCTGTGGAAGGGCCTCCTGCTGCTTGAACACATGACAAAAAGCAGAAATACAAGCAGGTGGGGAAATAGAGAAAAGGAAGCCAAGTGCATGAACGTACATATGCGTGCACACATACATACGCACACATACATACATACACACACATATGTGCGTGCGCACATACACACATATACCAATATTATTGTGGTATTTGAAGTGTGTTTCCTTTATACATATAACTACTCTATGCCATTATTGTTATTATCATTATTATGTTTACGATGTAGGTTTTGGTGTACTGTCTGGGTTGGTCTTCAACTCCTGGGTCCAAGCTATTGTCCTGCTTTAGTTTCTTAGGTACCTGAAACACCACACCCAATTAGATCCCTTTATTATTATGTTGATGTTCATTTCTACCTTATTGCCTTCTAGTTAAAAATCCTGCTTTTGTCTCTGTCAGGTCACTCAATATGAGTGATGAGGAGACAGAGATATTAACCTCATGATACTCTGGGGCATGGATTTCTCCTTGTAATGAACATGATGGGTTTAGTCATATTATCCTTACTTTAAAAATGAGGAAATTGAGCTTCAAGGTGGCTAAGTAATCCTGCATACTGGTACAGTTAGACCAAGTTTGAGACTCTGTCTCTCTTTTAGACAATCAACAAGGTGGTAGGATACATTTTCTTAATGTTGGATTTCCTGAAAGCAAAACCTGAGATGTTTCATCTGAAAAGTGACCCCAAAGAAGAAGAATGGGGGACAGGGGTGTGAGACAGCAAAGAGGGGAAGCCCAGACACGGATGGCCTCTTGGTTTGGCTATGGCTGCAGACAACTCATGTTCTTTCTCACAAACCCTCCGGAGGGTATTTGTGAACTATGCCACAATGCTGCCCATCTAGAAGATTCAAGAAGAACTAGATATCCAGTAGCTTTTATCATTCAGTGTTCAAAGAGGCCACAATATTAGCTTTCATTTGACTTCTGGATTATAATGTGTTGGTACCAAGGAGACGTCCCTTCCTTGTTATCCTTCATGATGGCCCAAGAGAAAACCTGATACTGGAAGACAAAGATTCTGCGCAGAGGCCCCTGTAAAGCACAGTCAAAGAGCTCTCAAGTGACAGTGGGCAGAGATGACACGGAGCTGAATGCTGCAGAGCTGGCTGCAGGAGGAGAGGTGGGGTTGAGCATGCTTCTCAGGTGACACTGGGCTGAGATGACACGGAGCTGAATGCCGCAGAGCTGGCTGCAGGAGGAGAGGTGGGGTTGAACATGCGAGAAGTGGTTCAGGAAAAGCAGCCAGTACACAAACCAAGAATGATTCGGCAATGTTGTTCCAGAATGGGAAATGGTTTGCCATTAACACGCCTCTTCTTGTGGTGGAGATTTCAACCTGAAAAATAAGCCTATTCTTCTGTTAGAATTCGTGTCCAGACATGTTTGAAAAGTTAATGGGGTTGGCTGAGAAGATCTTTGTATGCATTTACTTCCATGAGTTCTTTTTCTCATAGTCTATGTATGTATGTATGTATGTATGTATGTATGTATGTATCGATGTATTTATCTATCTATGTATGTATCTATGTATGTATCTATGTATGTATGTATCTATGTATGTATCTATCTATGTATCTATGTATGTATCTATGTATCTATCTATCTATCAATCATCTATCTACCTATCATCTACCTAATCTGTCTATACATCTATAACTTTAAATGTATATTTGTTTATGTAAGAAAATATAGAAATGAGAAAGCAGCGTATTGGAAAGAAAAGGGCCAGAGATGGTAACAAAATCTGAAGTCAATGGAAAAGGAAACTCGGGAGAAAGAGGAACTGCTTTATGAGAGCCAGTACTTCAGTACCCAGCAGGGCACACTCTTTAAATGCTTGGTGATGAAGTGTGATCTAGACTCAGGGCAGTTGGGCATCCTTCCCATTTCTTCGTGGTTTGGCAGAGAAGATCAATTGTTTATAGTTCAGTAAACACAGCACAGGCACCTCCACAGATGCTGCTCCCTGTGGCCCGATTCTCTCGTGTATTCAGAGACCCAGGAAGTGCTTCCAGGGCATCTAACTCCCATCTGGAGACTGGCTGGTGAAGACCGGGTCTTGGAGTCTGACCCAGCTTTTGGAGATGACATGGAGTGGTCTAAGCCGTTAGACGAGAGGTGGCAGGTTTGGTGAATGAACTAGGGGGCAGGCAGGATCTCAGTGCATATAGCCCTGGTGCCAGTGGCCATTCGGTGAGAGTGTGAAGAGAGAGATGCACTTATAAGGTAACAAGGGCAGAATCCCGTTACTGAAAATAGCCAGCCTGGAGCCTGACTGGTGGAAGGCTCCACTTCCTTTGCCTGGGCTATGTCTGGAAGGTAAAGAGGCCATTTGCTACCTAAACAGGCAAGTGAGTCAAACAAGTCTCCACTTGAATTATTAACCATTATTACTTTTTTTTTCCAGGGCTGAGGATGGCATGCAGGGTCTCGTGCATGCTGGGCCACTGTTCTAACCACTGAGCTATATCCCTAGGCCACAATAGAAATATCAGTAACTCTCAGATGACCGTATCCGTGAATAACAAAGTCGTTCACCAATAAAGTCTGTCACAAAAGGGTCAGGTTTTTGTCTACCTAGCATCTTGATCCTGTTCTCTGTACAGAACTATCTTCAAATTTTTATGGCATTTATTTATTGTGAGTATTGTTTGTGTGAGCGCGTGCACACGCACATGTGCATATGTGTCACGGCACACGTGTTGAAGTAACAACTTGTGGGAACTGGCTTCATTATATGAGTTTCAGGAATCCAGTGCAGGTCATTGGTCATCCATCAGCTTTGGTAGCAAGCACTCTTACCTGCCAAGCCATTTTATGAGTTCCATTAATACTTTTTTTTTTTTTTAAAAAAAAAAAGAAATTTCCTAGCTTCCCAGAGAAGTCAGCATACTATCTAAGTCCAGGTGATCATTATAAGCAATTCCCTTGACGAGGCATAAGTAGGGAACCCTGAAGAGGCTTTTCTTGATATTTATGTGTTTGGTGAGGCAGAATGGCTCTCCATAAATTTTGGATCATAAACTACACAGGTGATCTGAGCTGAAGCTGTTCTCTGTTCTGTTACCTTTCCCAAATGCGTGGAGAGAGCCGGGTCTTAAGCTAGTAGAGAAACAGACACAAATGAAGGAAGATGAGGGATGGCTAGAGAGAGGCAGGGTCCTAAGAAAATCCTTTGCACCTTGAATCCTACCATGGCTAAAGACAAACAGACTCCTTTTTGCACAGTGAGTTTCGTTTAGTTTCATTGAAGGTTTTAAAATGCGCATTATAAAGGGATCAGCCCAATGCCTATGTCTTTTTACTCCCTCTTAGCAATAAGCGTCGGTGGTGACCATGCTGACCTGACTGCAGAGTTTATGCTGAAAGCGCCTTCTCAGTTCTCCATGAGAACACACTGGCCAGTGCTCCAGGGGGACAGAGGACTTGGTGACACAATGCATCACACAGTTGGCCAAATCCTCACCTGCTAGGAAATGCGTATGGGGATGACGATCTAAAACAGAGCGAGGTTTCCTTTAGTCGGTTAATTTGTAGGGCTCTGCTTTACCTCGGTTCACAGTGGGGGAAATCTTCAGCCCTTCCCATTTTCTGCCAACCCTACAGCTTGACTCTGGCCTTTCTTCTGAAATCAATATGCCTGTCCTGGCTTCTGAGCTGTGGATTTAGTGATCAGCCCACGTTCAACAAATCTAGAATGGTACTCAGCGGCCTCCTGGTCCTACGGGTGTCATGGTCATTGTGCCCATTATGGGTTCTGAAGGAGATCAAGACAAGGGCATCTCCAAACATGCCACTTTGTATATAATGATCTCTTACGCATTTGAAACAGCAGAAGGAAGACCGGTTTTATCTCCTCTCCTTTTCTATCTGAAATAGCCCCTAAAGTTTTCCATTTGCCAGCTATTCTCCATAAACCTGCAAGATAGGAACAGCTTTATCACCAGACACTGCGAACTGACTCTAAAATGGATCAGTACAAATTAACCTATTAAAAAAAATCCTCATCTTGTATTAGGTCACCACCCTCATATGTATTTCCTAGAGACTTTGCCACAGTTTCTTTGAACTAACCAACGTCCTGAAGAAAATATAGGAGATTTTCTATTTCCTCCTCAATAGCCCCTTAAAGATGCTAAATGGTTCGGGCCACCTTTCTTCTTGTTCTTTATGTGTTGCTAAGTCACAGGGCTTGATACTGTTCCTTCTACTGTTTACACACGCTGGGTGCTGTGTGATGTGCTGAGGGTAACCCCAACGCACACAACATGTCTGTGACCCAGAGAGTATGTATGTAGTATAGGAGGTTGCTGTGTGCTAGAGCAGGCTCAGCCGAGCCAAGAAAGTGTCTCAGAGACTTAAGAAATAACACATCTCACTCCAGCTATAGGGACCAAGGAAGATTTGTGGGAGCTTCTTCAATAGCCCGTGAAGCGGGAATGGAACTGTAAGAGAAGGGAGCCAATCACTCGGGAGGCAGAGGCAGGCGGATCTCTGTGAGTTCGAGACCAGCCTGGTCTACAAGAGCTAGTTCCAGGACAGGCTCCAAAACCACAGAGAAACCCTGTCTCGAAAAACCAAAAGAGAGAGAGAGAGAGAGAGAGAGAGAGAGAGAGAGAGAGAGAAGGGAGCCAAAGCAATGGATTAAAGTGTTCTTAGGATGACAACTTCAAACTCCTGGTTCAGGGGATCAGCTAGGGTGGCCAGTTGAGGCAGACACTGTGATCATTCAAAAGTCATCTATGGATTTTTTTCTCTATTGCTTTTCCATAAGGTGGAATTAGAAAACAAGGACACTAGCACTCTCAGCTTCTCTTGCAGCTATGTATTACTGAGTTCTAAGAGTACGGAGGATATAACAGAAGGAAGTCATAGATGAGCTGTGCAGATAAACTCATCTTGGGATTCCTGCCCCCCCCCATACTTCTTGCTTTAAAATGTACAATAACATTGATGGGCATACTAGCCATATTAACACCATGTTAATATGTTATAACAGGCTATGTTCACACAATGGCAGAGGAGAGGGCAGAAAGAGCATGTTTTCTTAGTCACGGTGTCTGGTTGTGATGAAACTCTGAACTGTTTTCCTGACCATTCCTTAATGTTTGTGGCCAATAACAGCAACAGTAATTCTAAGCTGGGGGAGCAGCTCTATTGGTAGGGAGCCTGCTTAGTATATGCAAAGCTCTGGGTTCAATTCCCTGCAGCACATAAACTAGGCATAGATAGCTGTGCACACCTGTAATCCTAACACTTGGGAGACAGAGGAAGAAGATTTACTCCCACAGATTATAATGAAATATTTTCATAAATTGCCAAACTTTTAGTTATCATTGCATATGCAGATGAGATGCATATTCAAATGACCAACACTGCATCCATGGGCTTTCCAATGCAATGTTGCAGCTCTTCCTATCCCAAGATGAATTCCATCGTCTTACTCTTGAGTCTATATAGACTTGTGGCATGCTTTGGCCAACAGAAGATGACAAAAATGATGCCATATTTCTTCTCAGTCTAGGTCTTGCTTTTGAGACCCCTACCCTTGCCATAGGCCAAACCTGAACCACCATCTGCTAAAGGGATACAAGTCTTTGTGGAGCAAAGTGACATCTTCTCAATGACTATATGCATGCAAGTGTGTCTAGCCGAGACCAGGAAACTCTTGCATCAATGAACAGTAATAAATGTTTATTATAATAGTTTATTATAATATTGGAGGATGACCTTGTTCTTCTGATCCTCCTGTCTCCATTTCATGAATAGTGATGGCCTTCAGAAAACCCAACGTTAACAATAGTTGGGTTTAAGCTTGTACCTTAAAATAAAAATGAAGAAATAAATAATATAAAAATCATAGATGAACTTCTCCAGCGAACCTGAAAAGTCCAATTAAAATGGCCCTCGGAGCCCTGGAGTGTAGAGGCGAAGACAGCTTCCTCAGATCAACCGTCAGCATTGCCCGGGGTTTCTTTTCTCTGCTGTTTTCTCAGGACCATGCACGGTGACATGAGTCCCAACTCCTCACAAAATGCTGCTTTGTCACTTTAGAAGGGGTATCAGTAGGCCAATCAGAAAAGCCCCTCCTTTGTGTCGCTACCCATATCAGGGTGGGGGTGGGCATGAAGCCCGGCGTTTCTTCTGTGACGTCATCACGTCACCTATCCCGCTCCCTCGCTATCTTTGCTCTCCCACTGTCGGAAGAGGCGTTTGCATTTTCACCCGGCAGAAGCCTCCCTATTCGTCAGCTCTTGGTGATCTCGTTAGTTCTCAAATTATATTTGGCCCGCGAGGAAGATGAACACATTTGTACCTTCTCCGGGGGGGACTCATTATTTCCATTCTGGAGACTGTCATTTATGAAACCCTGGCTTTCTTTCATCGTGTATTTCCACCAAGCAAAGCTAAGAATATTGTTAATTGTCTGTGATGTTTTGAAAACACTTGTCACAAGCTGAAGCCAAATGCTGATTAATGTTAAATGTTTTTTGAAGAGCTCATTTACCGGACTCACATGACATTACCCATCAGCTTCAAGTTCTGATAATTGCTCATCACGGGCTGGTGCTAATTTAGTAATAATGGTGCTAACAGATTTTTATGTTTCCCTTTAATTGAACATCATGTGTGTATAAAGGCCAGCATGAATGCCAGACCTGGAGTTAGGAGCTGGGCCCCACATTTCCTATCATGAGACTGTGGGCGAATGCGTTACTCCCCTGTCTCAGTTTCCTTAACTATAAAATAAGGACTTTAGGCTGGATAATCTTCAGTATCCTCTGCGCTGGCATTCCATGCTGATGACATTACACAGATTGGTTTTGGGGTGACATGTTAAGCAGAGGTTCATTTAGGGCGGCCCTGTTGCTGGACAGCACCGATATGAAAGGAGTCTGGGTGAGGTGGCCAGTTTATCCTCTTCCTTTTCTGGGTTATTTTTTTCTATATTCTGAGGGGAAAGAAATGTTCTCCGTTGGCTTGCAGGATAAGCCCTTAATCAAATGCTCCATACCATCTGTTTGAGACAGTTCTTGGTAAGTCAAACTTACATAGCTGTAATCACCGTGGAATTCAAAGCCATTTCCTGTTATCCGTCGTCTGCTTTTTGAAGCAGACAGGAGATTGTCTAGCTGTGTAAACCCACACAAAGCAGTCCTATTGCAAGGAAGAGAAACTTGTTTAGAGGCTCAGGCCCAGTGAGCCGGCTTTTCTTCTTCTCCCCAGTTTTCTTCCCATTTTTTTGAAGGCCGTGTCTCTGCCTTCTCCTTTCTATTTCTGCCCACAAATGTGGACCACTCTCTTCCTTTCTGTTCCGGTCCTGGACATTATCTCTGAGGATTTCAACATACACGTTGATTGCTTCTACCTTGGCTTTAGAAACTGCAGGCTGAGGGGTGTTATTACTGGCTCAAGGTTACATCACTGGCTCATGCTAGCGCGTGCTCGATTCTCATAAGGACCATTAAGGTCATGCCTATGGAGGGCCTCTCATGGTGTAGGTCTTTGAGCTGCTCCCCAGCAGATGCTAGAATTCAGGTCCCTGTTCTGTTCTCTGTAGCCCTCTGGATTGATGATTTTTCTCTCATTTGAAGACTGTGAAAATGGCCCTTTAAAAACTGCCTTTTACCAGGCATGGTAGTACCCATCTGGAATCTTGGAACTTGGGAGGCAGAGGCAAGATGATTGCCGTAAGTCTGAGGACCCCTGGTCTACATAGTGAGTTCAAAGTCAGCTAGGGCTATAGAATGAGACCCTGTCTCAGAAATGGGGGAAGGAGCTATGGAACAGGCTTGGTGGGGGAAGGTGCTTCCTGTGAAGGCAAGAGAACGGACCTGATTTGAATCCTCAGCACCCATGCAAAACCTAGGCATGGCCACTTATGCCTGTGACCCCAGCATTGGGGGCAGAGACAGGCCTGTCTCCAGAACTGGCTAGCAAGCCAGCCTAGCCCAAGTGGATGGCTAACTGCAGGTTCAGTGAGATACGTTATCTTGAAAAGTTAGAGGGCAACTAAGGGGGACATCTGATGCTCTCCTCTAGTTTCCATATATGGACATATGGTTGGCCTCATAAGCATGTTTATGTGTTCACACACACATACTCAAACACAATGTATATATACATATACATGTATACTATACATCTATATTTACCTATCTAGCCATCCATCTATCTATACATCTACCTATCTGTCTGTCCATCCATCTGTCCGTCATCTGTGTGTCTATCTACTTATCTATCATCTATCTATCTATCTATCTATCTATCTATCTATCTATCTATCTATCTATCTATCATCTATCTTTCTATCAAGTTATCTGTCTTTCCAACACGGGACATATTTTCTTACAAGCTCCTTTCTCTTACAGTGGCTGGATTACATACAGCACAGCACCTTTTTCTATTTCAGAGACTGGGATCACTGTCTGGAACCACAGGCCACCTCCTGGAGGCTGGAGAGGTGGTGACAGCTGGGTGATGATGGAGATGCAAATCCATGGGTTAGGTTACCTGGGCATGGGAATCCCCATCTATCCAGTGCCTTCCGGGGTATTAAGTGTCAGGTAAACACAGCTCCTCAACTGCTGCCCTGTGAACGTGTGTTGTCACCCGCTGGAAGCCGATGCCACGGGCTGTTTACTTGATGTGGGAAGAGAAACTGTACCTTTCTGGAGAATTCCACATTCTAAGGTCTAATCCCGGACAGCATGGTCGCCGCAGTGTCTGGAACTCATAAGGAGCCTTGCTGGGGACGTGACCTTCTAGGACTCAACTTGCACAGCCTCAGGCCGCAGCAGTCAGGAAGTGGGCATGCAGATCGCCTATCCGTGCTTGGGATGTGGACTCACCTTGTGCAGCCTCAGGCTGCAGCAGTCAGGAAGTGGGCATGCAGATCGCCTGTCCGCGCTCGGGATGTGGACATGCAGATGGCCTTTCCACCCTCACAGAAAGGTCTCAGGGCCTGGTATTTTGTCTCACAGTCTACTTTGTGTGCGGGGAAAGTTATCCTTTAAGCCAGAGCCCATAGACAGGGGAGCTGGTCTAAAGAAATCAAGCTGAGATCAGTCCCCAGGTCATCTTGAAAGGTCTCATGGGAGTGGAAAATAAGTCAAAGACTCTGAAGACTCCGGTTCTGACTCAGCTTTTATCTAAAGCTGAGAGGCAAAGCAGGGGGCAGCTAAGTGACAGAACACTTGCCTGCCTTCTGCAAGGCCCAGGGTTCAAGCCCCAGCTTGAACAATGAACAAGGAAACCAAATGGAGCGCCTAAGGCAAATAGACAAGCCCTGACTGCTGACCCAAGGGTCATCTTTCTGATCTCTAACTTGGCTTTCTCACTGCAGGGGCAGGGAAGTTCCTTGTTTTGATCTATTGTTTTGTTTTGTTATTTCCTTAAGAGGAAGTTACCTTACTTCCTGGCCCTGACCACTAACAGGAGACAACATTTCGATGGGGCTCCGTGCAAATGGGCTCTTCACTGTGTGATTGACAATAGCAGCCATGATTCAGACATGATCTCGCATGTGCAGGATGTAGCGAGAGACAAGAGGCGGGGCTTCAGAATACCAAGTTCAAATCCCAAGTGGGTATATGACCATAAACAAGTCCATGAGCCTCCCTGTGACTCAATTTCCTGGTCTGTAAAAGGAGCTATAGACATTCCTTAAAAGGAGATAACTTCAGAAGGCATCTGTGGCAGAAAAGGGCATTTGTGGCACCTTGTGAGGTTCCCCTTTGCTGTTTCTTACTTCATATGCATGCTGAGCACAACAGCCATTACAAAGGTGTGGTATGTATGAAAACGTCACAATGAAACCCATTGCTGTGTACAACTAGCATATGCTAATAAAATGCCACGCTTATCATACGCAGATCCTTGAGTTCCTATGTGTGGGGAGGGGAGTCATGAAACCAAAAAGGAGTCTATGAGAAAGGAAGAAGAGGTCAGAAGAGTGGGGGGACAGAGGGAAATGAAATACACGTGACATGAAAGCGGAGGGGGCCTATGGAGGGGTAGGAGGAGGACCAACACGGGAGGATGGACATAGGAAGAGGAATGGGAGGGACCAAGAAGAGAGCCTATGTGAAAATGCCATGATGGAAGCCCCTGCTTTATATGCTAACAAACTTGTTAACAGATAAACAAAGGTGGGGGAAAATGTCATATTTAGATTAAGCCAAGTGAGTGAAAACACTGCAAACATTAGTTGTTTAGGATTAACATCGCTATATGCTAAATACTGATTTCCTGTTCATGGGTCCTAGGTGTGTGAACGGAAGAACCCTTGTGTTCCTGGCGTGGAAGCCCAGTTTGGCACAGCATCTGGTTTCTATGGGCACTCTGAGATGCAAGGAGTCCCTCACGGTGATGTATAAAGGAGATGTCGACCTTCATTTTTTTTTTTTTTCACCACCAGGATGTGCAATCTAAGAAGCGAAAACACCCTTGATATAAGAACATGCAATGGTCTTTCCATAGTAATTATTATAGAGTTGCAGTCTTTGGTGTATGAAGCACCTACCCTCACAAAGGAGTTTTGCGGCTGAGAATGAATAGGTTTGAAAAATATAACCCCCAGGATAGAGTCTTGCCCTTAAAGGTAGTCGGTTTGAAATGACGGCTGCAGTGCAGTTCGAGTCCATTACATCATGCTGTAACTCTGTTTCTTTGTTTGTCCTTCACATCCCATAAAGCAGCAAGCTTTTCCTCCCTGCTTTATGGTCCACAATAGACTCTTAATTACAATCTTCCTATGCATAGAGAGCTTGGGGTGGGGAGGAGAGGAGGGCAGATAAAAAAGCCTGCGGTACAACCTTGCTCTCAAGGAGCCTGGATCTTGCCAGTCCTCACACTTCAGCATCCTAAGGGAAAGCTGGCCAGGGAAATGTCTCCCTCTCTGCAAACAGATGACCTGCAAAGTGAACGGGAAGCCAGCTGGTGTTCCTCCCCAGAATAGAAGCCTGGATTATTGAAAATAACTAGGCAGCCCTCCCAGATGTCAGACATGAGAACGAAGTGCCATTACTCTTCTTCTAAAAGCTGTAGGTTAAGAGAAACTTGGGCAGAAAACACAGGCCCACTTTTTGGTATCTATAATGTGAGTAAAGCTACTCTTCCAGGCTCTGTCATGCCAAGTTCTCATTTGTATTTAGGTGGGGGTTACAGTAGCTGTGTGGTTCTGGACGTGGAAGATGATAGTGTACCCATCAACTGTGTTGATGGATGTATTAAGCATCTTCTGAATAGCAAGCATTCCATTAGACATACTACCCCCTTATTAACCCATAATGTGTAAGAGAGAGGAAAGGGCTGTTGCCAATGTGCTCTCAACAGAACACACGTCTCGAGTTGCATTCCTTTTAAGTGCATTTAATACATATGCACATTTTGCCAGCATGCACGTATGTTCACCATGTGTGTGCAATGCCCAAGAAGGCCAGAAGAGGGCATTATCAGATCCTGTGGAACTAGGGTTACAGACAGGTGTGAGCTGCCATGTCGAAGGCGTAAGTCACAATACAATCCCGCAGCATCCATCAGTCCTGTAATCTAGATCAGAACTCAGGAGGGGTGCTCCCCCGCCAATGTGTCTCTATTTCTGATTCTCATTCACTTCCCCCTTCCCCTCTCTCCCCTGCCCTTTGCTTCCAAATTACTATCTTCTTATTTTTTGCTTTGGGTGTCTAATAAGGAATGTTGGATTGGTTCAGCAAACCAACCATCATGCCTATAAAGGTACACCCTCCTGCTAGGGCATCTCAAAGGGTTTTGGATTGTCCCTGGTGCAGCCAACAGAAGTTCATTAGGCCAAGCAAAGGTTCAAACAGCAGCTCTGCTACAATTAGTCCCATAGCAGCAGGACGGAGTCACTGTGAACAGCTTGTGGCCCCCATTGCATTAGGACCCACCAAGGCATCCTCCGAGAAGACACTGCAGGAGAGGATGCTTCGGGAGAAGTCTGTTTTAAATATTGAAAACGGATTTAGGGGAGAAGGAGGGACTAACTTTGCAGGCTCCTCTTGAGGTAGGTTAGTACTGTCACCGCTGTGTGCAGGAAGTCCTCGGATGGCATTGTAAGCTCACTGTCTTGTACACACCGAAGACATGGAACTCTGGCTGTGGTCATTAGCCCAACTGCAAAAGGCTATCATTGACTGAAAAGTAGACATTCAAACAAAATGCCTTCATTTCTGCTCTGCAATAACCTCTTACTGGTCTTGAGTCAGGTACCAGGCACACAAAGGCAAATAAGTCTCTGGACCTTTCCCTGCAGAGATCAGGCCACAGTAAGTTCTACTGCCTGTGTGTACAGAGATGAGTTAAACTGGGCTGACAGAATTCTGGTCCTGACTCCTGTCCCTTACTGGTTATGTAAGCACGGGGCAGCAATTTCAGTGCTCAGAACATTGTCTCTTTAATTTAAAATGAGGGTATTAAACTCACTCTGCTTGAGTCTGTGGTTGCCGGATAAGATGTGGTTGTGGATAAGATGCTGCACGTGAAAATGCCCCTGCTGTAGATTTCTCAAGCAAAACAAGGCTCACAGAAAACATCCCTTTAGTTCTGGGCCTCATCAGCAGAACGGAACCATTCATTAGCTATGCCACACTGGTTCCTATCATTACAGACATGGTTTGTCCTCTCCAGGACTGTGTGAGTAGATTAAAAATCAATCCGTTATGCATTTTATTTTGAAGGGCATCTGATAAGGCTTCAGAAGTTCAAAACTAAACTGAATAGTAAATGGACCAGTTCAGAGTTAATGGAGCAGGACCAGTCAGGGGAAAGCGACCATCTCATTTGCCAGGGAAAAAGATCTAACTCTCAGAATTATGCTAGAAATTTCCCAAAGGGTTGGTTGGTACGATGCCCACAGTTTGATTAAATTCTTCTAGGACTCTGGACCATGGGCACCCAAGGTTTTGGAACAATTATGATTAAAATAATTTATTCAAGCTGAGTCATTATATGAGCAAGAGCTTCTGTCCTGAGTTTAGTCCGGTAGGATAGAGTCTGTGACTCGGTCTTTCACACAGCAAAGCAGCGAGATCTTTCTCTTTGGGGGGTCCTTCGACACACCACATCTAGAGTATGAAACCACTGATACTTTAAAACAGTTCATTTTCTGAGTATTTCTAAACTCTTCCAGTCTCTCTAGGGAGAGAGAAGATCCTTGAGAATGAAAATTTACTTTATTTATTATTTATTTTTTTCTTTTTTGGCTTCTTGAGACAGAGTTTCTTTGTGTAGCCCTGGCTGCCCTAGAATTTGCTCCGTAGACCAGGTTAGCGTCAGACTCACAGAGATCCGCCAGCCTCCTGAGTGCTAGGATTAAGGGCATGGGCTACCACAACAAAACAAAACAAACAAGAAAAAAACCCTCTTATATTCTTAAAATACAGTCCTCAATGGACAGTTCAGAAGGTGACTTAACACACCAAAGTGGAATTTTGATCAGAAAGTACCTGTACCTATCCAATTGCCCTTACTGGCCGGCTTACAAGTAAGAGTGAGATCCAGGGTGATGGGCTGACATCGTCGGGGAGAGACACTTGATGTGATTGCTCAACCTCAGATCTTAGGAAGTCAGCAGAATGATCTGGTGATGATGACGATATTTGAGACCCGTTATCAGATTATTATCCATTAGTAGAAACCAGAAGCTAACAAACACAGCCAGAGCTGTATCCATGACCCATTTCTTTTAACTAGGGCTCTGTAGCTAATCTTGTGACTAAAGACTTGGGCTCTTGACATGAGGGGCTTGAGTACGAATTTTAGCTTCACCACTGGCTAGCTGTGACCTGTTCAAATTCACTTTACCGAGTCCCCGATTTATAGCCAGTACGGTGGGCACAGTGATAGCACCCCCTTGGTAGAGGCTGTCATGAAGGTCAGAGGAGACAGAAGGGCAAAAGTGTTAAAATGTTAACAGGAAGCCTGGCACCTGAAACGTGACCAGCACCCGGTAGCGTTCATCATTAGCCAGGGAAGAGTGTGGGAACGGCTCCAGGATTTGATGAGCTCCAAATCACCCTGTTTCAAGGCCTCTGTGCTGAGTCTTTTTGTCTCTGGGCTTTATTAATCACCGCGGATTGTCATCCTCTGTCTAAATCTCAAGAATGCTGCCTAATGAAGGTTTCTTTCTCTACCCTGAGTTGGAGTTGGGTCCCTGTCTCTGGACTCTGTGTCCAGTGTGATTCTGTGTGACACAGTGATTGGAGGCAGAGGACACGGAC